>NC_053394.1:234107130-234451561 GCF_905171765.1 Bufo bufo
CGGATCCGTCCTGTTTCCGTTATGCAGAGGAGTCCTCTCCTGCATAACGGAAACGGGACGGATCCGTTTTGTAGCCCATAGACTTCTATTATGACGGAATGAATAACGGAATGCCTCTAAAGGCATTCCGTCATAGAATTGCGTTATGGTCTGTGGTAACGGAATCCATAATGCAATTCACCTTTTACCACCAAATGAAGTGTGAACAAATTTCATAAGCGGAAATTCACTCATCTCTAGTGACCATACGTCCTCTTTTTTCAGACATGTAATCTTTTTGGGACATTAAAAAACTGTCCGGCCGGGACTTTTAATTTTGCTAAAATATTTGGGATTCTCAAGGTGTTGGGGGGCACACCTCCGAGCAGGCACTATTACTAATCAACGGTTCCATCCTGGAAGCGCTCATTAGTATACAGGAGGCGAAAAGTGGTGTGGAGATAGTATTACTCACTACTCCCCGGCTGCATCCTGTGTCAGGACTTAGTGCACTTAGGCGCAGAGTATGACCTGACACTGTGCCACGTCAGGTCACAGTGCAACGCTGCAAGAAGAGCTCTGATCTCCAGAGTGGGGGTGGCGGTGTCCGGAGCAGGAGAGCTGAGGGAAGAGTGTTTAGGTAGCCACATGCATTTTGGGGTCTGATCTGAGGTCTGCAGGGACCTGAGGGAAGGGGTTTTAGGGGGCCACATAAATTTTCTGTGTGATCTGAGGTCTGCAGGGATGGGAGGGAAGGGGATTTATGGGGCCACATGAATTTTGGGGTCCTATCTGTGGTCTGCAGGGATCTGAGGGAAGATGATTTAAAGGGCAATATAAATTTTGGGGTCTCATCTGAAGTCTGCATTTAAGGTAAGGAGGTTATAGGGGGCCACATGAATATGGGGTTTGATCCTGTTGCTGTATGAACTTGAGCTCTGATCCTGACGGTCTGTAGGAATTTGTGGTCTGTGTAAATTTGGGGTCTAATCTGGGGTTGGTATGAATTTGGTGGTAATCTGGGGTTTGTATTAATTTTCTAGTTCTGTATTTGCACTTTTTGGCACTTCTATTTTTGCAGTACAGTATTTGGGGTCATTGGACAGCACTGTCACAGTTATTTGAGCACACAGGATAGCAGCAGGCACAGTATTGGTGAAAGCTACAGGGTGGCAATGTTAAAGGGGCAGCTGAATAGGAGGTTCTTTGATATAGAGGGTGGGGATAGACTGCAGAAGCAACAAGTCAGAGATGTAACCTAATCTCCTGCCCTGGGCCATAAAGTACAACTTGTAACAGACCCCCATCTACAGTGTACTATTTATTAATACTTTATAATAATTTATTTTATAGCAGACCAAAGACATCTGTGCACGATGGTCTTAACCAAGTGGAGACGAAAAGATATACTGGTGACTGCTTCTTATAAAATGTGTTTAAGCCTCTTTATTAGACAGTAGGGTCAGTTTGAATTGAGGGAGGTGGGGGGCACAATTTGTCTTCTATGTCTAGGGCACCCAAATACTTTGCCCTTGCCCTGCTCATTAGTGTAGCCTTAGAGGACAGGAGGCTGAGCCCTAGAGAGTGATGAATATGTGATTCATATTTACTGCTTCCGGGACATCTTCTGCAGGTGCTGCCTGTGTCCTCACCGCATAAGGCGTCAGGACGTAATGCACATTGGCGCGCACTAGAACCTGATGCTGTGCGCGAGGTCAGGACGCAGTGCAGCGCTGGCAAACATCCTTCCCCAAGTCTCGTCCTTTTTGAAAACCAACATATGCTCACCCTATACTACATGCCCCAGTACACCAGAGCAAGTTCACCCTGTTCATCCCTGGAGACCTTTTCTGCAGAACCCCCATCATGGCTGAACCTGTGGTGGCAATCAAACTTACCATCTCTCCCCCTTGGGTGCTGCAGGTCTGGGGGTGTCTTCATGTAAGCATCCAGTTTGACACAGGTCATGTGGCTACTGTAGTCAATGACTGGCCGCTGCAGGGATGTGACATCCAAGCATCATGTCAACGAGTCATGTGACGCATGGATGACACATCACCGCTGCAGATAGTCATTGGCTGCAGCAACCACATGACCCACGTCAAACCAGATGTTGACATGGGGAGACCTGAGATCTGCAGCACTCGAGGGGAACTGATGGAGCTGGAACTCTTTGGTGGGGATCAGGTAAGTATGATTCCCACCGCGACTCCAGCCATGCCAGGAATTCTAAGCTTAGTGTAAAGCTGACCATACACATACAAAATACCAAATGGCTTTGTGTTCTGTAGGAAGGCACAAGGGTCCATCGTTGACGGAAGGTATCTGTCACCGAGGTTCCTGGCCTCGGTGCAGTAAGAGCCGGTAATTTCAGGTGTCAGCGGCGGCTAGTGCTGATTGACACTTTTGCTATTGTAGTATGGCTGTATAGCTGATCTGGGACGGCTCTTACTGGGAGAAGTCAAAAGTGCTGGGTGGGTGACTACTTCCCACGTTCCAGGCCGGATCTTGACTGGCCTATATCAAACCCAGCCAGCAGTGTCAGCTAGGTGTGGATTACTCCTCTCTGACAGTGGAGCATTGTCAGTCTCTTTGTTTAGGATCTGAGGCTTTGTGCTGTGCTGGAGGCAGTGGTGTATCTTGGTTTTGTGCTGCCCTAGGCAAGACTAAACTCGGGCACCCCCCTAATATAAATTTGACCCACCCCTTCCTGTGAAGGCCAAACCCTTAGTGTAGCCTTAGAGGACAGGAGGCTGAGCCCTAGAGAGTGATGAATATGTGATTCATATTTACTGCTTCCGGGACATCTTCTGCAGGTGCTGCCTGTGTCCTCACCGCATAAGGCGTCAGGACTTAATGCACATTGGCGCGCACTAGAACCTGATGCTGTGCGCGAGGTCAGGACGCAGTGCAGCGCTGACAAACATCCTTCCCCAAGTAATTTTTTATGAATAAATGATACAGGCAGCCATTTTATTTAATACATTTGTGCTAATTTCTGTGTTGGTTGGAGGGGGGTGAGGGGCAGTATTACACAATATGTATATGTATAAAAAAAAAAAAATAAAGATTGTGTAATACTGCCCCTCACCCTCCCTCCAACAGCACAGAAATTAGCACAAATACATTAAATAAAATGGCTGTATCATTATTCTAAAAATTAAAAAAGCACAACTTCTAACACAAATGTATTTTACAGATTACTTTTTTTTAAAACAATGTGCAGCTAGATATAGTACAGTATTAACCCTTCCCTAATTCTCCCCCCTCTAACCACCCAACGGGTCCCAACCCCCTTACCCCATAAAATAACTAAGCAATTGATTTTTTGTGAATTACTGTAATTAAAGTACTTACAGTTTTTGAAGACAGCAGGCTCAGGGATCAGTGCATTGGTGGCCGGGGCCTGGCCTCAGTGTTCACGGTGACCATGTGCAGGATCCGTTCTGCACTTGGAGGAGATAAGGCTCACCCTAGCGTTGTCGGCCCGTGACTCTACCTCCGTGTGACGTCCCGACGGCAAAAGGCAGGGGAGGTCGGGAGGAAGTCAGGAGGAGGAGGAAGTAGGTCTTTCAACTCCTTCACTATGCGGCGCCGGCGATGCCACTCGCATTGTGAAGGATCGGACAAAAAAATATTTAGCAAATTGTGTAACTATCACTAAGCAAACAAGGCATTTTGCTGCCCCATTGGCAAGTGCCGCCCTAGGCAAATGCCTTGTTTGCCTCGTGATAGATACACCCCTGGCTGGTGGGCTGAGAGCCGCACTGTCACGGGGTTCCGAAGGTGCACTCGGTCCCCCATTGCCCGCAGAACTGTTGCTTAGCTTTTGGAATGAGGTTCTGTGTTTGACCTCATTCCCAGGGAAGCTTTACTAGCTGGGTGGCTCCCTGCTCCTAGTCTGCCTTGAGCGCCGAGCTGATCACTCGGTGCTCGACTGGTTGGTCTGTCGGTCATGTGATGCTGGCCACGTCACATGACCCTCACTCCCCACTATAAATACAGGCAGCCTGCTGGCTACAGGTTGCCTGTTAATTTCTAGGCTCCTGGCTATTTGTTGGACTACTGAATATTTACCTGATCCTGTTCCCTGACGATCCTCTGCCTGCTCCTCCTGTACTGCGCATACATCCTGGTATTGTGACCTCGGCTCCCACCTGACTACTCTCTTAGGACTCCTCTTGTACTTCGCTACTCTCCTGGTATTTGACCCCGGCTTCTCCTGACCATTCTTTGCCTAATCCGTTGTACTGCGTAGCTCTCTTGGTTCTGACCCGGTCCGTTCATGTTCCGTATTTTGTCTTGTCTGTCTTCCCTGCACATATCTTAAGTTAGGGATTGCCGTCCAGTTGTCCCCTGTCATCAGGACTCGTGAGGCAAGTAGGCAGGGCCAGGGGTGAGGGTGGAGCGCAGTGGTCACTACCCTTCCCCCTGTGTGTGTGTGGAAGTGATCGTTACACGCACTCTGGGAAACAGGCCCCCTAAAGCTTGCTGTGGACCGCTGGAGATAAAACTGCAAACAAGGTGATTTTTTGTTCTGTGGACTTTTCATTGTGTAAACTAACACCAAGACTGAAAAGTGTTGTTTTGTTTTGGCCTTATGTGTGTATAAACACTGAAGTTTTGCTTTACAAACAGTTTTTTTTTTTTGCCTCTGTACTGCGTCCGCTTACCTGCCTACCAGAACAAATCCCCACAGTTCTTATAAGTTAGGGTAGGAAGATTCTGGGTTCTGGGTAAAAAACATGCTTGTCTGATGCCTGGAAACTCTGGTACACCACTAGTCAGCCATAATAGGGTTAATTGGAAACGCTGTGCTAACTTTAAAAACATTGTGTTTCACTTATCAATCAAATGTCTGGAAGAAGTAATTGTGTATCAACAGCAAAACCGTTAATGCATCAAGTTGATTGGATTAGAGGATGATTTATGGTGACATGCTCAATAAATCACCTCCCTTTGCCTACACACTAGCAGTTTTTCCTTCTAGTTTGATTGAGAAAAAGGAGGCTACACAACCTCATTTGGTGACTGCACCACTCTCTTGGTACCTACAGGAAGAAAATCTAATAATTTATAATCTTCTCGTTATCTTAATTAAATTGGTCTCCTTAGAGATCACATGGCGATAAACTGTAACTTGCTGCTATCTGATGTCAATACAGTATAAGGCCACAAGATCAGGTTTCTGGATGCCGTTTTGGAATCCAAAATTGGGATTGGATCTTAAAAGGAAAGAAAGTATAGGACAGATACGACTTCTGTTTTTTAATCCACTTCTGGTTTTGGCTTCCAAAACTGCATGCAAAAACCTGACCAGTGTTTTACCATTTAGTATGTACGGGTGACTTGCATTATTCCTTTCCAAGTGCATAACCTTACATTTGTCAGTGTTAAACCTCATCTGCCACTTATCTACCCAAGCCTTGAATCTATCCAGATCCCTCTGTAGCAGTATGCTGTCCTATTCTGTGTTAATTATTGATGTTTTATTGTGCAAACCATCTACAAGATCATTAATAAATATATTGAAGAGAATAGGGCCCAATACTGACCCCTGAGGTACCCCACTGGTGACGGTGACCCAATCTGAGTATGTATTGCAAGGCTGCGATCAAGAGACCTCCTGATGCAACCTGAGGACTTCACCATGCTGAGATACAGAATTTTTCTACACCTGCACTTTTCTTATGTACGTACCTTTAGTAGCCTTATGGCATATAAGATATGTACAACAGGACTATATTACATACCTGTTTCATCAATGCTTTATAGTATTATCTGCCTCCCACACTGTTTTCACAATATGTTTACTGAAATTATATTTAAGTTTTTTTAGTTAGCAGCTTCACGACTACTCTATGGCCTGTGGTATATATATATATATATATATATATATATATATATACACACAGTTGTGTTCAAAATAATAGCAGTCAGACATCACTAACCTGATCAATCACTGTTTTTGGTAGAAATGATATTTCTACATGGCAAATAATATGACATGCATGCTGCTGATTCTGTGTAATTCAATCACTTATTGCAAGGGGCATGTTCAAAATAATAGCAGTGTGGAGTGCGGTCATTCATTCTTTGAAAAACAGGTGGCAATTATTGCCCTTATTTAAGGAAGGAAGGCAGCAAATGTTGTACATGCTGGTTACAGGGCATTTCTCTCTGAAATTCTGAGGAAAATGGGTCGTTCCAGACATTGTTCAGAAGAACAGCGTACCTTAAAAAGTTGATTGGAGAGGGGAAAACATATAAAGAAGTGCAGAAAATGATAGGCTGCTCAGCTAAAATGATTGCAAATGCTTTAAAATGGCAACCAAAACCTGAAAGACGTGGAAGAAAGCGAAAAACTACCATTCGAATGGATAGAAGAATAGCCCAAATGGCAAGGACTCAGCCAACAATCAGCTCCAGGAAGATCAAAGAAGGTCTAAAGTTACCTGTGAGTACTGTTACAATTAGAAGACGCCTATGTGAAGCCAAGCTATCTGCAAGAAGCCCCCGCAAAGTCTCACGGTTGAAAAAAAGACATGTGCTGAAGAGGTTACAATTTGCCAAAGAGCACTTTGACTGGCCTAAAGAGACATTTTGTGGACTGATGGAAGTAAGATTGTTCTTTTTGGGTCTAGTGGCCGGAGACAGTTTGTCAGATGACCCCCAAACACTGAATTTAAGCCACAGTACACTGTGAAGACAGTGAAGCATGGTGGTGCAAGCATCATGATATGGGGATGTTTCTCATACTAAGGTGTTGGGCCTATTTATCGCATACCAGGGATCATGGATCAGTTTGAATACATCAGAATACTTGAAGAGGTCATGCTGCCTTATGCTGAAGAGGAAATGCCCTTGTAATGGGTGTTCCAACAAGACAACGACCCCAAACACACCAGTAAGGCTCCATTCACACGTCCGCAAAATGGGTCCGCATCCTTTCCGCAATTTTGCGGAATGGGTGCGGACCCATTCATTCTCTATGGGGACGGAATGGATGCGGACAGCACACAGTGTGCTGTCTGCAGCCGCAATTGCGGAGAGCGGCCCCGATTTTGGGTCCGCAGCTCCGCAAAAAGATAGAGCATGTCCTATTCTTGTCCGCAGCTTGCGGACAAGAATAGGCATTTCTATGGGGGTGACGGGCTGGTGTGTTGCGGACCCGCAATTTGCGGGTCCGCAACACACTACGGACATGTGAATGGAGCCTTAACGTGCAACATCTTGGTTCCAGACTAACAAGATTGACGTTATAGAGTGGCCAGCCCAATACCCGGATCTTAATCCAAAAGAATACTTGTGGGGTGACATCAAAAATGCAGTTTCTGAGGCAAAACCAAAAAATAGAGAACTGTGGAATGTAGTCCAATCATCCTGGACTGGAATACCTGTTCATAGGTGCCAGAAGTTGGTTGACTCCATGCAACACAGATGTACAGCAGTTCTCAGATACAGTGGTTATACAACTAAATATTAGTTAAGTGATTCAAAGGAAAGCAAAATCTTCAAACATTTTTCCGTTTATATAGTGAATGTTTGAGTTTGTAATGAAGAACACAAACACTGCTATTTTTTTGAACAGTCTTGAACTTTTTTGAACTTGATATACAAATTTGATATATTTTTATTCATGTTTTGATTTGGAATAGAATGTGTAGTGTTCCCAATGCATTTGTGTGTATGGAAATAAAAGCTATTAGAAGGATTTTGAGCTTTATTCTGTTTTTTAAACACACTGCTATTATTTTAAACACAACTGTATGTATATATATGATCACGTGTGTAGATATAAGTAGAAAAAGTGTCCTTTTTTCACACATGTCACACAGCGACGTTTTGGTTCTCCCACAGAACCTTTCTTAAGCCAAGTGAATTACAAAGTGCAAAAGTGCAGAAATTTATACATCACATAATTAATTAATCACCAATTGATGCATGTTTAAAAGTACATGCCCCTCTATCACATCCAATCCCAGTTTTGTCTTTCAGTCTGTTCAGACTAGACATTAAGTCCATGACTACATGGACATACAACGGCTGAACATATTGTATTACTATTGGGGCGTATTTGACTGAATAGTTTGTATAGTGATTGATACCCACGAGGGGTTAAATATATAATTGGTTCTGTCCACATCAACTTAGTGGGCGCTGCGACGTGCACCATGGCAGTGGAGGTAATGACCAGTATGCAATCTACTCAGTCTATTTGTGGAAGTGGAGTCTGATGTTCTCCTTTAATTATGCATTCTTGTTCATTTGCCCATCAGTTTGCCCTTTTTTAAGATAGAGAAAAGGAGTTTGTAGCAGCACAACGAAAAAATAGGAAAATAAGAAACCTTTCTAGTGGCGGTGCCAGCAGTGTGGGGTGCCAGTCTGAAGCTCCCCCATCAACACGTAATACATGTAAGGAAACCGCAGCACTCACTTCTTCTGTTTTTCAAAATTTCATCATCAACATAATACGATGTTTTGACCTGTATGGTCTTTCTCAAGTAACAAACAGTGTGAACATAGCCAGATATACACTCACCTAAAGAATTATTAGGAACACCTGTTCTATTTCTTATTAATGCAATTATCTGTCACCCCACTAAACTCATTTTTTTTTGTGTACTTCTAATCCCTATCCTGCCATATTGCCATACATTATGTTATTAATAATTTTCGTTCAGTAGATTTAGCAAAAAACGTACTTTTATGATATGCTAATTACCTTTCTATCAGCAAGGTAGAAAGGTAATTAGCATATCATAAAAGTATGTTTTTTGCTAAATCTACTGAACGAAAATTATTAATAACATAATGTATGGCAATATGGCAGGATAGGGATTAGAAGTACACAAAATAAATAAATGAGTTTTGTGGGGTGACAGAAGCCCTTTAAGCAATTTTGAGCGTGGCATGGTTGTTGGTGCCAGACGGGCCGGTCTGAGAATTTCACAATCTGCTCAGTTACTGGTATTTTCACGCACAACCATTTCTAGGGTTTACAAAGAATGGTGTGAAAAGGGAAAAACATCCAGTATGCGGCAGTCCTGTGGGCAAAAATGCCTTGTGGATGCTAGAGGTCAGAGGAGAATGGGCCGACTGATTCAAGCTGATAGAAGAGCAACGTTGACTGAAATAACCACTCGTTACAACCGAGGTATGCAGCAAAGCATTTGTGAAGCCACAACACGCACAACCTTGAGGCGGATGGGCTACAACAGCAGAAGACCCCACCGGGTACCACTCATCTCGAATACAAATAGGAAAAAGAGGCTACAATTTGCACGAGCTCACCAAAATTGGACTGTTGAAGACTGGAAAAATGTTGCCTGGTCTGATGAGTCTCGATTTCTGTTGAGACATTCAAATGGTAGAGACCAAATTTGGCGTAAACAGAATAAGAACATGTATCTATCCTCTGATGGTGTCACAGCCAGACAGCTGAGAAGCGCTCACAGGAGCTTCTCAGATCCTCCTCCTTGAATTTCTTTGTTTTGGTTTAGTTTCTCATCTCGTTAGTCTATCTCAGCTGTCATGCAGTTAGACTGATCGCTACCCTTTAAGTTCCTCCCCATAATGCAGTAGTGTGCGGCTGATACAACTTCCTGGAGTGTGTGTGCATGCTGTTCCCAGTTCCCTGTTCCTAGTCGTCAGTCGTCATTCGTTTTCAAGATAAGTTCTGTTTATGTATTTATGATTTTGTCTTTTCTGGATCCAGGTGACCCTGACTCCCTCCGTGTCAGTGTAGGGAGCCGGTGGTCGTGTCCCTTCACTATTGTAGGGTATTCAGGTAATAGATAGCCGAGGAACGTGGATATGCGGCCATCCACTTTTGGGGTGTTCGCATAGGCTGAGCAGTGAGGGAGAGCGGCAGGTCTATTGCAGGGGTCTCCCTTTGTTCCTTAGTTGTGGATCCAGAGAGACATTGTTTATATGGTATTGTCTTGTTTCCTGTACACCATCCGTGACATTATCAGCCGCCAAAACCGTCTCAAGCATGGATCCGGTTTCACTTTTGGCTGAACGCTTTCAGGGTTTTTTTTTGGAGGTAGCTAATCTCCGTAAGACTTTTTCTCAGTTTCAAGTGACCGGTTCAGCTTGCGTTCATGGAGTTTGTGCTGAGCCTAAGATCTCGCTCCCGGATACGTTCTCCGGGGGTAGTGAGAATTTTGTGCGTTTTAGAGAGGCTTGCAAACTCCATTTTCGCCTTCTTCCCCATTCTTCTGGTGATGAAGAACGGAGGGTGGGGATCATTATATCGCTGCTCAGGGGTAACGCTCAGTCCTGGGCCTTTTCGCTGCCGGAGGGGGCACGGCCCCTTCGTTCAGTGGATGAATTCTTTTTAGCCCTGGGTCAGATGAATGATGATCCGGATCGTATTGCTCTGGCTGAGTCTAGACTACGTCTGTTATGCCAGGGTAAACAATCCGCAGAGATATACTGTTCAGAATTTCGGAGATGGGCAGCAGATACGGGTTGGAATGATGCTGCACTCCGAAGTCAATTTTGCTATGGTCTTTCAGAGGGATTGAAAGATGCATTTGCCTTTCATGAAAGACCTACCTCCTTGGATTCTGCTATGTCTCAGGCTGTTCGTATTGACAGGCGTCTTAGAGAGAGAGGAGAGATCTCTCCTTCCTGTCATACTCAGTCCCGGGACAGTGCAGCGGTCTCATTCTGTGCTCAGGGGTCTCAGTCGCTGTCAGCCCCTTCTGAGCAGGAGTCCATGCAGCTGGGGTTGATTGCCTCTGAGTATAGAAGATTCAGCCCGCAGGGGAGGGTTTGTTTTTGTTGTGGAGGTATAAATCATCTGGCAAATGTTTGTCCCTCTAGGAGATTCAGGCAGTTTTCTGGGAGTAATAAAGAGACAAAAAGGAAAAAATCTTTTAAAAATGTTCCGTCTGTTACTATTGGCAGGGTTGCGGCGGAAATTGAAGGTTTTCCGTTTGCTTGTAGTTCCCGTTTTGTCCTGCCTGCTAGGGTGGCGCTAGAGAGCAAGAGCATTTTTTGTGAGATTTTTGTGGATAGTGGAGCAGCTGTCAACCTCATTGATAATCAATTTGCAATAACTCATGGTTTCCAGGTATGCACTTTGGGAAAGGATATTCCTGTTTTTGCTATTGATTCAGCTCTACTTTCTCAGAAATCATTAAAGGGCATAGTTCACAATATCCGTTTAATTGTGAGTGATGCTCATGTTGAGGATGTGTCATGTTTCGTCCTTAGCGGTTTGCCTACTTCTCTAGTGTTGGGGCTACCCTGGCTCACTAAACATGACCCCTCCATTGATTGGCAAGCGAGGCAAATAAATGGTTGGAGTAACTTTTGCAGAGAGAATTGCCTCATAACATCTGTTTCTGAGGTTTCTACTAAGACTGTACCACCTTTCCTCTCAGAATTTTTGGATGTCTTCTCTGAGAGTGGAGTTCAGGGTTTGCCTCCGCACAGGGAGTATGATTGCCCTATTAATCTCATCCCAGGCGCCAAGCTGCCTAAATCTCGTTTATACAATCTCTCCCAACCTGAGAGGGTCGCTATGCGGGCTTATATCTCTGAGAGTCTGAGAAAAGGACACATACGACCCTCGAAGTCACCTGTTGCCGCTGGTTTTTTCTTTGTTAAGAAAAAAGATGGTTCTTTAAGACCTTGTCTGGATTTCAGGGAGCTGAACAGTATCACTATTCGTGATCCGTATCCGCTTCCTCTGATCCCGGACCTGTTTAACCAGGTTGTTGGGGCTAAAGTCTTTTCCAAATTAGACCTAAGAGGGGCATACAACCTGGTTAGGGTCAGAGAAGGAGACGAATGGAAGACGGCTTTCAATACCCCTGAGGGCCATTTTGAGAATTTGGTTATGCCTTTTGGTTTGATGAATGCCCCAGCCGTTTTTCAGCATTTCGTCAACAGCATTTTTTATCATTTAATGGGAAAATTTGTATTAGTGTATTTGGATGACATTTTGATTTTTTCTCCTGATTTCAAGACTCATAAGGAACACTTACGTCAGGTCTTGCTCATCCTGCGGGAGAATAAATTATACGCGAAACTGGAAAAATGTGTGTTTGCGGTTCCAGAAATCCAATTTCTGGGGTTTCTTGTCTCCGCTTCTGGTTTTCGCATGGACCCCGAGAAGGTCCGCGCTGTGCTTGAGTGGGAGCTTCCTGAGAATCAGAAGGCGCTGATGCGTTTTTTGGGCTTTGCCAATTATTACAGGAAATTTATTTTAAATTATTCCTCTGTTGTTAAACCACTCACTGATATGACCAGAAAGGGGGTAGATTTTTCTTCCTGGTCGGTAGAGGCGCGTAAGGCCTTTTCTAATATCAAGGAGAGTTTTGCTTCCGCTCCCATCCTAGTACAACCTGATATTTCGTTACCCTTCATAGTTGAGGTTGATGCTTCTGAGGTAGGGGTGGGTGCGGTCTTGTCTCAGGGTTCCTCTCCTGCCAAATGGCAACCGTGTGCCTTTTTCTCAAAGAAACTCTCCTCCGCAGAGAGAAATTATGATGTGGGAGATAGGGAATTGTTGGCCATCAACTTGGCTTTTGAGGAATGGCGCCATTGGCTAGAGGGAGCCAGACACCCTATTACCGTGTTTACTGACCATAAAAATCTGGCCTACTTGGAGTCAGCCAAGCGTCTGAACCCGAGACAGGCCAGATGGTCTTTGTTCTTTTCAAGGTTTAATTTTGTTGTTACGTTCCGCCCTGGGGTTAAGAATGTGAAGGCAGATGCCCTCTCACATTGTTTTCCGGGAGGTGGGAATTTTGAAGACCCGGGTCCCATTTTGGCTGAAGGTGTGGTGGTCTCTGCTCTTTTTCCTGAATTGGAGGCAGAGGTGCAGGCAGCCCAGTCAGAAGCTCCTGATCTTTGTCCTCCTGGGAGGTTGTTTGTGCCTCTCGCTTTGAGACACAAGATTTTTAAAGAACACCACGACACGGTCCTTGCTGGGCACCCGGGGGCAAGAGCCACACTGGATCTCATCGCTCGGAGATTCTGGTGGCCTGCGCTTCGTAAGTCGGTCGAGGGTTTTGTGGCAGCTTGCGAGACTTGCGCTCGTGCCAAGGTCCCTCATTCACGGCCATCAGGTCCTCTCCTTCCTTTGCCCATTCCTTCCCGTCCTTGGACACATCTGTCCATGGACTTCATAACGGACTTGCCTCGTTCCTCGGGGAAGTCTGTGATTCTGGTGGTGGTGGACCGTTTTAGCAAAATGGTGCATTTTATCCCTTTTCCTGGTTTGCCCAATGCTAAGACGCTGGCGCAGGCATTTATTGACCACATTGTCAAATTGCATGGGATTCCTTCAGACATAGTCTCTGATAGGGGCACACAGTTTGTTTCCAGATTCTGGAAGGCTTTCTGTTCTCGCTTGGGGGTTCGGTTGTCATTCACTTCTGCTTTCCATCCTCAGTCGAATGGCCAGACAGAGCGCGTCAATCAGAATCTGGAGACATATCTGCGCTGTTTTGTGGCGGAGAATCAGGAGGATTGGTGTTCTTTTTTGTCCCTTGCTGAGTTTGCTTTAAATAACCGTCGTCAGGAGTCCTCTGATAAGTCACCATTTTTTGGTGCATATGGGTTCCATCCGCAGTTTGGGACTTTCTCGGGAGAGGGCTCTTCTGGTTTGCCTGATGAGGACAGATTCTCCTCGTCTTTGTCATCTATTTGGCAAAAGATTCAGGATAATCTAAAGAGCATGAGTGAGAGATTTAAGCGTGTGGCGGATAAGAGACGTGTGCCTGGTCCGGACCTGAATGTTGGTGATCTGGTGTGGTTGTCTACCAAGAATATCAAATTGAAGGTTCCCTCCTGGAAGTTGGGTCCTAGGTTTATTGGGCCTTACAAGATCCTGTCTGTCATCAATCCTGTTGCCTACCGTCTTGATCTTCCTCAGACTTGGAAGATCCATAATGTTTTTCATAAGTCCTTATTGAAACCTTATGTTCAACCTATTGTACCCTCGCCTTTGCCTCCTCCTCCGATTATGGTGGATGGAAATCTTGAATTTCAGGTCTCTAGGATTGTGGATTCTCGTCTTGTCCGCGGTTCCCTCCAGTACCTCGTTCATTGGGAGGGTTATGGTCCTGAGGAGAGGATGTGGGTCCCAGTGACGGACATTAAGGCCTCTCGTCTCATCAGGGCTTTCCATAGGTCCCATCCTGAGAAGGTGGGCCCTGAGTGTCCGGAGTCCACTCCTAGAGGGAGGGGTACTGTCACAGCCAGACAGCTGAGAAGCGCTCACAGGAGCTTCTCAGATCCTCCTCCTTGAATTTCTTTGTTTTGGTTTAGTTTCTCATCTCGTTAGTCTATCTCAGCTGTCATGCAGTTAGACTGATCGCTACCCTTTAAGTTCCTCCCCATAATGCAGTAGTGTGCGGCTGATACAACTTCCTGGAGTGTGTGTGCATGCTGTTCCCAGTTCCCTGTTCCCAGTCGTCAGTCGTCATTCGTTTGCAAGATAAGTGCTGTTTATGTATTTATGATTTTGTCTTTTCTGGATCCAGGTGACCCTGACTCCCTTCGTGTCAGTGTAGGGAGCCGGTGGTCGTGTCCCTTCACTATTGTAGGGTCTTCAGGTAATAGATAGCCGAGGAACGTGGATATGCGGCCATCCACCTTTGGGGTGTTCGCATAGGCTGAGCAGTGAGGGAGAGCGGCAGGTCTATTGCAGGGGTCTCCCTTTGTTCCTTAGTTGTGGATCCAGAGAGACATTGTTTATATGGTATTGTCTTGTTTCCTGTACACCATCCGTGACAGATGGCTACTTCCAGCAGGATAATGCACCATGTCACAAAGCTCGAATCATTTCAAATTGGTTTCTTGAACATGACAATGAGTTCACTGTACTAAAATGGCCTCCACAGTCACCAGATCTCAACCCAATAGAGCATATTTGGGATGTGGTGGAACGGGAGCTTCGTGCCCTGGATGTGCATCCCTCAAATCTTCATCAACTGCAAGATGCTATCCTATCAATATGGACCAACATTTCTAAAGAATGCTATCAGCACCTTGTTGAATCAATGCCACGTAGAATAAAGGCAGTTCTGAAGGCAAAAGGGGGTCCAACACCGTATTAGTATGGTGTTCCTAATAATTCTTTAGGTGAGTGTATATACCCTCCCAGTGGGTCACATGACCAAATCAAATATGTTAATTATAAATCAAATATGCTAAATACATACAACCCATTTGTGTGGTCTAATTACTCAGATCAAGATATGCATGTCACCATTCCATTACTAGTGATGAGCGGCAGGGGCAATATTTGAATTCGCGATATTTCGTGAATATTTGGGTGAATATTCGCCATATATTCGCGAATTCATGATCTCCAGGCATTATTTTCTTGATTCGCCTAAAATTCGCCTAAAATATTCGCATAAAAATTCGCATAAAAATTCGCATAAAAATTCGCATGAACTGGTATTTTTTTAAAAATGGAATATTCTCGTAGTGCTGATATTCGCGATTAAAATTTGCAATTAGAATATTCGTGATCAACACTATCCATTACATATAGTGTCTTTCATAATAAAGTATTCAAACCAAAAATACACTGCTCAAAAAAATAAAGGGAACACTTAAACAACACAATGTAACTCCAAGTCAATCACACTTCTGTGAAATCAAACTGTCCACTTAGGAAGCAACACTGAGTGACAATCAATTTCACATGCTGTTGTGCAAATGGGATAGACAACAGGTGGAAATTATAGGCAATTAGCAAGACACCCCCAATAAAGGAGTGGTTCTGCAGGTGGTAACCACAGATTACTTCTCAGTTCCTATGCTTCCTGGCTGATGTTTTGGTCACTTTTGAATGCTGGCGGTGCTTTCACTCTAGTGGTAGCATGAGACGGAGTCTACAACCCACACAAGTGGCTCAGGTAGTGCAGCTTATCCAGGATGGCACATCAATGCGAGCTGTGGCAAGAAGGTTTGCTGTGTCTGTCAGCGTAGTGTCCAGAGCATGGAGGCGCTACCAGGAGACAGGTCAGTACATCAGGAGACGTGGAGGAGGCCGTAGGAGGGCAACAACCCAGCAGCAGGACCGCTACTTCCACCTTTGTGCAAGGAGGAACAGGAGGAGCACTGCCAGAGCCCTGCAAAATGACCTCCAGCAGACCACAAATGTGCATGTGTCTGCTCAAACGGTCAGAAACAGACTCCATGAGGGTGATATGAGGGCCCGACGTCCACAGGTGGGGGTTGTGCTTACAGCCCAACACCGTGCAGGATGTTTGGCATTTGCCAGAGAACACCAAGATTGGCAAATTCTCCACTGGCGCCCTGTGCTCTTCACAGATGAAAGCAGGTTCACACTGAGCACATGTGACAGACGTGACAGAGTCTGGAGACGCCGTGGAGAACGTTCTGCTGCCTGCAACATCCTCCAGCATGACCGGTTTGGCATTGGGTCAGTAATGGTGTGGGGTGGCATTTCTTTGTAGGGCCGCACAGCCCTCCATGTGCTCGCCAGAGGTAGCCTGACTGCCATTAGGCACCGAGATGAGATCCTCAGACCCCTTGTGAGACCATATGCTGGTGCGGTTGGCCCTGGGTTCCTCCTAATGCAAGACAATGCTAGACCTCATGTGGCTGGAGTGTGTCAGCAGTTCCTGCAAGACGAAGGCATTGATGCTATGGACTGGCCCGCCCGTTCCCCAGACCTGAATCCAATTGAGCACATCTGGGACATCATGTCTCGCTCTATCCACTAACGTCACATTGCACCACAGACTGTCCAGGAGTTGGCAGATGTTTTAGTCCAGGTCTGGGAGGAGATCCCTCAGGAGACCGTCCGCCACCTCATCAGGAGCATGCACAGGCGTTGTAGGGAGGTCATACAGGCACGTGGAGGCCACACACACTACTGAGCCTCATTTTGACTTGTTTTAAGGACATTACATCAAAGTTGGATCAGCCTGTAGTGTGTTTTTCCACTTTAATTTTGAGTGTGACTCCAAATCCAGACCTCCATGGGTTGAAAAATTTGATTTCCATTTTTTAATTTTTGTGTGATTTTGTTGTCAGCACATTCAACTATGTAAAGAACAAAGTATTTCAGAAGAATATTTAATTAACTCAGATCTAGGATGTATTATTTTTGTGTTCCCTTTATTTTTTTGAGCAGTGTATTTGCTTACTAAATACTCCTTGGTGGAATCCTGGTGGGCACATCTCAGAAGGCATTGTCCGGACTGCTTCGGTATACTCAGAGAGTGCGCTCATCCTGGCGTCCCTCTGTAAGCAGTGCGCAGGCGTGCCGGGCACCTGCGTGTACTAAGCACGGCGTTCCTCTGATCTCCTTGCGCCTGCGCTCTAAGCATTAGGTGTGCGCTATGGACACCATGTAAACAATTCATTTGGGCGTAGCGCATCCAGTCACTATTGCGCATGCTCCGTACCTCTGTCTGTGCTATCGCTATCCCAATCTTATATTATGTTTACCACAGCTCTAGGTAAACATTTAACCGTATCAAGCAATCATAGTATTATAACAGTAAGAGACATTACGGCATTTTATGCTCGATTATATAATAAGTATATGTCCATTTATGTGGATATATGTCATAATTGACCATCTTACTTATATTAGGATAATCTAGCAAATACGTGTATCTCCAATATCTCGGTCCTCCGTCAGAAGGGTTCCACAGTGGCAATAAACTTAAAGCCATTTCTGGTACATCAATAATGTTCATAACATGATCTCTGCCATTAAACCAAGGTCCAAATACCAAAATTGAACAATGGTCTCCTCAAAACAAATGTCTATAAGTATCTCTATAGTACATAGGTCATGGATAAAATTAGTTGATGGGCTCATTTAACCATTTAGGGGGGGGGGGACGTACCATATGTTATGTGAGGGTCGTTTTCCTCCCCCCAATCAGCACACTTTTGTCCCTGCTGGGGAACATATCCCCCCATGGTATGTGGGAGAAATGTATCCCCCTAGGACATTATACTTTCAATCAGTGGGGGGCGTATCCCCCACTTTGTGGGAGAACCACCCCCCACCCTTATATCAACCAAAGTCGACTTCCCTGGTATGGCAGAGGGGCAACCCATTCCCGGGCTTACCCCCTTTCCCAGACAGGGCCGTCCCATTCATACCAGCCCTATAGTCACCTATGGACACCATGGACTTTATATACAGTGGGATGTGAAAGTTTGGGCAACCTTGTTAATCGTCATGATTTTCCTGTATAAATCGTTGGTTGTTACGATAAAAAATGTCAGTTAAATAAATCATATAGGAGACACACACAGTGATATTTGAGAAGTGAAATTAAGTTTATTGGATTTACAGAAAGTGTGCTATAATTGTTTCAACAAAATTAGGCAGGTGCATAAATTTGGGCACTGTTGTCATTTTATCGATTCCAAAACCTTTAGAACTAATTATTGGAACTCAAATTGGCTTGGTAAGCTCAGTGACCCCTGACCTACATACACAGGTGAATCCAATTATGAGAAAGAGTATTTAAGGGGGTCAATTGTAAGTTTCCCTCCTCTTTTAATTTTCTCTAAAGAGTAGCAACATGGGGCTCTCTAAACAACTCTCAAATGACCTGAAAACAAAGATTGTTCACCATCAGGGTTTAGGGGAAGGATACAGAAAGCTGTCTCAGAGATTTCAGCTGTCTGTTTCCACAGTTAGGAACATATTGAGGAAATGGAAGACCACTGGCTCAGTTCAAGTTAAGTCTCGAAGTGGCAAACCAAGAAAAATCTCGGATAGACAGAAGCGACGAATGGTGAGAACAGTCAGAGTCAACCCACAGACCAGCACCAAAGACCTACAACATCATCTTGCTGCAGATGGAGTCACTGTGCATTGTTCAACCATTCGGCGCACTTTACACAAGGAGATGCTGTATGTGAGAGTGGTGCAGAGGAAGCCTTTTCTCCGCCCACAGCACAGAAAGTGCCACTTGAGGTGGGCTAAAGCACATTTGGACAAGCCAGCTTCATTTTGGAATAAGGTGGCGTGGACTGATGAAACTAAAATTGAGTTATTTGGCCATAACAAGGGGCGTTATGCATGGAGGAAAAAGAACACAGCATTCCAAGAAAAACACCTGCTACCTACAGTAAAATATGGTGGTGGTTCCATCATGCTGTGGGGCTGTGTGGCCAGTGCAGGGACTGGGAATCTTGTCAAAGTTGAGGGACGCATGGATTCCACTCTGTATCAGCAGATTTTGGAGACCAATGTCCAGGAATCAGTGACAAAGCTGAAGCTGTGCAGGGGCTGGATCTTTCAACAAGACAACGACCCTAAACACTGCTCAAAATCCACTAAGGCATTTATGCAGAGGAACAAGTACAACGTTCTGGAATGGCCATCTCCGTCCCCAGACCTGATATAATTGAAAATCTGTGGTGTGACTTAAAGAGAGCTGTCCATGCTCGGAAGCCATCAAACCTGAATGAACTACAGATGTTTTGTAAAGAGGAATGGTCCAAAATACCTTCAACCAGAATCCAGACTCTCATTGGAACCTACAGGAAGCGTTTAGAGGCGGTAATTTCTGCAAAAGGAGGATCTACTAAATATTGATTTCATTTCTTTTTTGTGGTGCCCAAATTTATGCACCTGCCTAATTTTGTTTAAACAATTATAGCACACTTTCTGCAAATCCAATAAACTTCATTTCACTTCTCAAATATCACTGTGTGTGTCTCCTATTTGATATATTTAACTGACATTTTTTATCGTAACAACCAACGATTTATACAGGAAAATCATGATGATTAAAAAGGTTGCCCAAACTTTCGCATCCCACTGTAGCTACAATTCTATCAAAGATAGAGAATAGGCCATTCTCCATTCTACAGCAACATTAAAGGAGCTGCAGGAATAACTGGCAAGTACTGGCTGTGTGGTACATGTGACAACAATCTCCCGTATTCTTCATATGTCTGGGCTATGGGGTAGAGTGGCAAGATGAAAGCCTTTTCTTACTAAGAAAAACATCCAAGCCAGGCTACATTTTGCAAAAACACATCTAAAGTTTCCAAAAAGCATGTGGGAAAAGGTTTTATGGTCTGATGAAACCAAGTTTGAACTTTTTGGCCATAATTCCAAAAGATATGTTTGGCCCAAAAACAACACTGCACATTACCAAAAGACCACCATACCCACAGTGAAGCATGGTGGTGGCAGCATCATGCTTTGGGGATGTTTTTCTTCAGCTGGAACTGGGGCCTTAGTTAAGCTAGAGGGAATTATGAACAGTTCCAAATACCAGGCAATATTAGCACAAAACCTTCAGGCTTCTGCTAGAAAGCTGAACATGAAGAGGAACTTTATCTTTCAGCATGACAACGACCCAAAGCATACATCCAAATCAACAAAGGAATGGCTTCACCAGAAGAAGATTAAAGTTTTGGAATGGCCCAGCCAGAGCCCAGACCTAAATCGATTAAAAATCTGTGGGGTGATCTGAAGAGGGTTGTGCACAGGAGATGCCCTCGCAATCTGACAGATTTGAAGTGTTTTTGCAAAGAAGAGTGGGCAAATCTTACCAAGTCAAAATGTGTCATGCTGATAGACTCTTACCCAAAAAGACTGAGTGCTGTAATACAATCAAAAGGTGCTTCAACAAAGTATTAGTTTAAGGGTGTGCACACTTATGCAACCATATTATTTTATTTTTATATTTTTTCTTCCCTCTACCTAAAAGATTTCAGTTTGTTTTTCAATTGAGTTGTACAGTTTATAGGTCACATTAAAGGTGGAAAAAGTTCTGAAATTATTTATCTTTGTCTCATTTTTTTACATCATAGAAACCTGAGATTTTAACAGGGGTAGGGAGACTTTTTATATCCACTGTATATACTGTATATATGTTATGACCAGTGGGTGGGACCCACCGGTCAAACCACAGAGAGTGTGGATTCTCTGTGTTAACCAAGGGATGGCAGCCACTAACCCCTAGGGTGTTATTCAGCACTCTCACAGGAGACAGGACAGAACACAGCAAGAGAGAAACTGAACCATTATCTACAGGATTAGCAAATATGGTTGACAGCTAACTCACAGAGTCAGACAACAGGTAACGCTCCAATAACTCAAGTTGCAGTAAGAACCACAGTTAGTGTGAACTGAGTCCAATAGCAGACACAGTGGTGAGAAGTGGTATTGTGGAGGAGACTGGAGTAAAGGCAGCAGCTGATGATGATGATGATGATGATGATGATTGATGAGGCAGACGCTGTAACATGGTCAGAGACAGGCCAGAAGTCAGAAGTAGTGTGGTACAGAGAATCAGACAGGTCCAGTAGTCGATGCAGGAAGCAAGCAAACAGGCTGTGTCAAACACAAAAGATCAAAACAGAATACCTTTGCTATTACTGATAGTAACTCAACGCTCAGGCAACTTCCTAGGAGAGGAAACTGCTATTTAAACTTGTAACTCTGTCCAGGGGCCATGCTGGGAGGCAGAAAACACACGCCACCTGGAAGAATAAATGACAGGAAGCGGCGGGTGCGCACCCCTATGGTACGCTAGCATGGAATAGAGGCAGTGTGGCCAGAGGAATGGTCTGGCAGGCACATGCCTGCCACATCTGGCAGAGACAGCAGCAGGCAGCGAGGCAGGAGATGCTGGGGGTATGACAGGTGAAACAGCGGGAGGTACGGCAGAAGGCCTAGGCCTAACAACATATATACAGTCCTGATCAAAAGTTTAAGACCACTTGAAAAATGGCAAAAAATCATATTTAGCATGGCTAGATCTTAACAAGGTTCCAAGTAGAGCTTCAACATGCAACAAGAAGAAATGGGAGTGAGACAAAACATTTTTTGAGCATTCAATTTAATGAAAACAACGAATAAACTGAAACAGGCTGTTTTTCAGCTGATCAAAAGTTTAGGACCACACCTCCAAAAAAAAAATAAACCCCCCCAAAACAGAAATCCAACTTCCAAACATGAACTCAGTAATGAGTAGCTCCGCCATTATTGTTTATCACTTCCAAAATTCGTTTTGGCATGCTTGATGCAAGCGTTTCCATGAGGTGAGTGGGAACATTTCTCCAAGTGGTGAAGACGGCCGCACGAAGGCCATCTACTGTCTGGAACTGTTGTCCATTTTTGTAAACTTCCCTTGACATCCATCCCCAAAGGTTCTCAATTGGATTTAGATCAGGGGAACATGCAGGATGGGCCAAAAGAGTGATGTTATTCTCCTGGAAGAAGTCCCTTGTCCTGCAGGCATTGTGTACTGTAGCGTTGTCCTGTTGAAAAACCCAGTCGTTACCACACAGACGAGGGCCCTCAGTCAGGAGGAATGCTCTCTGCAACATCTGGACATAGCCAGCGGCGTTTGACGCCCCTGCACTTCCTGAAGCTCCATTGTTCCACTGAAGGAAAATGTCACCGCCAGTTCTGTGAGAAGGTCTGACAGACGTCCTTCTCTACCTCTTGCATGATGTTCTTTGTTTTGGTTTCACTTTCTCATCTAATTTCCTTCTCCCATGTGTAACCTATTTAGACTAATCCTCTTTCCTTTATATTCCATCCCATACTGCCTCACTTTGCGGTTTATACTACTTCCTGGATTGAAGTATTCACTGCTGGAGGCTCCTGCTGCTGCTTGTTCAGATAAGTCCTTTCATGTACTGTGTTTCCTTTCTGGCTTGATTCTAGGTGACCCTGACTCCCTCCCTATGAAGTGCAGGGAGCCGGTGGTCATGTCCCCTCACTATTATAGGGTTTTAAGGTGTCACACAGTCTTAGGTACGTGGGCATACAATCGTCTACCTCTGAGACCCTTGTATGTGCTTAGCAGTCAGGGTGAGCTTTTAGGGTTTTATAGGGGTCACCTATATGCTCCTTAGTTTGGGATCAAGCCAGTCGGATGTTTATTCATAACTTCCAGCTATCTGCAACATCATCCGTGACAGAAAAAGCACCCCAGACCATTATGGCACCATTAAGGGAGAGTTTTTTTGCCTTTGCCATCACAACGTGTGACTACCTGACAGAAAATGACAATGAATCCACATCTTTACACAGATTTGGCCTTTTAAAGGCATGTGGTCCTAAAATCGTTATTTTCAATTAATTGAATGCTCAAAAAATGTTTTGTCTCACTCTCATTTATTCTTGTTGCATGTTGAAGCTCTACTTGGAACCTCGTTAAGATCCAACAACGTAAAATATGTTTTTTTGCCATTTTTCAAGTGGTCTTAAACTTTTGATAAGGACTGTATATACGCACACAGTATATATTTAGTTTTCTGGATTGAATACCATTTCCACCTCACATGTTTGACTCCAGTGGGCACGGCTTATATGCAATGCTACACTTAAATGGTTGATTTCACCAATTGTTCATTTTCTTTCTTACTATAAGCTTTCTTTAAATTTTTTTCTCCACTATCTTTTTATTGAAGCTAAAGAAAAACACTTTTGTCATGTAAACATAAAGACATAAAAAATATTTGACCAAATAATTATGAAACAGATAACAGCTAAAACCTGAACTATTAACACAGTTTCTAAATATCTGTAAAAATGAGTAGATAGAAGTTGAATTTGTCATGGCTGAGGATGGGGAAAACCCTCAGCCGTGCGATACCAGAAGATGTAAGTGGCTGCTCGGCCAGGATGACAGAATTAGGGAGCAGGTCACCTCCTATCGCGTCCCTAAGCTGACCCTGACTCCTAACCGTATGAGCCAACCCTGATGGTGGGAGGGCTCATACACCGGAACCTAATAATCCCTGCTAGCCCTCAGGATTGCCCTGGAACAAGGAGCAGGGTAAGACGACCTGTTCCTCCTAGGCATGGAGGAACAGGAGTCTCACTGGCCAAGCTACAAGGAAAAGGGGTACCAAAAACAGACCTATGGATATGGCAGGTGAACTGCACTAGTTCCACCTACCTGCCACAGCCTTGCTGACTGGATCCCTGTGCTGACACGCTGATGTCCCCACCATACTTAAATGGACACAGCCAACACACATACACACACACAGGAACCCAGATCCATAGCTGCATTAAATAACAAAAGGAATACAACATCAACTTAACGTATAACATCTATGACCACAAGGGTGGCCCTCACTGGTAGATGGTATAAAGTAGGAGGATGACTCCAGCAGACCATGTCTGAAGTACCCCTCTGACTACTGCTCTCAGCAGAGGCTATATAGGCCCAAGTAGCCACACCCACACAGATACACCCAGTGTTCACACACACAGAAGGGAGTTAACCCTTCCTAGACCAGGCAAGGGAAAACAGTCACATACAGGGGAAGTGTACAAACCCTTATCACACTGCAGCTGTTACCGCAGGCAACGACATGCGTGGCAAGCGTGTCCTGGGAGTCAGCCAGAAGGCCTAGACACTGCCACCACATGTACACAATACAACACGTTGCCTGGGGCAGCCACAAGTGAAGGGAAAATGTCACAGTGCACACACCCAAACTTCGTGCACACCAAACATATAAAAAGGCACACCTACAAAGACAGGTTGCCAGGTGCAACCGCATGCAGATTGCAGCAAGCTGCCTAGCAACAGCTCAGGCTGCTATACTGCCAAGTACAAACATGTTGCCAGCGGCAACCACATGTGAGGCAACAATCCAGCCGCCCTCACAATGTGATTGACAAAAACCAAACCGCAGGCAACTGCATGCGGATCAGGAGTCACGACCACGACCATGGTCGTGACAGAATTCCCATTTCCAGAGTGAGGTGAGAAATAAAGTCACGGGTGCCCTAAATTAGGTAAGAAGCTCTCAGCTATTGAAAATCGGAAGGGCACAGGATGAGTAAGAATTAGGATAAGCGGTTGTGGGCACAGAATCTAAGCCATGGTTTCCAAATCTTTTCGGCAGTGTGGGCCAAATCCCATAACCATCCCCCCCAAACAGATATGTGGATGGACATTACATATAATGGTACACACTATACAGTAGAATACAGCAGCACATACCTGTTACATCCAGTGACGTCTCCTGTGATGTAGACTTTCCTCAACGTCTTCATTCGGAGATAAGACCGCCATGATGCCTTCTTTCAGCCGCGTCTCTGCAGAGTTTCACAGATTTTAGATTTTTTATTTCTCACTTTACTATCATCCTCAGATAACAGACCTCCCCTCCACCCGTAGTGCCCATAAGTATAATGCCCTCTGTATAATTATAATATATACAGGCCCCTCTGTGTTATTATTATTCTTAATATTATAATGGACCCCTCTGTATTAGGCTCCATTCACACGTCCGCAGAATGTGTCTGCATCCATTCCGCAATTGTGAGGAACGGGTGCGGACCCATGCATTCTCTATGGGGACGGAATGGATGCGGGAGGCACACAGTGTGCTGTCCGCATCTGCATTTCCGGAGCGGCCTGCCGAACTTCCGGTCCACGGCTCTGGAAAAAAATAGAACATGTCCTATTCTTGTCCGCAGCTGGCCGGGTGTATTGCGAATCCGCGAAACACTACGGACGTGTGAATGGACCCTAATAGTAATAATTATGGCTTTCTTCAGCCCCTCCAACATACAGTCCCATGTAAAATACATCACTCCCTGCCTTCAGCCCCTCCAACATACAGTCCCATGTAAAATACAAAACTCCCCCTGCCTTCAGCCCCTCCAGCATACAGTCCCATGTAAATAATATCACCCTTCCTCTCTTCGCCGCCTGCCTTCAGCCCCTTCAGCATACAGTCCCATGTAAAATACATCACTCTCCGCCTTCAGCCCCTCCAACATACAGTCCCATGTAAAATACAAAACTCCCCCTGCCTTCAGCCCTTCCAGCATACAGTCCCCATGTAAAATAATATCACCCCCTCCTGCCTTCAGCCCCTCCAAATACATCACTCTCTCTGCCTTCAGCCCCTCCAGCATACAGTCCCATGTAAAATACATCACTCTCTCTGCCTTCAGCCCCTCCAGCATACAGTCCCCATGTAAATAATATCACTTCACCCCCCTATCTTCAGACCATTCTAACATACAGTCTCCAGTACAAGGATTATTCCTCCTCCCTTCAGCCCCTGCAAAAAGCCCCCCAAGTACACATAACAGTCAATCTCTTCCTCCACATACTGACCTGCAGCTTCTGCTCCTCTCTCCAACAACGTGCTCTGTTGAATCTCCTGCACATATTGAGGCCCCGCCCCCTGTATTACGAGACTCCGCCTCTTCCTCCGACATCATACCTCCCTGGAGCAACTCCATTCTAGCACTCTACTGTCTCATAGGCTTCAGACCACTAGCTTGAAGCCTATGTGAAGGATCGGATCAGGAGTTGGCACAGGCACACCCGGCATACCCCGTGCGCACGCCTATGAATTTTTCTCACCTTTAGTAAAAACAGAATCCCTTTCCCAGGCTAAAAGAAAGCTAGGTTTGGCCAGTGCTTTGTCAGCGAGTAAGACCATGTACATTTTTGAGAGGAGACCTGTGGGAGGGTGTGGTAGCAGGAGGTATTGCTCGAACCTTGATGGTTACATGGTGGTCAAGTGTGTTAATAGAAATTGTTTACATACTGTACTTGGCAAAAATGTGAGATGTGTATGAAAGAAAGCCTGTTGTACTCCTCTTCGTCCAATAATGTGTGAAGGTCCGGGATCTGTTTGTCGCTAAAAACATCACTCATAGTGGCCGCAATGGTTGGCAACCAGTTACCAGATGTGGAATCAAGTGTAATGGGACCAAAAAAGAGAAGATTTAGTACGTGGTTTAGGCAAAGAGGTAAAAAAAGAATGAAAGACTGTTATGGTTCCTCTAACAGTTGGGCATAAAGCCTCATTCACACATCAGTGTTCCACGGACGTGTGCTGTAAGTGTTCTCCACGAACAGCACAGTCCTCATTCATTTTAATGTGTGTATTCACAAATCAGTGTTTTTGCATGATTCGTGGACCGTGTTTTTAGCACGGATGCATGCTCTATTTTGTCCGTGTTCATGAATCCATCACGCCCATTATAGTCTATGGGTCCGTGAAGACCATGGATGCAACACGGACGCCACTCGTATTGCATCCGTGTTTCACTGATCATTAGGAACAGATGCTTTGAAAATTATTTTTCAGCTGTGCAGTGTCAGTGAAACATGGATGGCACACGGACAGCAAATAACGGACCCAACAAAGATCCTTCACGGCCAGCTTCACGGATGCATCACTGACCACCTTCTCACGGATTGGCGCACAGACATGGTCATGTGAATGAGGCTTAATTTTGTGGTCATGGGAGGTGAGAAGCATGTGCACCAAAGCGAAGCTATCGCTAGTATGTAAGAAGGCCACTTTCAGCTTCCATGTGTGGGGAGGAGATACATATACTTGTAAGAGTTGCCCATAAGTTTAATATTAAGATGGGTTCGCCTGGCAGCACAATCAGGATGAGAATTTCCTTCTATCTCTCCCTCGGCACATCCTGACACTGTCCTTCCAGATCCGGGATGGTTGGGAGGTATACATACATAAATAGACCATATATAACAATACAAATAAATATATATATATATATATATATATATATATATATATATATATATAAAGGTCGGCACTGCTACCTGTAGTATGGGGGCATAAGGTTACTTCAGTACAATTTCAGCGGGGTGCTTATTTATTTTATACACATTTTATACACATTTTGTACCTTGTAGCTGGTGGTGATGGTTTAAAAGGGGGGAGGAGGCAGCAGAGGAGAGGTTGGTACATTAGAGGTCAAATGATGATTGGCTTAATATCCAGCTAACATCTAATACTGAAGCCTGGCTGTTGGACTCATGCCTGTGTTTAGCAAGTCCTGCTCTACCTCCACCGTATCTGCTAGAGAAAGTAAGGATGCGGGACATCAACACAGGAAAGAGAGTTGCCAAATTCTTGATCTTGATCGACCCATCCACAAGCTCCAGCACTAAGACATGTTTGGATGGCTATTATATATAGTGCCTTAAAACACTTAAAACATACAGGAGTATTCAACACCACATATTTATTACATCCAGTGATTTCGCATTTGATTATACACATCTCCCTCATCTTTTTCATTTGGACCAGACCACTATGATGACTTCTCTCAGGCACATCTCGTCTCTGTAAAGTTTGCCATACAGACACCTTAGGTTCTTCACTTTTCCATCATTCTTCCCCTTCTGATGCCCCTATCCCACTGCTATCCCTAATATATCTGCTGTGCTCCAATATATCCCCAAATACTATACTGCAGAAATAATAGCACTATATAGATAGTTCTCCCATAGTAATAGCAGACCCAAAAGCCGCACTAATAGTTGTAATTCTCTCCTAGAGTGCCCTCATTAGTAATGTGCGCCCCTGCCCATACTCCATGTGGTGCAGCCCCATTTATAAACTGTAGAGCCTATACTCCATATACCGCTGAGAAGTCAGCAGTGTACAGAAAAGTGGAGTTTAGGCGCACAGGGAAAGGTGCGCTTTAGTGGGGAATATGTCTATTAAAAATTATTTAAATCAAGTATATTACAAAAAGTATTATTAGGGCATCTAGGTCATTTTACCAAAAAGTTAAAGGGTTTCTGTCACCCCATTAAACCGTTTTTTATTTTTTTCTTTACTAATATTCCCTATAGTGCAATCTCATGATACATAAGCAAATTAATCATTTTGGTTCAGTAGAATTTGCTAAAAATCAATTTTTAAAATATGCTAATTACCTTGCTACCAGCAAGTAGGGCGGCTACTTGCTGGTAGCAGCCGCATCCTCCGATGGTAATGACGCCCCCTCAGCATGCTGATTGACAGGGCCAGGGAAGGGAATCGTTCTCTGCTGGCGCTGTTAGAATTTGAAATCTCACGCCTGCGCCGTACCTGTCTTCAATCGGCGCAGGCGCACTGAGAGGCGGCCGCTCTCTCGACCGCTCCATCCTCAATGCGCCTGCGTCGATGACGTCATCAAGTACACCTGGAAGAGATTTATTATTAATAATCGTTGGTGGTATAGTGTTAATAACTGTCATTTTTATAAAATTATTTATTCCCATTTCGTTGGTGGTTTTTGTGGCAGCATGCTTATTATGTACATACTTACCTGATTCGAGCATCCAGCGACGTCACCAGACTCTCCGCCTCCTTCCAGCGATGCCGGCGTCTTCTCTTCCGGGTGTACTTGATGATGTCATCGACGCAGGCGCATTGAGGATGGAGCGGTCGAGCGAGCGGCCGCCTCTCAGTGCGCCTGCGCCGATTGAAGACAGGTACGGCGCAGGCGCGAGATTTCAAATTCTAACAGCGCCAGCAGAGAACGATTCCCTTCCCTGGCCCTGTCAATCAGCATGCCGAGGGGGCGTCATTACCATCGGAGGATGCGGCTGCTACCAGCAAGTAGCCGCCCTACTTGCTGGTAGCAAGGTAATTAGCATATTTTAAAAATCGATTTTTAGCAAATTCTACTGAACCAAAATGATTAATTTGCTTATGTATCATGAGATCGCACTATAGGGAATATTAGTAAAGAAAAAAATAAAAAACGGTTTAATGGGGTGACAGAAACCCTTTAACTTTTTGGTAAAATGACCTAGATGCCCTAATAATACTTTTTGTAATATACTTGATTTAAATAATTTTTAATAGACATATTCCCCACTAAAGCGCACCTTTCCCTGTGCGCCTAAACTCCACTTTTCTGTACACTGCTGACTTCTCAGCGGTATATGGAGTATAGGCTCTACAGTTTATAAATGGGGCTGCACCACATGAGATCGCACTATAGGGATTATTAGTAAAGAAAAAAAAAAAAACGGTTTAATGGGGTGACAGAAACCCTTTAATTAAAAGTTTAGTTACTCTTTAAGCCAACATTTATGTGTCTAATTTGCAACAACACACATGGTTAATGGGTGTTTTAGAGGAGTTGAAAGTATTTGCGGAAGGACCAATCATATTAAGGAACGTTCTGAATCTCATGCTAAGCCTGATTCTTGATTATTCTTCTAAGACATTGCAATTATTTCAACAGTGACTAAAGGTCTCTTTACACTGGCCAACTTTGCAGGCGATTGTCGGGAAGAAAGTGTCACTGGAGGTGACACCTGCATTTACATGCAGCGAATCTCATCCGCAGTATGGCTGTTTGCCAACAGACAGCAGAGTCCTAAAAAGGTATAAAAGTCTCAGATACGTTGCCTGTTGTTTCTGCTCCGCAGGTCCCAAAGTGAAGTGGGCAAAGTTCACACTGTCAGTCAATTTGAATTGTAGGACCGCACTGCTGTAAAACCTCCAGATGTATTCCCTTTCAAGTCGAGCCGAAAGCACTTTTAGGCATAGGAGAACATCAATACCACGCCAATCACCTTCGCTTTACTGAGCCCCTCTGATATTTAAAAAGGGTCGCACAGATAGTGAAGCACCACAAACACCGGTCAACTGTAAAGGGTTTAATATACTCACAAACAACATCCAATAAAAGCTTTTCATAAAATGCTGAAGAGTTCAAATGTTACCGCCCGACCCGGGTTTCACACAAGCTTCATCAGGGGGCGAACACTCCACCCACTCCAGAGTTTGTCTTTAAAAACCCCATATATCCCTTCCCTTTAACTGTTAATACACAATTTATCATACCAATAAAATCAACTTTTTGTCAATAAAAATAACAAAAAAAATATCCTACTCCTACTACACTATATTCACATAGGACATGTACCTAGTAGCCTTCATGTAGCATCAATATTCCTGCTATTACTTATAGTTCATATATTCCCATTCATAAACTTTCCTCAGTGACCGGGTCCTGATCACATGGGTAGTTGTAACCAATAGAGGTTTACTACCTCTCATATGTCAGCCTTACATTCATTGATAAACATTCCTCAGAGCTCTAATTCAGATCACATGGGTGGTTGTAGTCAATAGAGGCTTCCCACCTCTCTTACGTCAGCCTTCCATTTATTCATAATATTCATTAAACAGCCCGAGCGTAATCACATGGTACCCTCCAGCCAATGAGAAGGTTCATCATATTATGCAAGCTTCAGGCATCACATTTCATCTGTCACGGCCATGGTCATGGCCGTGACTCCTTTACCACATGCGGTTGCCTGCGGTCTGGTTTAGTTGTTCAACCAAAGGTGAGGGCCGCTAGTGTGTAGCCTCACTTGTGGTTGCCGCGGGCAACAAGTAGTTGGGTATTGTCGCAGTAGAGCAGCCTGAGCTGGTGCTAGGCAGCTTGCGGCAATGTGCATGCGGTTGCACCTAGCAACCTCTCTGTTAGGTGTGTGTGTGTATGTTATGCACTTTGTATGTCTGGTGTGCACTAGGTTTATGTTAGGTGTGCACTGTGACACTTCCCTTCACTGTGGCTGCCTGTGGCAACGTTTGGTATGTGTACATGTGGTGGCAGTGTCTCGGCCTTCTGGCTGACTCCCAGGACATGGTTGCCACCCGTGTCGTTGCCTGCGGTAATAGCTACAGTGTGATGTGCATTTGGACACTTCCCCTTTAAGTGGTTTCACTCCCTGTTAGTCTTGGAAGGGTTAATTCCCTCTCCTGTGTGTGTCTGTGTGGGTGTGGCCACTTTGGGCTATAAAGCCTCTTTGGAGATATGAAGCTGAGGGGTTCTTCAGCCATGCTTTGCTGGAGAAACCCTCCTGGTATTTCCATCTGCCAGTGGGGGCCACCCTTGTGGTCATAAACAAATTGTCATGTATTGTTTATACACAATGTTATGAGGATGTGTTTGTGTGTCATGTCTATTCTTTGCAGCGTATGGTTTCCTGGTGTCCTGTGTGGTGTGTGTGCTCTGTCGTTTGTGTTTGTGGACAGCAGCACTGATACTTGGGTCCCAGGCCCTGTGTCTGTGGCAGGTGGGTGTTAGTACTAGTTGCACTTACCTGCCATTGCCATATGCCTGTTTCCGTTTCCCCTGTCTTTATAGTTTGGCCATCTTTAGACTCCTGTTTCTCCATGTCCAGGAGGAACAGGTAGTCTACCCAGCTCCTAGCGTAGGGACCGGCGGAGGGCAAGTAGGGACCCGAGGTTCCAGAGCATGAGTCCTCCTACCTTCAAGGTCGGCTCATGTCGCTAGGAGTTAGGGTCAGATTAGGGAGGCATTAGGAGGGGACCTGCTCCCTAGTTCTGTGGTTCTGGCCAAGACGTGACTACCATCCTCTGTCATCGCACGGCTGAGGGTTTCCCCCATCCTCAGCCGTGACATCATCCTGCCGCTGTAAAGTAGACTATTGCCTAGTATAAGCACACAAACAACGATTTTGATGCCTACACAAACTATCCAAATACCTGACGAACTAGCTATTTGCTTATTTATTGGGTAATCGGCGGCACCTTTACATGATCATATTATCGCTAACAACCATACCTATGAACGCTCATTAGCGATTGTCTGGAGGAATCTGAGCCTGTGTAAAGGGTCCTTAAGTAAAATGAATTATAAACTACAGGACCTCCATTTACTAGACCTTTGGATATTCCAGAACTCAAATGTGAAAGATTAGACTTTTTACACACAGACATACCATTCACACCAAAGGTTATTACTTAGATTATATTCTGATTTCAGACAATTTACTCTCCAGTGGCAGATCTACTGCAATAGGTAAAATTGATGTTTCTGACCATGCCTCAGTCATGGCATACATTACATTCTCCATTTTTGGACCAGGCTTCAAACTGTGAGCATGCCCCACAACACCTTAGGTAATATCCAAAATGAAGCAGCACTACCGTTAGGTCCAAAATGGACAGTGCATGAAGTGGCGGTGCCAGCAGTGTTAGGCCTTAGCCCAGCAGACCCCTGATAATCAAGGATTTGGGAGAAATACTGCAGCACTCTATGTCTTCAGTGCAATTCCTAAGTTATTTACCAAGAATGTGACATGACTACAATGAGTCTTTTTCAAGCAGAGTGACCACTGCTTGAAAAAGACTCATTGTATTTGAAAAGTCGCATTCTCGGTGAATAAATGAGGGATTGCATTAAAGACATTGAGTCCTGCAGCATTTCTCCCAAATCCACAACACTTTAGTACATTTTTTGACATTTAGGACTTCCCAATGTCTGGGAGATGCATAAAGCGTATATACGTGGAATTTTATTGCCTTATTGACGAGACTCAAGAGACCTAAGCAAAAAGACATTGATGCACTTTTTTACCAGAATCGTGTCTGTTCAAGTACAAGATGAGCTTGCTAAATGAAGGGAACAAATCCTACACAAACGCTATTTACATTACAAACACAAGCTTCTGGCACACAGTAACAAGGTTGATGAATTAATGTCTCATCTCATTAACAAATCGAAGGAAAGGACGCACATAACAGGCATTAACCCAATATGATGCCTTTTCTAACTTTAAAGTAAATCTAGCGAAATCTGAAATCCGGAACATGACATTACCCAAGCCCGAAGCCACAGAATTAAAAAAAAAAAAGACAACTTCTTTCACTTGGGCTAAATCCTCTCTAAAATATCTAGGTATCCATATATCAAATTGCAACATAAAACTCCTAAAGCTTAATTTCAGATCACCTTATCAGACCTTAAAAATCTACTGCTAAGCTATAATTTACCACTATTCCTGTGGATGGGGAGAAGAAATCTGCGGAAAACACATATTGTCCAGAAATACTATAAATGGTCCCCATAGCATTACCACTTTCCTTATTTTGTTCTGTTAAGCAGACCTTTACTAGATTCCTTAGGAAAGGGAAGATACCTCGCCTTTCCCATAGCTTATTAATTAAACAGAAGTCACATGAGGCATGAGCTTATCCAATATGCATCAGTATGATAAAGCAATCCAATTGAGTCGGCGGCCTTGTGTCTCCACACCCTCCCTATGCTGAACGCAGTCTGGTTGAAATTGATATGGGCCTCACATACACTCATCATCTTTGGCTCCCTAACCCAAAACTGTATAAAAAAACATCACTAAATCTGCTTTTGAGAAGTGTTTGCTAGGTGTGGAGTGGTCTTTCCCCTCAACTAGCTCCCAGCCTGTCACCTTGTATGCCTATATGCCTAATAATTGCTTCTCTAATAGGACTACTTTGTACTATCTCAAGATGTGGTCTCCATGGCTCAATGCCAATATATAATTAGAAGAACTTGAAGTTGATCGCTTGCAATTTAAGTTTTTCTCCTTATGGATGTTTTCTGTACCATGTAATAGCTGTAACACTGTCAATGATATGGGCTCCATTTCCTACTCACCTATTTTTTCCATTCCCACCATTCTATTCTACCCCCCACCACCACACCCAGATTGTGGCATATTGCCAATAGTAAATGTTATCTATACCGATTGTACAATACTATTTTATGTCATTATATCATACCTCTATGTGAGGATTGTATAATCCTACCATTATTATATTTTTTCATTTTGAATACAGAGGAAAAAAACTTTCTGGCTCGAGAGCTGCACTTATACAAGCAGACAAACAACGCGAGTTTGTGAGCGTTCACGTGTTTGAGTTCAAGTGTGTGTTTGTATTAAGTGTGTGACTTTAGATTCAGGGACATTAGGAGGGGACTACAGTAAGTTAGATTCTTATCACTCCACTGTATTGTAATTTTTCTCTTTTCTTGCGTAATCCCCATTTAATATGTGTTCCCTTATTGACAACGCAGTCCAGTGCACATCTTGTCTAATGTATGCAGTCCTGGAACAGCTGAGGGTGCATATCTTTGTTCAAAATATGAGCAAATTGCCCATTTGGAATCACACATCGTGTATCTAACCGGGCGAGTTTCAACACTGAGAAGCGTTGACAATTCGGAAAAGAGTTTGCTGCTCACTGAGCAAGCACTCTATGGGGTATATGTGGGGGAGGGTGGTAGCAAGGAGGCTCAGGAAGTGAGGTAGCTAGCTGGATAACAGTTAGAAAGCAGGGTAGAGGAAAGAGTGCCAGGGAGGCTGGCCCTGATCTGACACACCCCAACAAGTTTGCAAGGTTGGCAGATGAGGGGGATGTCAGTTCAGGGAGAGCACTGCTGCAGCCGGACCCTTCCTCTGCCAGTCAGGGGAATGTCAGCTCCAGTAAGCAGGGGACCAGGAGAGCAGGGCAGGACAGACAGGTGCTGGTAGTGGGAGACTCAATTATTAGGGGTACAGATAGGGCGATCTGTCACAAAGACCGGGATCATCAAACAGTGTGTTGTGTTTGAAACATCACGGATCAGGTTGACAGATTACTGGGAGGGTCTGGAGAAGATCCAACAGTCATGGTCCAAATTGGAACCAATGACAAAGTTAGAGGTAGATGGAGCATCCTTAAAAATGATTTTAGGGATTTAGGTCACAAGCTTAGGACAAGGACCTTAAAGGTAGTGTTTTCCGAAATACTACCTGTACCAGGAGCCACACAAAAAAGGCAGCGGGAGATTAGGAAGGTTAACAAGTGGCTCAAGAACTGGTGTAAGAAGGAGGGGTTTGGGTTCCTGGAGAACTGGGCCGACTTTTCTGTCGGCTACAGGCTCTATCGTAGGGACGGGCTGCACCTCAATGTGGAAGGGGCAGCTGTGTTGGGGAAGAAGATGGATAGAAGTTTGGAGGAGTGTTTAAACTAGGGACTGGGGGAGGGTAATTATGTTATAGGATGAGAAGATAGTGCAGATAGAGACCAGGGGCAAGGTAATGTGACTGGGGGAGGAATGGAAGGAGGAATTAGAACAGTTCAAAAGCAAAGGTGTAGGTTAAAAAATATACATAAACCTCTTAATTGTATGTATACTAATGCCAGAAGCCTAAATAATAAAACTGGTGAATTGGAATTAGTGATGTGTGAATAACTGAGACATGGCTGGATGATAGCTATGACTGGGCAGTTAAAGTACAGGGTTACAGTCTGTTTAGAAAGGATCGCCAAAACTGGAGAGGGGGATGGGTCTGCCTTTATGTAAAGTCCTGTCTAAAGCCCACAGTCCGAGAAGATATAAGTGAGGGACATGAACATGGGGAGTCACTGTGGGTAGAAATACATGGAGGCAAAAACAATAATAAAATACTAATAGGAGTTTATTATAAACCACCTAATATACCAGAGTCCACAGAAAATCTGCTACTAAACGAGATAGACGAGACGACAGATCATAATGAGGTCGTTATTATGGGGGACTTCAACTATCCAGATATAGACTGGGAAACTGAAACCTGTATATCTCATAAAGGAAACAGGTTCTTGGCAATAACCAAAGACAATTACCTTTTCCAACTGGTTTAGGAGTCAGGACCCGACTAGAGGGACAGCCAGACTGGACTTAGTATTAACCAATAGACCTGACAGAACAACAGATGTGCAGGTTGGGGGACACCTGGGAAATAGTAACCATAAAGTAATAACCTTCCAATTGTCATTCAAAAGAGTGCTTCTTAAGGGAGGAACAAAAATAACAAACTTCAAAAAAGCTAAATTTAGCCAACTAAGACAGGCCATAGGCCTAACTAACTGGGACAAAGTTATAAAAAAAATAAAAAATACAGCCACAAAATTGGATATTTTTAAAAGCATCCTAAAATCTAATTGTGAGAAATACATACCTTATAGGAATAAAAGGTTAAGGAACAAGAAAAAAACTATGTGGATAAATAGAAATATAAAGAAAGCAATAAATGACAAAAAGAAAGCAATTAAATCACTAAAAAGGGAGGGTAGCGAGGAAGCACTAAAAAATTGTAAGGAAAAAAATAGAATATGTAAAAAACAAATAAAAGCAGCCAAACTAGAGCCCGAGAGATTAATTGCCAAAGAAAGCAAAACTAACCCTAAAATGTTCTTCAATTATATAAATGGTAAAAAGTATAAATCTGAAGGTGTCGGCTCTCTACAGAGTAATGAGGGGGGAGTTGCAAAGAGGTGAAGAGGAGAAAGAAAACTATTAAATATTTTTTTCCTCCACTGTATTCACTGAGGAAAATAAACTGTCAGATGAAATGCAGAATGTAAAAGTAAATTCCCCATTAAAAGTGCCCTGTCTGACCCAGGAAGAAGTACAGCGGCGTCTTGATTAAAATAGACAAATCGCCAGGACCAGATGGCATACACCCCCGTATCCTAAGAGAATTAAGTAATGTCATAGCCAGACGCTTATTTCTGATATTTAAGGACTCTATACTGGCAGTGAGTGTTCCACAGGATTGGCACATAACAAATGTGGTGCCAATATTCAAAAAGGGTCCAAAAACAGAGCCCAGAAACTATAGGCCGGTAAGTTTAACATCTGTTGTGTGTAAACTGTTTAAGGTTTTCTAAGAGATGCCATCTTGGAGTACCGCAATGAAAATAAGCAAATAACGCCATATCAGCATGGGTTCATGAGGGATTGGTCATGTCAAACTAATTTAATCAGTTTCTATGAGGAGGTAAGTTCTAGACTTGACAGTGGCAAATCAATGTATGTCTTATATCTGGACTTCTCCAAAGCTTTTGACACTGCCCCATGAAAGGTTAGTATATAAAATGAGAATGCTTTGACTGGGAAAATGTTTGTAAGTGGGTAAGTAACTGGCTCAGTGATAGAAAACAGAGGGTGGTTATTAATGGTACACACTCAGATTGGGTCACTGTTTCTAGTGGAGTACCTCAGGGGTCAGTATTCTCTTCAATATATTTATTAATGATCTTGTAGATGGCTTGCACAGTAAAATATCATTTTTTGCAGATGACACTATACTGTGTAAAGTAATTAACATGGAAGAGGACAGTATAAAGCTACAGAGGGATCTGGATAGATTGGAGGCTTGGGCAGAGAAGTGGAAGATGAGGTCTAACACTGACAAATGTAAGGTTATGCACATGGGAAGGAATATTGCAAGTCACTAGTACATTCTAAATGGTAAAACACTGGGTAACACTGACATGGAAAAGGATATAGGAATTTTAGTAAACAGCAAACTAAGCTTCAGAAACCAGTGTCAGGCAGCTGCTGCCAAGGCCAATAAGATAATGGGTTGCATCAAAGGGGGCATAGATTCCCGTGATGAGAACATAGTCCTACCACTTTACAAATCACTAATCAGACCACACATGGAGTACTGTGTACAGTTCTGGGCTCCTGTGAACAAGGCAGACATAGCAGAGCTGGAGAGGGTTCATGGGAGAGCAACTAAAGTAATAACTGGAATGGGGGGACTACAGTACCCTGAAAGATTATCAAAATTAGGGTTATTCACTTTAGAAAAAAAGACGACTGAGGGGAGATCTAATTACTATATATAAATATATCAGGACACAGTATAGAGAGCTCTCCCATCATCTATTTATCCCCAGGACTGTGACTGTGACAAGGGGACATCCTCTGTGTCACGGGGTAGAGTCATGGGTATAAAGATAGAGCGGAGGTGCACCCCCTGAGCTGCCACCCGGTCCCCTGTCCCTGCCTACTTGCACCACCCGCCCTAGGTGATGGGGCGCAACTGGGCGACAGTCCCTGATCTGAGTAAGTGCAAGCAGAGAGATAGAGACAGCAGGGAAGCGGACAGTCAATGAGAGGTAGCACTAGAGCGGACAGAGAGGTAGAACAAGCAAGGTACCACCAAAAACGTAAGGGCGAGGCGGGTCAACTAGCCGGGGTCATTCAAGGAGGTCATGTCAGTACAAGAGAAGAGGCAAAGACAAAATCCAAAAGCAAGCCGAGGTCAAAATCCGAGAGGTAGCGTCAAGGTTCAGGGAGCAGGCAGAAGAGGTGTCAGGAAGCAGATCAAGGGTCAAATCCAAAGGTAAGCTAAATAACAATAATAATACACAGCCTAAGGGACCAAAATCACAGGCAACCTGTAGCCAGCAGGTTGCCTGTATTTATAGTGGGGAGTGAGGGTCATGTGACGTGGCCAGCGTCACATGACCGACAGACAAACAAGTCGAGCACCGAGTGATCAGCTCGGCGTTCAAGGCAGACCTAGGAGCAGGGAGCCTCCCAGCTAGCAAAAGCCGCCCTGGGAACGAGGCTGAACACAGATCCTCGCTCCCGAAGCTAAGCAGCAGGTCTGCGGCTGATGGGAGACCGAGTGCGCCTTCGGCGCCCCGTTACACTCTGCGTCTGGATGAAAGACGATTTCTACACAAATATAGAAGAGGATTCTTTATGGTAAGAGCAGTGAGACTATGGAACTCTCTGCCTGAGGAGGTGGTGATGGTGAGTACAATAAAAGAATTCAAGAGGGGCCTGGATGTCTGGAGTGTAATAATATTACAGGTTATAGTTACTAGAGATGGGTCCGTTGGTCCAGGGAGTTATCAGATTGCCCGATTGGTGTCGGGAAGGAATTTTTTTCCCCTTAAGTGGTGAAAATTGATTTCTACCTTACAATTTTTTTTTGCCTTCCTCTGGATCAACTTGCAGGATAACAGGCCGAACTGGATGGACAAATGTCTTTTTTTACTATGTTATTGTGTATTCCATCCTCAAAGTTTATTTGCCTGGAAATAGTGTCAAATGCTAATGCTCAGTGGATCCACAATGTATTGTCTATAGTTTCAGCGTCTATCTGTAGCCTCTATGAAATCTGTTTGAAGGACTGAAAGAGGGAAAGAATGGACAGGAACGAGGAAAGGCAAAGCCATTCATTTGTCTTTCTTTTATGAGTTGCAAATACAAAGTATAAGATATGTACATAGCAAATATATCAAATTTCATGAATGCTGATGTGTAAAGTTTTGAGAAAAAGTAGTCAGTCCTTGACGTATTCTTCTCAAAACTCATTTGATATGGATCCTTCTTATGCACTAACCCAGTAGCAGATTCTGATTTGTATGAAATTAAACTCTTCAGGAGCTACAATAAGCATTTCACTATGTTGTTCAGAATCAAAAAGTCTTAAAATCATTCAGCGTCATGGTTTAGGCCAGACTTTAGTGAAATGTATTTTCTTAACTTCTACCACTGGTCAACAATGATCAGATAGAGTGAGCTGTATAAACCTACACATTTGTACATATTACTTCAGTGTTTACTGTAAATTCACCCAAATAGCAAAGTAACAACGTTACTCATTTTATCAATTAAAATGTGGGCAAAATTTTATAAGAATAGTTGTTGACCTTAAAGTGAAGCAGGTCAAGCAATTATGGAAGAAAATGTCATTTTGTTTGTGCGACTCTTGTTTTATGACAGAGATGAAGTTAAAAACCTCCAGTTTCTGGCATCTTATTAATTCTACTCTTTTTGTAGGCCCCTAAGGCAACCACAAGAGAAATGGCAGAAACCGTCAGCAGAATAATTACCTTAGTGCATAAGCAGTTAGCTGATAAACAAGATTCATGCTCCACTAATGGAATTTGTTTGATAGGGTTGTTTGCCTCTGTGAAATAACATGTGGGTTTTATGATTACCCTAATTTATTTAAATGACATTTTACATATGTCCAATCAATATCAACATGAGCATTATGATCTCTTCCACCATTTACTAAAGGGAGCTACTAGAACTGAAGCTATATTTGGTACCAGAAATTATAATAGCATTTGGCGAATTTTTATGGTTAGTTATTTTAGCCTCTTCCGGTTTCATGAAAATAAACCAATGTTTAGTCGCTCCTAGAATTGGTGGCCCAATGGCAATCGCCTAAAGAGGTTTTACGGTTTGCATCCACTTTAAAATGATCATTTATGAAGGTAGCTTAAAATTTTTTTTACCTTTATTGCTCATATCTTCCGTTCTGGGCTGTATTCACATGACCATGTCCATGCAGCTCTTTCCTATTTCCTGTGATGTTATGTCTGTGGACGTGTCAAAGCAGCAACATGAGCAGTGATAGGGCAGTGTCTATGTAACTAGTGGGGTGGGAGGAGCTATAAACGAGCTGGGTATTAGGGGCAGTGATAGGGGAGTGTCTATGTAACTAGTGGGGTGGGAGGAGCTATAAACTAGCTGGGTGTTAGGGGAGTGTCTATGTAACTAGCTGGGTGGGAGGAGCTACAAACTAGCTGGGTGTTACTGGCAGTGATAGGGTAGTGTCTATGTAACTAGCTGGATGGGAGGAGCTATAAACTATCTGGGTGTTACTGGCAGTAATAGGGGAGTGTCTGTGTAACTAGCTGGGTGGGAGGAGCTACAAACTAGCTGGGTGTTACGGGCAGTGATAAGGGAGTGTCTATGTAACTAGCTGGATGGGAGGAGCTATAAACTAGCTGGGTGTTACTGGCTGTGATAGGGGAGTGTCTAACTAGCCTGGTGGGAGGAGCTATAAACTAGCTATGTGTTATTGGCAGTGATAGGGGAGTGTCTATGTAACTACCTGGGTGGGAGGAGCTATAAACTAGCTGGGTGTTAGGGGCAGTAATAGGGGAGTGTCTATGTAACTAGCTGGTGGGAGGAGCTACAAACTAGCTGGGTGTTGTTACTGGCAGTGATAGGGGAGTGTCTATGTAACTAACTGGGTGGGAGGAACTATAAACCAGCTAGGTGTTACGGGCAGTGATAGGGGAGTGTCTATGTAACTAGCTAGATGGTATGTGCTATAAACTAGCTGGGTGTTACTGGCTGTGATAGGGGAGTGTCTAACTAGCATGGTGGGAGGAGCTATAAACTAGCTATGTGTTATTGGCAGTGATAGGGGAGTGTCTATGTAACTACCTGGGTGGGAGTAGCTATAAACTAGCTTGGTGTTACTGGCAGTGATAGGGGAGTGTATATGTAACTAGTGGGGTGGGAGGAGCTACAAAGTAGCTGGGTGTCACTGGCAGTGATAGGGGAGTGTCTTTGTAACTTCCTGGGTGGGAGGAGCTATAAACTAGCTTGGTGTTATTGGCAGTGATAGGGGAGTGTCTATGTAACTAGCGGGGTGGGAGGAGCTATAAACTAGCTGGGTGTTAGGGGCAGTGATAGGGGAGTGTATATGTAACTAGTGGGGTGGGAGGAGCTATAAACAAGCTGGGTATTAGGGGCAGTGATTGGGGAGTGTCTATGTAACTATCGAGGTGGGAGGAGCTATAAACTAGCTGGGTGTTAGGGGCAGTGATAGGGGAGTGTGTATGTAACTAGCTGGGTGGGAGGAGCTATAAACTAGCTGGGTGTTAGGGGAGTGTCTATGTAACTAGCTGGGTGGGAGGAACTACAAACTAGCTGGGTGTTACTGGCAGTGATAGGGTAGTGTCTATGTAACTAGCAGGGTGGGAGGAGCTATAAACAAGCTGGGTATTAGGGGCAGTGATAGGGGAGTGTCTATGTAACTAGTGGGGTGGGAGGAGCTATAAACAAGCTGGGTATTAGGGGAAGTGATAGGGCAGTGTATATGTAACTAGCGAGGTGGGAGGAGCTATAAACGAGCTGGGTATTAGGGGCAGTGATAGGGGAGTGTCTATATAACTATCGAGATGGGAGGAGCTATAAACTAGTTGGGTGTTAGGGGAGTGTCTATGTAACTAGCTGGGTGGGAGGAGCTACAAACTAGCTGGGTGTTACTGGCAGTGATAGGGTAGTGTCTATGTAACTAGCTGGATGGGAGGAGCTATAAACTAGCTGGGTGTTAGGGGCAGTAATAGGGGAGTGTCTATGTAACTAGCTGGTGGGAGGAGCTACAAACTAGCTGGGTGTTGTTACTGGCAGTGATAGGGGAGTGTCTATGTAACTAACTGGGTGGGAGGAGCTATAAACCAGCTAGGTGTTACGGGCAGTGATAGGAGAGTGTCTATGTAACCAGCTGGATGGTAGGTGCTATAAACTAGCTGGGTGTTACTGGCTGTGATAGGGGAGTGTCTAACTAGCATGGTGGGAGGAGCTATAAACTAGCTGTGTGTTACTGGCAGTGATAGGGGAGTGTCTATGTAACTACCTGGGTGGGAGTAGCTATAAACTAGCTTGGTGTTACTGGCAGTGATAGGGGAGTGTATATGTAACTAGTGGGATGGGAGGAGCTACAAACTAGCTGGGTGTTACTGGCAGTGATAGGGGAGTGTCTTTGTAACTTCCTGGGTGGGAGGAGCTATAAACTAGCTTGGTGTTATTGGCAGTGATAGGGGAGTCTTGTTCACATTGCACCAGTATCCTTGCTGGGCAGTTGTGTGGAAGCTTTGCTGTGAGCTGGATTCCATCACCCTCAGACCCTGTTCACACCATAGTCAGAGTAGTGGTAGGAACCCTTTGCCATGCTGAGTGACCGTGACGTGGTGCATGAAGGGCTCCGATATTTTCCTGACCGGAACATATTGGCGAAAGTCTCAGCTTTTTAATACCTGCATTTATGACTTCCCAGTATAGTCAGTAGCTTATTTGTTTGGTGCATTTTCTCTTGGTGTCTCATATGATGCTTTGCTACATTCCCTGTAGCTTGTCCTTGTGGTGCATGTGGACCGCGCCGACGTCCTCCATTGTATGCATATTTTGCTGGGGATAGTCGATAATTGCGGTCCACATGCGGCTGGGCTGCTCCCCCAATCTAGACACGCCACCGTGCCAGGGGCTGAGCAGCTCCTCCAAAATTGCCACTATTTTTTTGGTGTTTCTGTTTTGTTTGATTTGTAGTGTGTGTGCCTTTACCTGGCATTCTAACACTCTTTTGCACCTGTTATATCTCCTTCACAGGGTCTGATATGGGTGTGGCTCACAGTATGGTCTTGTTCACATTGCACCAGTATCCTTGCTGGGCAGTTGTGTGGAAGCTTTGCTGTGAGCTGGATTCCATCACCCTCAGACCCTGTTCACACCATAGTCAGAGTAGTGGTAGGAACCCTTTGCCATGCTGAGTGACCGTGACGTGGTGCATGAAGGGCTCCGATATTTTCCTGACCGGAACATATTGGCGAAAGTCTCAGCTTTTTAATACCTGCATTTATGACTTCCCAGTATAGTCAGTAGCTTATTTGTTTGGTGCATTTTCTCTTGGTGTCTCATATGATGCTTTGCTACATTCCCTGTAGCTTGTCCTTGTGGTGCATGTGGACCGCGCCGACGTCCTCCATTGTATGCATATTTTGCTGGGGATAGTCGATAATTGCGGTCCACATGCGGCTGGGCTGCTCCCCCAATCTAGACACGCCACCGTGCCAGGGGCTGAGCAGCTCCTCCAAAATTGCCACTATTTTTTTGGTGTTTCTGTTTTGTTTGATTTGTAGTGTGTGTGCCTTTACCTGGCATTCTAACACTCTTTTGCACCTGTTATATCTCCTTCACAGGGTCTGATATGGGTGTGGCTCACAGTATGGTCTTGTTCACATTGCACCAGTATCCTTGCTGGGCAGTTGTGTGGAAGCTTTGCTGTGAGCTGGATTCCATCACCCTCAGACCCTGTTCACACCATAGTCAGAGTAGTGGTAGGAACCCTTTGCCATGCTGAGTGACCGTGACGTGGTGCATGAAGGGCTCCGATATTTTCCTGACCGGAACATATTGGCGAAAGTCTCAGCTTTTTAATACCTGCATTTATGACTTCCCAGTATAGTCAGTAGCTTATTTGTTTGGTGCATTTTCTCTTGGTGTCTCATATGATGCTTTGCTACATTCCCTGTAGCTTGTCCTTGTGGTGCATGTGGACCGCGCCGACGTCCTCCATTGTATGCATATTTTGCTGGGGATAGTCGATAATTGCGGTCCACATGCGGCTGGGCTGCTCCCCCAATCTAGACACGCCACCGTGCCAGGGGCTGAGCAGCTCCTCCAAAATTGCCACTATTTTTTTGGTGTTTCTGTTTTGTTTGATTTGTAGTGTGTGTGCCTTTACCTGGCATTCTAACACTCTTTTGCACCTGTTATATCTCCTTCACAGGGTCTGATATGGGTGTGGCTCACAGTATGGTCTTGTTCACATTGCACCAGTATCCTTGCTGGGCAGTTGTGTGGAAGCTTTGCTGTGAGCTGGATTCCATCACCCTCAGACCCTGTTCACACCATAGTCAGAGTAGTGGTAGGAACCCTTTGCCATGCTGAGTGACCGTGACGTGGTGCATGAAGGGCTCCGATATTTTCCTGACCGGAACATATTGGCGAAAGTCTCAGCTTTTTAATACCTGCATTTATGACTTCCCAGTATAGTCAGTAGCTTATTTGTTTGGTGCATTTTCTCTTGGTGTCTCATATGATGCTTTGCTACATTCCCTGTAGCTTGTCCTTGTGGTGCATGTGGACCGCGCCGACGTCCTCCATTGTATGCATATTTTGCTGGGGATAGTCGATAATTGCGGTCCACATGCGGCTGGGCTGCTCCCCCAATCTAGACACGCCACCGTGCCAGGGGCTGAGCAGCTCCTCCAAAATTGCCACTATTTTTTTGGTGTTTCTGTTTTGTTTGATTTGTAGTGTGTGTGCCTTTACCTGGCATTCTAACACTCTTTTGCACCTGTTATATCTCCTTCACAGGGTCTGATATGGGTGTGGCTCACAGTATGGTCTTGTTCACATTGCACCAGTATCCTTGCTGGGCAGTTGTGTGGAAGCTTTGCTGTGAGCTGGATTCCATCACCCTCAGACCCTGTTCACACCATAGTCAGAGTAGTGGTAGGAACCCTTTGCCATGCTGAGTGACCGTGACGTGGTGCATGAAGGGCTCCGATATTTTCCTGACCGGAACATATTGGCGAAAGTCTCAGCTTTTTAATACCTGCATTTATGACTTCCCAGTATAGTCAGTAGCTTATTTGTTTGGTGCATTTTCTCTTGGTGTCTCAGTGATAGGGGAGTGTCTATGTAACTAGCTGGGTGGGAGGAACTATAAACTAGCTGGGTGTTAGGGGAAGTGATAGGAGAGTGTCTGTATAACTAGCTGGGTGGAAGAAGCTATAAACTAGCTGGGTGTTACTGGCAGTAATAGGGGAGTGTCTATGTAACTTGCTGGGTGGGAGGAGCTATAAACTATCTGGGTGTTAGGGGCAGTGATAGGAGAGTGTCTGTATAACTAGCTGGGTGGAAGAAGCTATAAACTACCTGGGCGTTGTTAGGGGCAGTGATAGGGGGAGTGTCTATGTAACTAGCTGGTGGGCGGAGCTATAAACTAGCTGGGTATTGTTAGGGGCAGTGCTGGACCTGTGGCAGAGAAAGAAATGCATCATGGGTTTGGTTGGATACAGCAACAGGAAGTGCTACAACTGTGATGGAAACAAACCAGAGTGATTTGTCTACATAGTGAAAACCTGTAGGAGAGTCCAAATGGAAAAGAAAAATCATAGGGAAGATGTACATCAGCTACATTAACATATCTGTTAAAACCCATAGTAGTCCCAGAAACCCCCTTTAACCACCTCAGGACCGCCGTACGCAGGATTGCGTCTTTGCGGCGGTCCTGTTGTTCTGGGTGGACGCGCCGGTGCGTCCTCTCGCGAGACGCGAGATTTCGTGCATTGCCGGCCCGCGCATGCGCATCGCGGGCCGGCAAAAGTTAAAGAAGTATTTCGTCACCAGCCTGCCAGCAACGATCATTGGCTGGCAGGCTGGCGATTTTCAAAAAATCGAATCAGAAGCCAGATAACAGATCATATTAGTAAATATGATCTGTTATATGGCTTGTCTGCTCCTGTGCTGGTCCTTTTCGTCGGTTGGATCCAGCACAGGAGCAGACTTCACAGTGAGTAGCACCAACACCACACTTTAGCCCCAGATCACCCCCCTGCACCCCAATTAACCCTTTGATCACCCCTTTGATCGCCCCTGTCAATCACTATTGAAAGGAAAAAAAGTGATCAGTGTAAACTGTCACTTTTTTTTTTTCACTAGTATTGGCTGTTAGGTTTTAGGGATAGTTTAGGCCCCTTGGTTAGGTAGTTAGCGTCAGTTAGCGCCCAGCCCACCGCACCGCAGTCACTTTTATTCGCTGATTAGCGTATCGCTAATCAGCATTTGTACTTTTATAGTATCTGTAAGTGATCAAAACTGATCACGGTCAGATCTATAATAGTATTAGTGTCACTTTAGTTCGCCCTCCACCCAAAACGCAGTGTTTGCCCGATCAGGCCTGATCGGTCGCCCACACGTGCGTTCACCCACGCCCGCCCCACCGCAGTGACAAAAAAAATTTTGTTTTTTGATCACTGCACATTCACTTTACAAGCACTGCGGCGATAAAAAAATCAGTTTTGATATTTTTTATCAACCGCAGCAGCCTCCGGTACTTCGCTAGCCTCCCCTTTGTAAGACAGGTTTGCTTTTTTTCTTGGGTAGTCTCAGGGAATACCCCTAAATTTAGTAGTCCAAATGTCAAACAGGGGGTATTCTTCTGAAGAGGCCTACAGGATTCTGACCCAGTCGGATGAGGAGTGGGAACCCTCATCTGATGAATCTAGCGGGTCAGAATATGAACCTGTGGAAAGCAGTGGCTCTCTGACCCAAAGTTCGGACGAGGAGGTGGAGGTCCCTGGCAGCACCAGGCGTACCCGGCCCCGTGTCGCTAGACCACAGGTTACGCAGGATCCGTTTCAAGAGCAGCAGAGTGGGGCTGTCGCTGCCGGATCACGTGGTGAGGCATACACCAGCAGCGCAGCCCTTCCTGGACCTAGTACCAGCACTGCCGTACAACATGGTGACGTGGCGAGCACCAGAAGGGCAGTTGATGCTGGTACGGTGGCACGTGCACTAGTTACCCCGTCGCAGCCACCGCGCAGACAGGCCCGTAGAGCCCCTAGAATCCCTGAGGTGCTGGCAAACCCTGATTGGCAGTCACCAACTTCAGCCGCACCTGTAGTTCCCCCTTTCACCGCCCAGTCTGGAGTTCGGGTTGAGACGGCTCAAATCGGTTCGGCCCTGGGATTTTTTGAGCTGTTCTTGACTGCGGAGCTCTTGGACTTAGTCGTGGCAGAAACAAATCGGTATGCCACACAATTTATATCCGCCAACCCGGGAAGCTCTTATGCCCAGTCTTTCCGGTGGAAACCAGTCCAAGTTTCCGAAATTAAAATTTTTTTGGGCCTTCTCCTCAACATGGGTCTAACTAAAAAGCATGAATTGCGGTCATATTGGTCCACGAACCCAATTCATCACATGCCCATGTTCTCTGCTGCTATGTCCAGGACACGATTTGAGACCATCCTACGTTTTCTGCATTTTAGCGACAACACCACCTCCCGTCCCAGAGGCCACCCAGCTTTTGACCGGCTCCACAAAATTCGGCCCCTCATAGACCATTTCAACCAGAAATTTGCAGATTTGTATACCCCTGAGCAAAACATCTGCGTAGACGAGTCCCTAATACATTTTACCGGGCGCCTTGGCTTCAAACAATACATCCCAAGCAAGCGTGCCCGGTATGGGGTCAAATTGTATAAGCTCTGTGAAAGGGCCACAGGCTATACCCACAAATTTCGGATCTATGAGGGAAAAGATCAGACCCTGGAGCCGGTCGGTTGCCCTGACTACCTGGGGAGCAGTGGGAAGACAGTCTGGGACTTGGTGTCACCCTTATTCGGCAAGGGGTACCATCTTTATGTGGACAATTTCTACACAAGTGTGGCCCTCTTTAGGCATTTGTTTCTAGAACGGATTTGCGCCTGTGGCACCGCGCGAACTAGTCGCGTGGGCTTCCCCCAACGGCTTGTAACCACCCGTCTTGCAAGGGGGGAGAGGGCTGCCTTGTGTAACGAAGAACTGCTCGCGGTGAAATGGAGAGACAAGCGTGACGTTTACATGCTCTCCTCCATTCACGCAGACACGACAATCCAAATTGAAAGGGCAACCCGTGTCATTGAAAAGCCCCTCTCAGTCCACGACTATAATGCGCTCATGGGAGGGGTGGACTTCAATGACCAGATGTTGGCTCCCTATTTAGTTTCCCGCAGAACCAGACGCTGGTATAAGAAGGTGTCTGTATATTTAATTCAATTGGCGCTGTACAATAGTTTTGTTCTCTACAGTAAGGCTGGGAGAACACGATCTTTCCTCAAATTCCAGGAAGAGATCATCGAGAACCTCCTTTACCCAGGAGGTTCCGTGGCCCCATCCACCAGTGTAGTTAGCCGTCTACACGAGCGACATTTCCCCAGTGTCGTTGCTGGTACCTCAACCCAACCGCCACCCCGAAAAAAATGTCGTGTCTGTAGCAGGAGTGGAATAAGGCGTGACACCCGCTATTTCTGTCCTGACTGTCCTGACCACCCTGCCCTATGCTTTGGTGAGTGTTTCCGGAAGTACCACACACAGGTACACCTAGCATAGGGATTGCATCTCACAGGACAGGCACACAGGGCTATTAGGGCCCTTTTACTCACAGCTGCTGCAAACCTCTCCTTTCACCTGGGATAAAGTGCATAATGTACTTCGCCACATCTTTGGGCAATTTGCGCTTTGCACATTGTCCCATGGGGAAGGAGAGGTTTGTTCTATAAAGGTAAAAAAAACTAAACAAAAAAAAAATTACCGGTAAGTAAAAAAGTTAAACGTTCAGTTAAAAAAGTTAAAAAAAAGTTTCTATGTTCTGTTCAACAGTTAATAAATTTATTGCGTTGCGGCCTGGTTTTTTCTTTTTTGTTTTGTTTTTTTTACCTTTCAGGTGGACCAACCGATCGACTAGCTGCAGCACTGATGTGCATTCTGACAGAAGCATTGCGCTGCTGTCAGATTACACGCAAGTCGGTGTATGCGGCGCTGCAAGACGAGATTTCTCCTCTGCAGTAAAAGATATGTTTGCCGAGGCATATGAGCTGAGGAGGTGGCGGTGTTCATATACTTTGGCAAACACTTTGTATATATAAAAAAAAAAAATCCCGGCAATGATTTATTCATCCACATCGATTGATGTGAATGGAGAAATCTGGTTTGCCAGGGCATACGAGCTGAAGTGGGTATGGATGTTGGGCGGAGCTCCTATGTCCTGGCAGACGCCTTTCCCCTCCTTTTTTTTTTTTTGGCAGAGATTTTTTCATCCACATTGATCGATGCGAATGAAGAAATCTGTGCCGTTCATTTTTTTCTTTCAGCCCAGAGGCTGAACGGAAAAAAAAAATCTCATTACCCGTATGCTCAATATAAGGAGAATAGCAGAAACTCCTAATGCTGGGCATACATGTAATGATTGTGGAGACCCTCAAATGCCAGGGCAGTACAAACACCCCACAAATAACACCATTTTGGAAAGAAGACACCCCAAGGTATTCGCTGAGGGGCATATTGAGTCCATGAAAGATTGAAATTTTTGTCCCAAGTTAGCGGAAAGGGAGACTTTGTGAGAACAAAATCAAAAAAATCAATTTCCGCTAACTTGTGCCAAAATTATTTTTTTTCTATGAACTCGCCATGCCCCTCATTGAATACCTTGGGGTGTCTTCTTTCCAAAATGGGGTCACATGTGGGGTATTTATACTGCCCTGGCATTTTAGGGGCCCCAAAGCGTGAGAAGAAGTCTGGTATCCAAATGTCTAAAAAATGCCCTCCTAAAAGGAATTTGGGCCCCTTTGCCCACCTAGGCTGCAAAAAAGTGTCACACATGTGGTATCTCCGTATTCAGCAGAAGTTGGGGAATATGTTTTGGGGTGTCATTTTACATATACCCATGCTGGGTGAGATAAATATCTTGGTCAAATGCCAACTTTGTATAAAAAAAATGGGAAAAGTTGTCTTTTGCCAAGATATTTATCTCACCCAGCATGGGTATATGTAAAATGACACCCCAAAACACATTCCCCACCTTCTCCTGAGTACGGAGATACCAGATGTGTGACACTTTTTTGCAGCCTAGGTGGGCAAAGGGGCCCACATTCCAAAGAGCACCTTTCAGATTTCACAGGTCATTTACCTACTTACCAGACATTAGGGCCCCTGGAAAATGCCAGGGCAGTATAACTACCCCACAAGTGACCCCATTTTGGAAAGAAGACACCCCAAGGTATTCCGTGAGGGGCATGGCAAGTTCCTAGAATTTTTTATTTTTTGTCACAAGTTAGTGGAAAATGATGATTTTTTTTTTTTTTTTTTTTTCTTACAAAGTCTCATATTCCACTAACTTGTGACAAAAAATAAAAACTTCCATGAACTCACTATGCCCATCAGCGAATACCTTGGGGTCTCTTCTTTCCAAAATGGGGTCACTTGTGGGGTAGTTATACTGCCCTGGCATTCTAGGGGCCCAAATGTGTGGTAAGGAGTTTGAAATCAAATTCAGTAAAAATTGACCTGTGAAATCCGAAAGGTGCTCTTTGGAATATGGGCCCCTTTGCCCACCTAGGCTGCAAAAAAGTGTCACACATCTGGTATCCCCGTACTCAGGAGAAGTTGAGGAATGTGTTTTGGGGTGTCTTTTTACATATACCCATGCTGGGTGAGATAAATATCTTGGTCAAATGACAACTTTGTATAAAAAAATGGGAAAAGTTGTCTTTTGCCAAGATATTTCTCTCACCCAGCATGGGTATATATAAAATGACACCCCAAAACACATTCCCCACCTTCTCCTGAGTACGGAGATACCAGATGTGTGACACTTTTTTGCAGCCTAGGTGGGCAAAGGGGCCCATATTCCAAAGAGCACCTTTCGGATTTCACTCGTCATTTTTTACTGAATTTGATTTCAAACTCCTTACCACACATTTGGGCCCCTAAAATGCCAGGGCAGTATAACTACCCCACAAGTGACCCCATTTTGGAAAGAAGACACCCCAAGGTATTCTGTGAGGGGCATGGCGAGTTCCTAGAATTTTTTATTTTTTGTCACAAGTTAGTGGAAAATGATGATTTTTTTTTTTTTTTTTTTTTCATACAAAGTCTCATATTCCACTAACTTGTGACAAAAAATAAAAACTTCCATGAACTCACTATGCCCATCAGCGAATACCTTGGGGTCTCTTCTTTCCAAAATGGGGTCACTTGTGGGGTAGTTATACTGCCCTGGCATTCTAGGGGCCCAAATGTGTGGTAAGGAGTTTGAAATCAAATTCAGTAAAAAATGACGAGTGAAATCCGAAAGGTGCTCTTTGGAATATGGGCCCCTTTGCCCACCTAGGCTGCAAAAAAGTGTCACACATCTGGTATCTCCGTACTCAGGAGAAGGTGGGGAATGTGTTTTGGGGTGTCATTTTATATATACCCATGCTGGGTGAGAGAAATATCTTGGCAAAAGACAACTTTTCCCATTTTTTTATACAAAGTTGTCATTTGACCAAGATATTTATCTCACCCAGCATGGGTATATGTAAAAAGACACCCCAAAACACATTCCTCAACTTCTCCTGAGTACGGGAATACCAGATGTGTGACACTTTTTTGCAGCCTAGGTGGGCAAAGGGGCCCATATTCCAAAGAGCACCTTTCGGATTTCACAGGTCAATTTTTACTGAATTTGATTTCAAACTCCTTACCACACATTTGGGCCCCTAGAATGCCAGGGCAGTATAACTACCCCACAAGTGACCCCATTTTGGAAAGAAGAGACCCCAAGGTATTCGCTGATGGGCATAGTGAGTTCATGGAAGTTTTTATTTTTTGTCACAAGTTAGTGGAATATGAGACTTTGTATGAAAAAAAAAAAAAAAAAAAAAATCATCATTTTCCACTAACTTGTGACAAAAAATAAAAAATTCTAGGAACTCGCCATGCCCCTCACGGAATACCTTGGGGTCTCTTCTTTCCAAAATGGGGTCACTTGTGGGGTAGTTATACTGCCCTGGCATTCTAGGGGCCCGAATGTGTGGTAAGGAGTTTGAAATCAAATTCAGTAAAAAATGACGAGTGAAATCCGAAAGGTGCTCTTTGGAATATGGGCCCCTTTGCCCACCTAGGCTGCAAAAAAGTGTCACACATCTGGTATCTCCGTACTCAGGAGAAGGTGGGGAATGTGTTTTGGGGTGTCATTTTATATATACCCATGCTGGGTGAGAGAAATATCTTGGCAAAAGACAACTTTTCCCATTTTTTTATACAAAGTTGTCATTTGACCAAGATATTTATCTCACCCAGCATGGGTATATGTAAAAAGACACCCCAAAACACATTCCTCAACTTCTCCTGAGTACGGGGATACCAGATGTGTGACACTTTTTTGCAGCCTAGGTGGGCAAAGGGGCCCATATTCCAAAGAGCACCTTTCGGATTTCACAGGTCATTTTTTACTGAATTTGATTTCAAACTCCTTACCACACATTTGGGCCCCTAGAATGCCAGGGCAGTATAACTACCCCACAAGTGACCCCATTTTGGAAAGAAGAGACCCCAAGGTATTCGCTGATGGGCATAGTGAGTTCATAGAACTTTTTATTTTTTGTCACAAGTTAGTGGAATATGAGACTTTGTAAGAAAAAAAAAAAAAAAAAAAAAAATCATCATTTTCCGCTAACTTGTGACAAAAAATAAAAAGTTCTATGAACTCACTATGCCCATCAGCGAATACCTTAGGGTGTGTACTTTCAGAAATGGGGTCATTTGTGGGGTGTTTGTACTGTCTGGGCATTGTAGAACCTCAGGAAACATGACAGGTGCTCAGAAAGTCAGAGCTGCTTCAAAAAGCGGAAATTCACATTTTTGTACCATAGTTTGTAAACGCTATAACTTTTACCCAAACCATTTTTTTTCTACCCAAACATTTTTTTTTTATCAAAGACATGTAGAACTATAAATTTAGAGCAAAATTTCTATATGGATGTCGTTTTTTTTGCAAAATTTTACAACTGAAAGTGAAAAATGTCATTTTTTTGCAAAAAAATCATTAAATTTCGATTAATAACAAAAAAAGTAAAAATGTCAGCAGCAATGAAATACCACCAAATGAAAGCTCTATTAGTGAGAAGAAAAGGAGGTAAAATTCATTTGGGTGGTAAGTTGCATGACCGAGCAATAAACGGTGAAAGTAGTGTAGGTCAGAAGTGTAAAAAGTGGCCTGGTCTTTCAGGGTGTTTAAGCACTGGGGGCTGAGGTGGTTAAAAGATGCCATCTGTATTGCAAAATGTGCTATTGAATTCTTTTTTTAATACACCTCTCCCTACAAACTGGGAGGGCCTGAAATGTGTCCTGAGAGGTATGTTGATTCAGCATGGCACTAAATTGAAAAGGGAGAAAGCCTTCAACGTACATTGTCTCCCTCTACTTCTGCAGATTTTATTCAGACCTGGGGTTCCCTCAAATGTTTATTAAACCAGAGGTCATCTTAAGACCCTTTCCCATTTGCTTTATCCTCATACCGCTACTACCAAGAGCTGTATTAAGGACTCTACTGGTGACCATATCCATGACCCATGTAAAATTTTTGAAACATTTCATTCTTTTTATGCTCAACTATATATTATCTCTGGACAGTACTGAGATATGGATGAGGGGTCTCTTATTGATTGTATTGATACCTATGTAGCCAACATGACCCTCCCAACATTGGAATTATCATGCGTAATGACGTACAGGAGAACTTTAGCGAAACTGAGGTGAAGATGGCTATTAAAAGTACACCTCTGGGCAAAAACCTACCTTCTTGCCAGGTTTACCTCTGCATTTTACAAGCATTTCTGAGACCTACTTATACCCTTTATCACAAAAGTCTTTACCTTTGTTGTAGATGCCTCTACCTTTGCCTCTCAAAAATGACAGGCACACATTAGTGTTCTCCCAAAACTAGGGAGGGATGACTCCCTGCCTTCTAATTATAGGCCCATCTATCTTATTAAAGGGCATTTGTCAGCAGATTTGTACTGGCTGACCTATTACATATTGTGCTTGGCAGCTGAAGGCATCTGTCTTGGTCCTATGTTCACGTGTTCATGCATTGCTGAAAAAAAGGAAGTTTTAATATATGTAAATGAGCCTCTAGGAGCAACAGGGGCATTGCCATTACACCTAGATGCTCTATCAACTACCAAGAGCACATGTAACAGGTTAACCAGTTTCATAGGTATAAATCTGCTGCCAGGTGTCCTGTAAAGTAGACAAACAATTGTCCTCTGAAGTATTAGCAAATAGACACATGTGGCTGTTTTCAGGATAATGTTAATTTATTTGCTTAGAGAGGCACTTAGCTACAAGAGTGCTTTTAATATACCACAGTGAGACTGCATCTACCAACTTGTATGGGAACATTACGCACAACCATTTCTAGGGTTTACAAAGAATGGTGTGAAAAGGGAAAAGCATCCAGTATGCGGCAGTCCTGTGGGCGAAAATGCCTTGTGGATGCTAGAGGTCAGAGGAGAATGGGCCGACTGATTCAAGCTGATAGAAGAACAACGTTGACTGAAATAACCACTTGTTACAACCGAGGTATGCAGCAAAGCATTTGTGAAGCCACAACACGCACAACCTTGAGGCGGATGGACTACAACAGCAGAAGACCCCACCGGGTACCACTCATCTCCACTACAAATAGGAAAAAGAGGCTACAATTTGCACGAGCTCACCAAAATTTGACTGTTGAAGACTGGAAAAATGTTGCCTGGTCTGATGAGTCTCGATTTCTGTTGAGACATTCAAATGGTAGAGTCCGAATTTGGCGTAAACAAATTGAGAACATGTATCCATCATGCCTTGTTACCACTGTGCAGGCTGGTGGTGGTGGTGTAATGGTGTGGGGGATGTTTTCTGGGCACACTTTAGGCCCCTTAGTGCCAATTGGGCATCGTTTAAATGCCACGGGCTACCTGATCACTGTTTCTGACCATGTCCATCCCTTCATGACCACCATGTACCCATCCTCTGATGGCTACTTCCAGCAGGATAATGCACCATGTCACAAAGCTCAAATCATTTCAAATTGGTTTCTTGAACATGACAATGAGTTCACTGTTCTAAAATGGCCCCCACAGTCACCAGATCTCAACCCAATAGAGCATCTTTAGGATGTGGTGGAACGGGAGCTTCGTGCCCTGGATGTGCATCCCTCAAATCTCCATCAACTGCAAGATGCTATCCTATCAATATGGCCCAACATTTCTAAAGAATGCTATCAGCACCTTGTTGAATCAATGCCACGTAGAATTAAGGCAGTTCTGAAGGCAAAAGGGGGTCCAACACCGTATTAGTATGGTGTTCCTAATAATTCTTTAGGTGAGTGTATATATATATATGGCTAATCAATTCCCAAATATAAAGATAGAAATTTATACTATACCAGCAATTTCGAATTGCGTCCACCCAGAAGAGCAGGGCCGCCGCAAAGACGCAATCCTGCGTACGGCGGTCCTGAGGAGGTTAAGGTGTATCCATATAAATGGCCCACCCTGTATAATGAATATGATTTGGATATGATGAAATTACAGGTTCATATTTTGCTTACAATTAATAAAAGAAATAAACATATACAGTGCCTTGCAAAAGTATTTACCCCCTTGCTTCACAACCTGGAATTAACATGGATTGTTTGACGATTTGCATCATTTAATTTACAGAACATACCCACAACTTTGAAGATGTTTTTATTTATTTTTTTATTTTGAAGCAAACAACAAATTCATTGAGAGAGAGAAAAAAAATCTTCAGAACATTCCGTTCCTTATTCATTATCTTATGTAAAGGCCTGAAGTATCTTTTATGGTACCTGTCACCCACAGTTTACGAACTGAGAATGTTTATGTAAAGATTCCTGACTTTCCTTGTAAGTCTTTGTCCAAAAAGAATAAACTCGCATTGACCTTCTAGCAAGCAGATACAATGGCTACCATAATGCCCAATCTGTAATTGTAATATGTATAGGACTTTAAAATATTGATTCCTTTCTGCCCAATATTTCTGACAAATATCTATATTGATAGAGAGTGGAGAGCCAACTGGTCAGGTAGATTGCAGAGTACTTGATAGACATAGCTAGTATTTATTCAGGACTAAAACTTACCCTCTCCCCTTCAGATAGATGAAAAGTGTTTCATTTTACTCACAACCTACCAGTGCATCTTGCACTAGAAAATAATTTTAAAATATTGACTCGATGGTATTAAGTGCCAACTAAGCTGCACTCATAAAATACATTTTTCTGTCCAGAAGTACATTCTTGGCTTATTCTGAATACTCTTCTACTTGTTCCTTGGTGTTAACTTACTTCTCCAAGCCTAAAATTTAGCTTCCTGACTCCAAGATAAGTCACTTAATTTGTCTTCATCGGGTGCACAACCTTTTTTGGTCCGAGGGCCACATTGTCATATTGAACAACTTCCAAGAGCTACAATAGAACTTACAGGGATATTACCATCTCACACATTTATAGCATGTCATGTGCCAGTTCCACTTTTAGGAATTGCACCTATGAATAGAGTATGGGTGCCTTTCTCCTCCAGTCAACATGTCAGAGAGGACGAGGAGAACATGCATGTGTGTGGCTCTCTATATTGAAGATCATGGTGATTGTGGAAACTGCTTAGCATTTCACAACTCCAATAAACTAAAATGGAGACAGCCACATGCATAAACTGCCACCAATAAATCATATACCCCTTTCTGGAGTACCAAACAGGGGTCACTGGACCCCATTTTCCTAACATATGAGAAAACTGAAATTGAAACCCAATGTGCCATTAGTACTTGCCCATCCCTGTTCCTACGGTTTGTGCCACTTCTCATCTCTCTGACATGAAATACACAAACATGCATTTTTGTGTCCAGATGGTTGGGAGCTGCACAGAGTGGCACTGCGGACCGCAGGCTGTGCACCCCTGGTCTACATCTCCACAAATCTGAAAGCTGCAACTTGTGAGCAACCATGCAGCCAACTCCATTCCTCCTTGCAGAGAACCAAGGTAAACCAACTAGACTTTGTGCCTTGTCTAAATTGTCTAAAGGATCTACATAGTATGTAAAGTAAAAACTAAACTATTCTGAAAGCTATAATGCTTTTATTTTCTTAGCACTAGCATTCCCTGTAGAGCATAATACATATTATTTAAAAAACTGGTAACAACACAAGTGGTACCTTGGAACCGAACCCGAGTTTGGGAAAAAGTTTTTAACAGTAGAAAATTATTTTTGAAGTTATTATTACCCGAAGTTTTACTAGACTTTGCAAAGTAATAACTTTAGCTCATCTGAGCCAATACATTCTAATACTGTATGGAGCGCTCGCACCGTACAGTATTCAAACGAAGTTTTATGCGAATCGACTTCGGATGTTTCATATTAAGTCGATTCGCGCATCCCTAATTATCAATATCTGATCGGTGGGGTACAAAACCCGGTGATCAGATGTTGGAAGAGGAGGCGGCGGTCAATGCGATCGCTGCTTCCTCTTCATTACACTGCCCGTCATCTGAGAAGTGGTGTAATCACAAGTAGCTCCATTCACTCCATTCATTATTTGCTGGCAGCAAATGGTGATTAGAAAGCACAATCTGCCGCCGGCAAACAATTATTTTTTTAGCCTGCATAAAAGATGTGATTGCCCCGAGGAATGAGCGTTTGCTCGTTCGTCGGGTAATCGGTGGCAGTTTTACACAGGCAGATCATCTCTAACAAGTGGTGATCTAATAGACTCTTGGCCAGTGTAATACAGCCCTTAGACTAGGTGTCTAGAACTGCTCTAGATATATCACAGTGGCTCAGGCTGGTGCAGAACTAAACACTTTAGTCTCACTCTATACCAACTGTTGGTTGTCTTATTTTAGCATAGAATTTTATGCCAGAATCGTGGCTCACTTAAGTCATGCCCCAATCCCGTTAAAGGGAATCTGTCATCAGAGACCTATTGTTTAAATCATGTTTTTATGTTTAACATATTTTTAAAGAATTTTTGATGATATTTTTAATTTTCTATGGCAATATCTATATTTAAACAAAAACCATAAGATCCTCCACTTCTTGGTCTGTACAGATCCCTTTACTGCAGTTACCTGCTTATCTGTTATTATAATCCTGCCTATAATTATATTACCTCTTTGTATAGATAACACACAATTTACAATAGGGGACTGTCAGAGCTTATCTGTTTTTTCCTTGTATAATGACTGCTGCATAGGTCACAGAGCATGTCTAGAAAACTCTCCCATAGAAGTCAATGAGGTCCTTTCCAGACCATTGTCTATAAACCATAAACCATTAGGCTGCCATAAAGCAATTTTCTCAATGATTTCTACATGCTGTTAAAGGGGTTGGCCACTTTCAAACTACTGTTGATCAATGTGTACGATGATTATATGGTCCTTACTAATAAAGACTGTTGATATTCTGCACTATTTTCTATATTTTATAAGGTATTCTCTCTTGTTGGCCAAGTCTTTTGGGCTGTCCACACAGAGGTCCTGTCCACAAAATGGCTGCTGATGGAGGATCATGTGATCAGGCAAATCACTCAGTCTTCTCCATTAAAATACACTACACCTACACTAAATTCTCAGATGGCATATGTGGTGTATTTGAGGGAAGAATGACGAGTGATGTGTCTAGATGCATGGTCACATGACCCTCCATCAGTGGCCATCTTATGGAGAGGTCTCATGTGTGGATAGCATAGAAGATTTACCAAACAAGCAGACATGACTTATAAAATATAGTAAACAGCACAGAAAATTAACAATACGTGTTACTACCTGGTTTCAACTGGCAGATAAAATATTTGGCGACAAATTTCCTTTAAAGCGAACCTTTCACCTGGATTTCACTTAATAAACTATCACAAGTACCTTATAGATCATCCTCATTGTGTTAGCACACGGTCTTGTCCTGCTTTTCTGTCATGTATATGCATGGAAAAATCGCTTTATAAAGTACTCTTCTCCAGCTCCACAAGTCACGGTAGAAGTCAAGGGGGTAGCCCTTCCCTCACTCCAGGCTGTAACTCCCCTGCCCTAACCCCGCCTCTATGCAGTCTAATTGACACCCGGCTCAGTCGCCGGGACCGTGCTTGTACAGGCGGCGCATGCGCCGTCGGACTCAAGCGCGATCCTGTAACTGAATCGCGCGTGAGGAATAGAAGACAGGCAGGCATCGGGGACGGCGCATGCACGATTCAGTTACAGGATCGTGCTTGAGTCCGACGGCGCATGCGCCGCCTGTACAAGCGCGGTTCCGGCGACTGAGCCGGGTGTCAATTAGACTGCATAGAGGCGGGGTTAGGGCAGGGGAGTTACAGCCTGGAGTGAGGGAAGGGCTACCCCCTTGAATTCTACCGTGACTTGTGGAGCTGGAGAAGAGTACTTTATAAAGCGATTTTTCCATGCATATACATGACAGAAAAGCGGGACAAGACCATGTGCTAACACAATGAGGATGATCTATAAGGTACTTTTGATAGTTTATTAAGTGAAATGCAGGTGAAAGGTTCGCTTAAGGACTTAAAATTTGTAAAAAATTGCAAATTTCTAAGTTTCAATTTCTCTACTTCTATAATACATAGTAATACCTCCAAAAATAGTTCTTACTTTAAATTCCCCATATGTCTACTTCATGTTTGGATAATTTTGGGAATGATATTTTATTTTTTGGGGATGTTACAAGGCTTAGAAGTTTAGAAGCAAACCTTGACATTTTTCAGAAATTTTCAAAAACCCAATTTTTAGGGACTAGTTCAGGTCTGAAGTCACTTTACGAGGCTTACATAATAGAAACCACCCAAAAATGACCCCATTCTAGAAACTACACCCCTCAATGTATTCAAAACTGATTTTACAAACTTTGTTAACCCTTTAGGTGTTCCACAAGAATTCATGGAAAATAGAGATACAATTTCAGAATTTCACTTTTTTGGCAGATTTTCCATTTTAATATTTTTTTTCCGGTTACAAAGCAAGGGTTAACAGCCAAACCAAACTCAATATTTATGGCCCTGATTCTGTAGTTTACAGAAACACCCCATATGTGGTCGTAAACCGCTGTACGGGCACACGACAGGGCGCAGAAGGAAAGAAATGCCATACGGTTTTTGGAAGGCAGATTTTGCTGGACTGTTTTTTTTGACACCATGTCCCATTTGAAGCCCCCCCGATGCACCCCTAGAGTAGAAACTCCAAAAAAGTGGCCCCATTTTAGAAACTACGGGATAGGGTGGCAGTATTGTTGGTACTAGTTTAGGGTACATATGATTTTTGGTTGCTCTATATTACACTTTTTGTGAGGCAAGATAACAAGAAATAGCTGTTTTGGCACCGTTTTTATTTTTTGTTATTTACAACATTCATCTGACAGGTTAGATCATGTGATATTTTTATAGACCAGGTTGTCACGGATGCGGCGATGCCTAATATGTATACTTTTTTTTTTATTTATGTAAGTTTTACACAATGATTTCATTTTTGAAGCAAAAAAAATCATGTTTTAGTGTTTCCATAGTCTGAGAGCCATAATTTTTTCAGTTTTTGGGCGATTACCTTGGGTAGGGTATGATTTTTGCGGGATGAGATGACGGTTTTATTGCCACTATTTTGGGGTGCGTGTGACTTTTTGATCGCTTGCTATTACACTTTTTGTGATGTAAGGTGACAAAAAATGGTTTATTTAGCACAGTTTTTATTTCTTATTTTTTACGGTGTTCATCTGAGAGGTTAGGTCATGTGATATTTTTATAGTGCCGGTCGATACGAACGCGGCGATACCAAATATGTATACTTTTTATTTATTTATGTAAGTTCTACACAATAACAGCTTTTTTCAAACAAAAAAAATGATGTTTTCGTGTCTCCATATTCTGAGCCATAGTTTTTTTAATTTTTGGGCGATTATCTCAGATAGGGGCTCATTTTTTGCGGGATGAGGTGATGGTTCGATTGGTACTATTTTGGTGGGCAAAAGCCTTTTTGATCGCTTGCTGTTGTACTTTTTGTGATGTAAGGTGACAAAAAATGGTTTATTTAGCACAGTCTTTATTTCTTATTTTTTACGGTGTTCATCTGAGGGGTTAGGTCATGTGATATGTTTATAGAGCCGGTCGATATGGACGCGGCGATACCTAATATCTATACTTTTTTTCCCCCCTATTATTTACCAATTTTTTTAAACTTTATTTGGGGAAAATGACGTTTTTGTTTATTTTTACTTGAAACTTTTAATTTTCTTTGGGGAAAACTTTATTTTTTCAACTTATTTTTTTACTTTATTTTTTGTCCCACTTTGGGACTTGAACTTTTGGGGGTATATTCCTTTACAATGCATTCCAATACTTCTGTATTGGAATGCATTGGCTGTATGAGTAATACTGTGTGAATTACTCATACAGCTTCCGGGGCCTGTGAGATCCAGGGGGCTGGATCTCACAGGCTCTTCACCGGAAGGCAGCTCAGATGCCTCAGGAAGGCATTGCGCTGCCTTCCATGCCATCGGGTCCCCCCCACAGCCCCATGGGGACCCGATGGCACCTCCGGTCACTGCCGCCGCATAAGGTAAAAGCCGCAAACCGCAGGTCTGAATTGACCTGTGGTTTGCAGCGATCGCCAACACGGGGGGGGGGGGGGGTTACGGGACCCCCACGCGCATTTAGCCGAGGTGCCTGCTCAATGATTTGAGCAGGCACCTTGTTACGATCACCGCCCGCCGAGCGGCGGTGATCGGAACAACACATGACGTACCGGTACGTCATGTGTCCTTAAGGACTCAAGAAACATGCCGTACCGGTACGTCATGTGTCCTTAAGGACTCGGGAAACATGCCGTACCGGTTCGTCATGTGTCCGTAAGGGGTTAAGCCACATGCTGTTTTTAGTAGGCCATCCCCCTTGTTGAGCTAGGTGTGGAGCAGTTCTAAGGCTACTTTTACACTCTCGTTTGGTGCGGATCCGTCATGGATCTGCACAGACGGATCCGTTCAGATAATACAACCGTCTGCATCGGTTCAGAACGGATCCGTTTGTATTATCTTTAACATAGCCAAGATGGATCCGTCTTGAACACCATTGAAAGTCAATGGAGGATGGATCCGTTTTCTATTGTGCCAGATTGTGTCATAGAAAACGGATCCGTCCCCATTGACTTACATTGTGTGTCAGAATGGATCCAATTGGCTCAGTTTCGTCAGATGGACACCAAAACGCTGCAAGCAGTGTTTTGGTGTCCGCCTCTAAAGCGGAATGGAGACGAAACGGAGGCAAACTGATGTATTCTGAGCGGATCCTATTCCATTCAGAATGCATTAGGGCAAAACTGATCTGTTTTGGACCGCTTGTGAGTCCTGAACGGATCTCACAAACAGAAAGCCAAAATGCCAGTGTGAAAGTAGCCTAAAGAAGTAGATTCATCAAACTGCACCAAAAATACACTAGATTGTGCCAATTTGCTCCAAGTTTACAACAGTGCCTAGGTGCACTGACAATAGATTTGTAGTTGCAATACCGTTTTCAGGTCAATGGTGTGAGCTGTTAATATTATGACTTAGGGACAGCCTAGCTTACTGAGAATTGATGGCACCTTTTCCACCTGGGGATCTGTTATTATGGCACTGGATGATTTTTTATTTTTTTTGGAATCTTAAAAACAATCCGAAAATAAAAGCTTTTTTTAAAAAAAAACAACAACTAAGAATTGATGGCACAGCATTGAAATAATAGAGCCATCACGCAGAGTTGCCTCTGCTCTGTCCTTTAGGTCACACTCACTTAAGTCGTGACATATAAATTTGGGAATAAATAAGAAAGTGAAGCATGAAGGCTGTAAGGTATTTTATATTATAAAGGACTATTCACTCCATGACCAAGAACAGCAAGGTATATGTGTATAATTCATTTCTATACAGTTAGATATGCATTTATATCTCAGCAATAATTAGTTGCCTGTTCCCAATTGTGATACATTTTATTCCCAGATGCATGGTTGAGATTTACACTCTGTATTTCTTGTGAACGGGTGGGAGATATTTTACCAGCAGTTATTGCTGAGTGACATCAGCTATTGGAGTGAAATGACTTATTGCCGGACAGTCTATTTGCAACTGGAACAGATTGATTGGAAGTGGTTGTACTAAATGCTGCAATATCTGGACAGCAGCAATGTTAAACTGGGACCTTGAACTATATCTGGGAGTTGATTAAATGTTGAAATGTATCATGAATAGCTAAAGAATGTAGCAAATGAAAAGACTGTCAAGAAATGAAACAAATGGGTTAAAGGTCCTTCCCTTAAGGTTATTTTAAAGGCAATCTCTTAAATCCCCTCGCAGCATATTGCTGGTGATCACAACTACAGGAAATCAATATGGGGATGACCAGATAACTGGAGATAGAGTTTAGGAATTAAATTTTACTGCCACATTGTTAAATTAGGCTATGTCCTCATGAGATTAATGGATGAGTCCTTGTAATAAAGCAGCTGGTGCAAAGACCAGTATTCAGGGGCGTAACTACTATAGAGGCGGCAGACCATGCGACTGTTATGGGGCCCAGGGCAAGAGGGGGGGCCTAGTTGGGATCATATCCTCTTCTAATGGGGGTGAAAACTTGGTCAGGACTCTACCCTCTAAAGAAACAACTTTTAGAAAATAAGGCAGTAGAAAAAATGTCCCAAGGGTCACTGAAAGGGGTTTAGGCAGAAACCCTTCGGTCCTGTGTGGGAGTCTTGGTTTGATCCTTGCTATGGGGCCCTTACTTCTCTATGTACGCCACTGCCACTGCCAGTACCACTGCACATGATGTGGTACATGCATTCATACTGAACATGGACAAAAACATAGCATGCCATAAAGGAGGTATGCAAAACACAGGATTTTCACAATCCATATTAACATGAAATATAATGCCAGGGCTTTCTAGTGAAATTCAGCCCTGGCCTTCTTTAATGGAATTGTTAAAAGACTCAGACACAGTTGGAGGAGAAGTGATGGAGACACAAGAAGAAGCACAAGCTACACAATATGTTTATGACAGTATTTATCAACCAGTATTTTATGACAAAAGAAAATAACCTACATGTGTTGGTGCAGAAATGAAAGGGGCTGTCCTCTTTTTTAATATTGATGAACTATCCTCAGGATAGGTCATCAATATAAGATCGGATGGGGACCCACACCCGGTACCCCTGCCAATAGGCTGTTTGAAGAGAAAGCAGTGCTTGTATGTTTATCAGCTCACCATCGCAACCACATCGGTTAGCAGGTTAATTACAACTCAGCCGTCCCATTCACTTCAATGTGGTTCCCTTCTCTTCAAACAGCTGATTGACTGGGGTACCAGGTGTTGGAGCCCCACCGATCTGATATTGATGATCAATATTAACCGCTTTACGTCCGCCAATAGGATATAAACGTCCTATGGGTGGACGTCTATTTCTGAAAGCACGTTTTAGAACGTCCTTTCAGAAATCGCAGCTGCACGCTAATCGTGCAGCTGCTGATCGGGTTGCCCGCTGTCAGTGACAGCAGGGCTACCCTAAGACAAGGCAGGGACAGTGCCCAGGTGTCCCTGCCTTCCGGATCGCTGCAGACACAGCGCTCACCGAGCGCTGTGTCTGCAGAGAAGGAAGCGCTGTGCGCTTCCTGTTCCGGCCCGGCGGTCATGTGACCGCCGTGACCGGAGTGTGCAGGAGCTGTGTGAGGTCTCTCAGAGACCTCGATCAGCCCTGCTCTGAGGCTGTACAGCGCTGGATTGCTGCTGTACAGCCTCTCTGGGGGGTGTATTTGTCCTGTAACTGGGGCTACTATGTCAGCCCCAGTTACAGGAGAAATCAACAGTGAAAAAAAAAAGTGAAATGTCCCCCAGAGGTCTTGTATGACCTTATGGGGGACGAAAAGTGTAAAATAAAAAAAATAAAAATATTAGGTATTGCCGCGTCCGTAAAAACCAGCTCTATAAAAATATCACATGACCTAACCCCTCGGATGAACACCGTAAAAAAAAAAAAAAAAAAACTGTGTCAAAACAAGCAATTTTTGTCACCTTGCATCACAAAAGGTGCAACACCAAGTGATCAAAAACGCGTATGTCCCACAAAATAGTACCAATAAAACCGTCACCTCATCCCGCAAAAAATTAGCCCCTACATAAGAAAATCTCTCAAAAAATAAAAAAACTATAGCTCTCAGAACATGGACACATTAAAACATAATTTTTTTGTTTCAAAAATGCTATTATTGTGTAAAACTTTAATAAATGAGAAAAAGTATACATATTAGGTATCGCCACGTCCGTAACAATCTGCTCTATAAAAATCTCACTTGACTGAACCCCTCAGGTGAACGCTGTAAAAATAAATAAATAGAAACTGTGCTAAAACAACCAATTTTTTGGTCACCTTGCCCCATAAAGTGTTATAATGAATGATCAAAAAATCATATGTACCCAAAAATAGTAGCAATTAAACTGGCACCTTATCCCCTAGTTTCCAAAATGGGGTCACTTCTTGGGAGTTTCTACTGTAAGGGTGCATCAGGGGGCTTCAAATGGGACATGGCATCTAAAAACCATGTGGAGTTCCTTTTCTTCTGCGCCCTGCCGTGTGCCCATACAGCAGTTTATGACCACATGTGGGGTGTTTCTGTAAACCGCAGAATCTGGGTAATAAATATTGAGTTTTGTTTGGCTGTTAACCATCGATGTGTTAAAGAAAAAAATTGATTAAAATGGAAAATCTGCCAAAAATGTGAAATTTTAAAATTTGATCTCCATTTTCCTTTAATTCTTGTGGAACGCCTAAAGGGTTAACAAAGTTTGTAAAATCGGTTTTGAATACCTTGAGGGGTGTAGTTTCTACAATGGGGTCATTTATGGGGGTATCCACTATGTAGGCCCCACAAAGTGAATTCAGACCTGAACTGGTCCTTAAAAAGTGGGTTTTGGCAATTTTCTTAAAGATTTGAAGAATTGCTTCTAAACTTCTAAGCCTTCTAACGTCCTAAAAAAATTAAATGACATTTCCAAAATGATGCCAACATAAAGTAGACATATGGGGAATGTTAAATAATAAATATTTTATGAGGTATCACTTTCTGTTTTAAAAGCAGAGAAATTTAAATTTAGAAAATTGCGAATTTTTCAAATTTTTGGGTAAATTTGGGATTTTTTCATAAATAAAGGTGAAATATTTTGACTCAAATTTATGACTATCATGAAGTACAATGTGTCACGAGAAAACAATCTCTGAATGACTTGGATAAATAAAGGCGTTCCAAAGTTATTACCACATAAAGTGAGATATGTCAGTTTTGCAAAATTTGGCCTGGTCAGGAAGGGGGCAAATGGCCCAGATGGCAGGTGGTTAAAGGGAACCTGTCACCGGGATTTTGTGTATAGAGCTGAGGACATGGGTTGCTAGATCGCCGCTAGCACATCCGCAATATCCAGTCCCCATAGCACTGTGTGCTTTTATTGTGTCAAAAAAACGATTTTATATATATGTAAATGAGGCAAGTAAGAAGCCCATATATATCAAATAGTCTTTTTGACACAATAAAAGCACAGAGAGCTATGGGGACTGGATATTGTGGATATGCTAGCGGAGATCTAGCAGCCCATGTCTTCAGCTCTATACCCAAAATCCATGTGACAGGTTCCCTTTAAGCAAACATTTACAAAGAAAAAATGGTGCACTACAATGGAAAATGCAATTGAAAATATATGGCTAAACCCTCCCACTGATATTAAAATGAGACTTTCACCAATATATTCTTATAGCAAGAACATACTGGAGCCCGCGCACCCCGTCAAGGTATCTCAAATCGATAACGCTATCCTACCTGTGCTGTATGGGCAATTACAGGGGCTGTATGGGCTATTACAGGGGCATAATGTCTGACACACAGCAAACAACTCACAGTTACCTCCAGCATGAAATCACACATACAATAGGAGGAGGCTGTGAGTCCCACCTACTACTGACTCATGTGACGCAGGCCGCACAGGTGCATCAGAATGTTACCCATAAATCAAAATCAAGGCACGTTCAAACCTGGAGTTTCCACACCTCCAGGCGTGCATGTACAGACAGAATAACAGAATAAAGTGGTCTTAAAAGGCAGAAAATGCTCAAAACCCCATATGCTGTTGCGCATATATAATTAATCGGGGGAGCAAATCCTGCACATGTGATATTTTGCTAACAGCAATCCCCAGCAATAATGCATACAATGGAGGATGCAGGCAGCGGACCACATGTACCACAAAGACATCCTACACAGGGGAGCCAAATGTATGGATGTAATTGGCTATATAAAGCAAACATTTACAAAGAAAAAATGGTGCACTACAATGGAAAATACAATTGACTGTCACGGAAGGGGAAAGCGTGCACAGCCCTGAGCTCAACCCACACCTCTGTCCCTGCCTACTTGCACGGTCCGCCCTAGGCGACGTTGTACAGCTGGATGACGTTCCCTAAACTGAGTGGAGGAAATAATGTAAGTGACAGGCAGGCACATAGGGGTAAATACACAAACAATGCAAATATAAGCAAAGGTCAAAATACAGGATGAAAGATACATATAAAAGAGTAAGCAAGGTTAAAACAAGCCGAGGTCAGTACCAGGAGGTCACGTCAGTACAAGGAAATAACCAAATCACAACAAACACAAGCCAAGGTCCGAATGCCAGGAGGTCACATCAATTCAGAGGAAACAGCAGAAGCTGGGTAAAGGAAACAGAGCCAAGGTCAAGGTACAATGCAAACCAGTACAGAGAACTTGGTAAATGAAAAGACCTTATTCACAGGCAACCTGTAGCCAGCATGCTGCCTGTTAAAATAGTCCTGGCTGGTGAGTCACATGACGTGGCCGGCGTCACGGGACTCACTGCAGCCAAACTCAGCCGAGCACCGATCATCATTATCGGCGCTCGGCTCTCCTGCATCTCGCCTGCTGTCATGGAGACGAGGACGCAGGCTACATCCCTGTCCCTCTCCTTGCACAGAGTGCCGGTGGTGCTGCGAAGGAAGCGCGCGTCGCCGGCCCCTCGTTACATTGACTCTATAGGATGTTTCTGTGGTATATGTGGTCCGCTGCCGGCATCCTCCATTGTATGCATTATTCCTGGGGATTGCTGTTAGCAACGGACCACATATGCAGGAGTTGCACCCCTGATTATACATGCGCAACAGCATAAGGGGTTTTGAGCATCTTTCTGCCTTTTATGACCATGTTATTTTATTTTGTCTGTACATGCACGCCTGGAGCTGTGGCGACTCCAGGTTTGAATGTGCCTTGATTTTGATCTATGGGTAACATTCAGGTGCACCTGTGCGGCCTCCGTCACATGAGCCAGTTATAAGTGGGACTCGCAGCCTCCTCACTCCTTCCATTGTATGTGTGATTTCACACTGGAGGCAACTGGGAGTTGATCACTGTGTGTCGGACTCTATACCTCTATCCGTAATTGCTCATATGGCATAGATAGGTTAGCGTGCCACTTTGAGATACCCTGACGGGGTGTGCAGGCTCCGGTATGTTCTTGATATAAGAATATATTTGCGAAAGTCACATTTTTTAAATCGGGGTGAGGGTTTAGCCATATATTGTCAATTGCATTTTCCATTGTAGTGCACCATTTTTTCTTTGTAAATGTTTGCTTTATATAGCCAATTACATCCACACATTTGGCTCCCCCATGTAGGATGTTTCTGTGGTACATGTGGTCCGCTGCCGCCATCCTCCATTGTATGCATTTTTGCTGGGGATTGCTGTTAACAACGGATCACATGTGCAGGATTTGCTCCCCCGATTATATATGTGCAACAACATATGTGGTTTTGAGCATCTTTCTGCCTTTTATGACCACATTATTTTGTCATCAATATTAAAACAGAAGACAACCCCTTTAACAACTGACATTGTTCATGTCATTTGTCAAAATATTCATACAGCTCCAGGAAGAATAAAATGAACTGCACAACACACAGATGTAAAAAAATATGTTCTTGAATTGTATTTCGTATTTACTAACACAGGAGAACCGTCAGATCGTCTTTACACAGTACCTTTACTCTCATTAAAGGGCCACAGCAGGGTTGTGCTCCTACTAATCAAGAGGATGACTGCTATAGGAAGGATGGGAGGAGGAGTGCAGCAGAGATCAGACAGATGCTGTAGTTAGAAGACTCTATTATTGGCTGAACAGATAGAGTCATCAGTCACTAAAACGTAAATGCTGAACAGTGGCCCAGATTTACTAATGTGTCTGTGCCAAAAATTTGTCTACAAAGAGGTGCAAATTTGCACAATTTGATGCATCTAGGGTTTCTACGCTTTTTTCCTGATACGTTCTGTGGTGAAAAGGGGTGGGACTTTATGGGAAGGGTTAGAGCCTAAGATGACCCATCTGGCATCAAAGTTGTGCCACAATTTTACTGTTAAAATCTATCTCAAAGGAAGCCAACCAATATTTAGAGTCAGTGAAAAGTGTCTATCCCTGCACCATATTTATCATCCAGCCTGAGCCACTGTGCTAAATCTGGTTCAGGTCTACACACCCTGTCTAAGGTTATGCCATCTTTGGGATTAGTAAATCTGGCCCAGTGTGCAGTCTTCTGGGTGCTGAGGTTTGGCATATTGTGAATCAGATAGAGAGATTGCTGGGTGGGGCTGGGGGAGACCCAGTAGTCATGGTACATTCTGGTACCAATTACAAGTCTTTGGGATATGGAAGGTCCATAAAATTATTTTAGGTAGCTAGAAGAAATGAACAAGTACAGGACCTTCAAGGTTCTGAGAGTGTGGTGTCCTTGCGGGAGCTGGAGGTAACAGTAAACAATTAATATTATACTATGCTGCAACAAATAGAAAAGGCATGAAGCAAAATGGGGAGCTTATTATGGATTTATTATGGAGGATTTTAACTACCCCGACATAAACACTTTCCAGGCACAGTTTTTACCTTTCCGATTGAGACTATTTATGTGCCACATTATGTGGTAATAACTTTGGAATGCTTTTACTTATCCAAGCAATTCTGAAATTTTGGACTTCATGTTAGTTGTAAGTTTAGGTCAATCTATTTAACCTTTATTTATAAAAAAAATATGCAGAAAATTGTGAAAAATTTGCAATTTTATAAATTTACATTTTATTGCATTTAAGACAGTTATACCTTACAAAATAGTTATTAACATTCCCCACATGTCTAGGGTTAGAATTTTAGAAGCAATTTTTTAAGGATTAGTTCAGTTTTTATGTGACTTTGTGAGGCTTACAAAGTCACATAAAAACTGAACTAATCCTTAAAAAAGTTGGAAATTGTCTTGAAAATGTGAAATGAGAAACCACCCATAAATTACCCCATTTTAGAAACTACACCCTCAAATTATTCAAAGCTGAATTTAGAAACTTTGCTAAACCTTTAGGTGTTCCACAGGAATTTAAGCAAAATGGAGATGCAATTTAAAAAATTCATATTTTTTTAGTAGATTTTCCATTTTAATCAATTTTTCAAATGTGCCATGTCGCATTTGAATAGACCCTGAGGTACTCCTACAATACAAACACCCCAAAAAATGACCCTATTTTGGAAAGTACACCTTTCATGGAATTTTTGAGGGGTCTAGTGAGCGCTTTCACCCAACAGGCATTTCATACAATTTAGAGACCTTCGGCTATGAAAAAAAAAAAAAGTAATTTCTTCCAATAAAATGATTTAATTTTTCATTTTCACAAGGTGTAACAGGAGCAAAAGAACCCTTCAATTTGTTAAGCATTTAATTCCTGAATATGACAATACCTCATATAAGCTTGTAAACTGCTGTTTGGGCATATGGCAGAGCTCAGAATGGAAGGAGTGCCATTTCACTTTTGGCAGATTTTGCTGGAATGGTTTTCAGGAGCTATTTCACATTTCAAGAGACCCAGAGGTACCCCTACAGTGGAAACCCCTACAGTGGAAAGTGTCTACATTTTGGAAACTACACTGCTCAAAAAAATAAAGGGAACACAAAAATAACACATCCTAGATCTGAATGAATTAAATATTCTTCTGAAATACTTTGTTCTTTACATAGTTGAATGTGCTAACAACAAAATCACACAAAAATAAAAAAAATGGAAATCAAATTTTTTAACCCATGGAGGTCTGGATTTGGAGTCACACTCAAAATTAAAGTGGAAAAACACACTACAGGCTGATCCAACTTTTATGTAATGTCCTTAAAACAAGTCAAAATGAGGCTCAGTAGTGTGTGTAGCCTCCACGTGCCTGTATGACCTCCCTACAACGCCTGTGCATGCTCCTGATGAGTTGGCGGACGGTCTCCTGAGGGATCTCCTCCCAGACCTGGACTAAAGCATCTGCCAACTCCTGGACAGTCTGTGGTGCAACGTGGCGTTGGTGGATAGAGCGAGACATGATGTCCCAGATGTGCTCAATTGGATTCAGGTCTGGGGAACGGGCGGGCCAGTCCATAGCATCAATGCCTTCGTCTTGCAGGAACTGCTGACACACTCCAGCCACATGAGGTCTAGCATTGTCTTGCATTAGGAGGAACCCAGGGCCAACTGCACCAGCATATGGTCTCACAAGGGGTCTGAGGATCTCATCTCGGTACCTAATGGCAGTCAGGCTACCTCTGGCGAGCACATGGAGGGCTGTGCGGCCCTCCAAAGAAATGCCACCCCACACCATTACTGACCCAATGCCAAACCGGTCATGCTGGAGGATGTTGCAGGCAGCAGAACGTTCTCCACGGTGTCTCCAGACTCTGTCACGTCTGTCACATGTGCTCAGTGTGAACCTGCTTTCATCTGTGAAGAGCACAGCGCGCCAGTGTCAAATTTGCCAATCTTGGTGTTCTCTGGCAAATGCCAAACGTCCTGCACGGTATTGGGCTGTAAGCACAACCCCCACCTGTGGATGTCGGGCCCTCATATCACCCTCATGGAGTCTGTTTCTGACCGTTTGAGCAGACACATGCACATTTGTGGCCTGCTGGAGGTCATTTTGCAGGGCTCTGGCAGTGCTCCTCCTGTTCCTCCTTGCACAGAGGCGGAGGTAGCGGTCCTTGTTGCCCTCCTACGGCCTCCTCCACGTCTCCTGATGTACTGGCCTGTCTCCTGGTAGCGCCTCCATGCTCTGGACACTACGCTGACAGACACAGCAAACCTTCTTGCCACAGCTCGCATTGATGTGCCATCCTGGATAAGCTGCACTACCTGAGCCACTTGTGTGGGTTGTAGACTCCGTCTCATGCTACCACTAGAGTGAAAGCACCGCCAGCATTCAAAAGTGACCAAAACATCAGCCAGGAAGTATAGGAACTGAGAAGTGGTCTGTGGTCACCACCTGCAGAACCACTCCTTTATTGGGGGTGTCTTGCTAATTGCCTATAATTTCCATCTGTTGTCTATCCCATTTGCACAACAGCATGTGAAATTGATTGTCACTCAGTGTTGCTTCCTAAGTGGACAGTTTGATTTCACAGAAGTGTGATTGACTTGGAGTTACATTGTGTTGTTTAAGTGTTCCCTTTATTTTTTTGAGCAGTGTACATCTATCAGGGAAATTGTTGAGGAGTGTAATGATTTCTTTGACCCAACAGGGTAACAAGGGAATATCCCATTTTGGAAACTATATCCCTTATGATATTTATCAAAGAGTGGAGTTAGCATTTTGAACCCACAGATGTTTTACAAAAAAAAATTCGCACAGCAGATGGTTCAAAGTGAAAACTATAATTTTTCCATAGATATGGCATTTCAGTGCCCAATATATTGTGCCACTAAGAAAAATAAGCCCTCTTATTATTAGGTGGTTTCATGGTTTTAGAAACACCATACATGTGGCCCTATTCTTTTGCCATAATGTGTCAGACGGAGTATAAGAGCACCATGTGCATATTGACCCCTAATGTGGTGATTTACACTGCATATGTTTACAACTATAGAGGCTCTGAGGTGAAATAATAAGAATTGAGCCCTTTTTGGAAAATCCGCCCCTCAGGGTATTAGTGGGTGGACTGACCATTTTGACACCACAGGTATTTTGCACAAATTAATACGCAGCAGACCGTGCAATGTGAAAAAAGCAATTCTTCCATAGGTATGGCATTTCAGTGTCCAATATGTTGTGCCCAGCTCAGGTGGGTTCTACTGGGTATGGAAATGCCATAAATGTGGACGTAACTTACTATATGGGCACTTGGTAGGGCACTGTCATGGTCTTACCTGCTTGCTGCTCTCCTTCGTTTGACATGTGCTGGCGGCCATCTTGGTTTCTGGGTTTCTTGTAGCCTTCCACCCTGCGGCTCCTCCTTCCCCTGGGAGGAGCTGGATGCCTAGCTCATATATATAGGAGGTCTGTGGCTTCAGTTCCTGCTTGGTCCTCTTGTGTTCACATGCTTCTAAGACTGCTGCTGCTTCTGGTTCCTGATCCTGGCTTCGTCTGACTACCCTGCTGGTTCCTGATCCTGGCTTCGTCTGACTACCCTGCTGGTTCCTGATCCTGGCTTCGTCTGACTACCCTGCTGGTTCCTGATCCTGGCTTCGTCTGACTACCCTTCTGGTTCCTGACCTCTGGCTTCGCAAAGACTCTGCTCGTTCACCATCCGTTTGGACTTTTGCTTTACAGCTTTATTTTCAATAAAGCCTTCCTATTTTCACTTATCTCTTGTTGTACGTCTGGTTCATGGTTCCGTGACATTAGGACCAAGCCATGAATTCTGACGGTACAGGGCCATCCTCGCTACCCACGCTGGTTGCCAGACTTGATCAGCAGGATCACCTGTTGGGTCGGTTCGCTGTGGCGTTGCAAACCCTGCTTGAACGCACGGCTCATTTCGCTCCCGTTGCCGATGGGTCGGTTGTCGCTCCTGGGCTCGCTCCTACTGCCGCTCCGGTTGTTGCGCCAGAGTCTACCCCCGACACCTGTTGGGAGAACAATAATCCGGTGGTTGCCGAGTTTTCCGGTTTTGTTGCTTCTCTTCGGAAGGTATTCGATGTGCCGGCTCGTGCTGCCTCTGCTGCGAAGCTCCTTATGTCCATCAGACAGGGTTCACGATCCGTAGCTGAATACGCCATTGAGTTTCGTACCCTGGCAGCAGAGGTGGGCTGGAATAATGAGGCTCTGGTCGCTGCTTTCTCTCATGGTCTCTCGGATGCCTTGAAGGATGAGGTTGCAGCTAAGGACCTACCAGTTGAGCTCGAGTCTCTTATTTCTTTCCTGATTTTGATTGACACCAGACTCAGGGAGAGACCTTCCTTTAAGGAGAACCTGCGGAGGTCTTCTAACAGATTGGTGCCTACGTTTGCTGTCCCACCCGTGCCTCCCTCTCCTCCCATGCCTCCTGGGGATGACTTGTCTGGGGGTGAACCCATGCAGCTGGGGTTTGCTCGCCTGTCCGAGGGGGAGAGGGCACTCCGGAGACGCGAGGGCCGATGCATGTACTGTGGTCTCGGTGGGCATTTTCGGTTGGCATGTCCGAACCGTCCGGGAAACGCTCGTACCCTGAAATCCTGTCGGGGGGCAGATCTTGGGTGGAGTCTCCTCGTCCCCGGTTTCCCGTGTTGACAAACCACTGATCACTGTTGTCCTCTCCTGGGTCGGGGGCTCGGTGACGACCCAGGCGTTGGTGGACTCTGGTGCTGGTGGTTTGTTCATTGATAGTGTGTTCGCTGCCGCCAATTCCATTCCTCTGCAGGCTCGAGGTTCCCCACTGGCTCTTGAGGCGATAGACGGCAGACCCCTTCTGCCGCCACACGTGACTCATGAGACCCTTCCAGTGGGGATAGCCATTGGTGCCGTTCACAGAGAGTCGGTCTGCCTCCAGGTTATTTCGTCTTCACACTACTCGGTGGTCTTGGGGTACCCCTGGCTCCAGAAGCATAATCCGACTTTCGATTGGAGATCGGTCGAGATCCTCTCGTGGTCACCGCAGTGTGGGGCTAGTTGCATCCATGGGTCTGTCAAGTTGCTGTGTACTTCCTCGGACTCTCTGTTGCCTCCTGAATACGAGGAGTACCGGGATGTATTCGATAAGGTGCGCGCGGTTGCCCTACCTCCGCACCGCCCATACGATTGTGCCATAGAGTTACAATCTGGTGCCGTTCCTCCTCGTGGCAAAGTCTATCCACTGTCGGTAGCGGAGAATGAGGCCATGGAGGAGTACGTGAGGGAGGCGCTTTCACGCGGACACATTCGCAAATCTTCGTCCCCGGAAGGGGCTGGATTTTTCTTTGTGAAAAAGAAGGGCGGTGAGTTGAGGCCTTGCATCGATTACAGGGGTCTCAATCGCATCACGATCAAGAACGCTTACCCGATACCCTTGATTTCCGAGCTGTTCGATCGCCTTAAAGGGGCCACGGTCTTTACCAAACTCGACCTGAGGGCGGCATATAACCTGGTAAGGATCAAGGCGGGCGATGAGTGGAAGACCGCGTTTAACACCAGGACCGGTCATTACGAATCCTTGGTGATGCCCTTTGGGTTGTGCAATGCGCCCGCAGTCTTTCAGGAATTCATCAACGATGTTTTCCGTGACCTGTTGCAGCAGTGTGTGGTAATCTATTTGGATGACATCTTGGTATATTCTGAATCCATGGAGGCCCACATTCTGGATGTCAGACGAGTGTTGCAACGGTTACGAGAGAACAAGCTGTTCGGTAAGCTTGAGAAATGCGAATTTCACCGATCCCAGGTAACCTTCTTAGGTTACATCATTTCCGCTGAGGGGTTCTCCATGGATCCTGAGAAGGTTTCGGCTGTCTTACAGTGGCCCCAGCCCAGTGGTCTTCGTTCCCTGCAGCGCTTTTTGGGCTTCGCCAATTATTATCGGAAGTTCATCAGGGACTTTTCCATGCTGGCCAAGCCTCTCACGGATCTGACCAGGAAGGGCAGTAATTCCCAGGTCTGGCCGCTCGAGGCAATCCGAGCTTTTGAGGCCCTAAAGTCCGCCTTTGTGTCGGCTCCGATTCTGTCGCATCCCAACCCTGGGTTGCCCTTTGTCCTCGAGGTGGACGCGTCTGAGACGGGAGTAGGCGCCCTTCTGTCTCAGCGTAGAACACCAGAGGGTCCTCTGCTTCCTTGTGGGTTTTACTCCCGGAAACTGTCTTCCGCGGAGTGCAACTATCAGATTGGTGACAGGGAGTTATTGGCCATCGTGCAGGCCCTTAAAGAATGGAGGCACTTGCTCGAGGGTTCGGTGGTTCCGGTTCTCATCCTGACGGACCACAAGAATCTGACCTACCTTTCTGAGGCCAAGAGATTGACACCACGTCAGGCCAGATGGGCTCTGTTCTTGTCACGTTTTAATTACGTGGTCTCCTACCTACCCGGTTCCAAGAACATCAGGGCGGATGCCTTATCACTGCAGTACTCCGAGCTGTCCAGGGAGGAGTCGATTCCGACTTCGGTCATACCTCCGAATCAGATCCTGGCCGCCATTCGCACCAGCCTGACCTCTCCCCTGGGTGAGCAGATTTTGGCGGCTCAATCTGGTGCTCCCTCTGGGAGACCCAACGGCAGATGTTTTGTGCCTGAGGAGTTGCGCACTCGGTTGTTGCGAACCTACCATAACTCCAAGACCGCGGGGCATCCTGGAAAGAATCAGCTGTCCTGGGCTGTTTCACGTCTGTTCTGGTGGCCTTCCCTACGTTCCGACATCGCCGCATATGTAGCGGCATGCTCCGTTTGTGCCCAGAGTAAGTCCCCTCGGCACCTTCCGTTGGGCCTTCTGCAACCCATAGCCACCGGGGAGCGCCCATGGTCACACCTGGGGATGGATTTCATTGTGGACCTCCCTGCATCCCGAGGCCATACGGTCATTCTCATGATTGTGGATCGGTTTTCCAAAATGTGCCACTGTGTTCCTCTCAAGAAGTTACCCTCTGCACAAGAGTTGGCCACGATTTTTGCCAGGGAGGTCTTCCGGTTGCACGGTTTGCCTAAGGAGATTGTGTCGGATCGGGGGAGTCAGTTTGTGTCCAGGTTCTGGCGCGCCTTTTGCTCCCAGTTGGGGATTTATCTCTCCTTCTCCTCGGCCTACCACCCTCAGTCCAATGGGGCCGCAGAACGATCCAATCAGGCCTTGGAGCAATTCCTTCGTTGCTATGTCTCCGATCACCAAGACAATTGGGTTGACCTCCTGCCTTGGGCTGAGTTTGCCAGGAACACGGCGGTGAACTCTTCCTCTGGGACGTCTCCCTTCATGGCCAATTATGGGTTCCAACCTGCCGTGTTACCGGAGGTATTCTCTCCCCAGGATATTCCGGCTGTGGAGGATCACCTTTCCGTCCTACGTGCTTCTTGGGTACAGATCCAGAAGTCCCTTGAGGTCTCTGCGCAGCGTCAGAGACTCCAGGCTGATCGCAGACGAGCGCCTGCTCCTTCCTACCAGGTCGGAGACCGTGTATGGTTGTCCACCCGCAACCTCAACCTTCGAGTGCCCACTCCCAAGCTGGCGCCTCGCTTTGTTGGTCCCTTCCGAGTGCTTCGCAGGGTAAACCCGGTAGCCTATGCCCTTGCGCTTCCTCCTGGCATGCGGATCTCCAACGTGTTTCATGTCTCCCTGTTGAAGCCACTGGTGTGTAATCGTTTCACTTCCTCGGTTCCTCGGCCTCGTCCGGTCCAAGTGGGCAATCGTGAGGAATATGAGGTGAGCAATATCCTGGACTCACGCCTGGTCCGCGGTCGGTTGCAGTTTTTGGTCCATTGGCGTGGTTATGGTCCAGAGGAGCGTTCCTGGGTTCCCTCCGCAGATGTCCATGCTCCTGCCTTGCTCCGAGCCTTCCACGCACGCTTCCCTCAGAAACCGTTTTGTGCTCCGCGGAGGAGGGGCCCTTGAGGGGGAGGTACTGTCATGGTCTTACCTGCTTGCTGCTCTCCTTCGTTTGACATGTGCTGGCGGCCATCTTGGTTTCTGGGTTTCTTGTAGCCTTCCACCCTGCGGCTCCTCCTTTTCCTGGGAGGAGCTGGATGCCTAGCTCATATACAGTGGGATGCGAAAGTTTGGGCAACCTTGTTAATCGTCATGATTTTCCTGTATAAATCGTTGGTTGTTACAATAAAAAATGGCAGTTAAATATATCATATAGGAGAAACACACAGTGATATTTGAGAAGTGAAATGAAGTTTATTGGATTTACAGAAAGTGTGCTATAATTGTTTAAACAAAATTAGGCAGGTGCATAAATTTGGGCACTGTTGTCATTTTATTGAATCCAAAACCTTTAGAACTAATTATTGGAACTCAAATTGGCTTTGTAAGCTCAGTGACCCCTGACCTACATACACAGGTGAATCCAATTATGAGAAAGAGTATTTAAGGGGGTCAATTGTAAGTTTCCCTCCTCTTTTAATTTTCTCTGAAGAGTAGCAACATGGGGGGTCTCAAAACAACTCTCAAATGACCTGAAGACAAAGATTGTTCACCATCATGGTTTAGGGGAAGGATACAGAAAGCTGTCTCAGAGATTTCAGCTGTCTGTTTCCACAGTTCGGAACATATTGAGGAAATGGAAGACCACAGGCTCAGTTCAAGTTAAGGCTCGAAGTGGCAGACCAAGAAAAATCTCGGATAGACAGAAGCGACGAATGGTGAGAACAGTCAGAGTCAACCCACAGACCAGCACCAAAGACCTACAACATCATCTTGCTGCAGATGGAGTCACTGTGCATCGTTCAACCATTCGGCGCACTTTACACAAGGAGATGCTGTATGTGAGAGTGATGCAGAGGAAGCCTTTTCTCCGCCCACAGCACAAAAAGTGCCGCTTGAGGTGGGCTAAAGCACATTTGGACAAGCCAGCTTCATTTTGGAATAAGGTGCTGTGGACTAATGAAACTAAAATTTAGTTATTTGGCAATAACAAGGGGCGTTATGCATGGAGGAAAAAGAACACAGCATTCCAAGAAAAACACCTGCTACCTACAGTAAAATATGGTGGTGGTTCCATCATGCTGTGGGGCTGTGTGGCCAGTGCAGGGACTGGGAATCTTGTCAAAGTTGAGGGACGCATGGATTTCACTCAGTATCAGCAGATTCTGGAGACCAATGTCCAGGAATCAGTGACAAAGCTGAAGCTGCGCCGGGGCTGGATCTTTCAACAAGACAACGACCCTAAACACTGCTCAAAATCCACTAAGGCATTTATGCAGAGGAACAAGTACAACGTTCTGGAATGGCCATCTCAGTCCCCAGATCTGAATATAATTGAAAATCTGTGGTGTGACTTAAAGAGAGCTGTCCATGCACGGAAGCCATCAAACCTGAATGAACTAAAGATGTTTTGTAAAGAGGAATGGTCCAAAATACCTACAACCAGAATCCAGACTCTCATTGGAACCTACAGGAAGCGTTTAGAGGCTGTAATTTCTGCAAAAGGAGGATCTACTAAATATTGATTTAATTTCTTTTTTGTGGTGCCCAAATTTATGCACCTGCCTAATTTTGTTTAAACAATTATAGCACACTTTCTGTAAATCCAATAAACTTCATTTCACTTCTCAAATATCACTGTGTGTGTCTCCTATATGATATATTTAACTGACATTTTTTATCGTAACAACCAACGATTTATACAGGAAAATCATGACGATTAACAAGGTTGCCCAAACTTTCGCATCCCACTGTATATAGGAGGTCTGTGGCTTCAGTTCCTTGCTTGGTCCTCTTGTGTTCACATGCTTCTAAGACTGCTGCTGCTTCTGGTTCCTGATCCTGGCTTCGTCTGACTACCCTGCTGGTTCCTGATCCTGGCTTCGTCTGACTACCCTTCTGGTTCCTGACCTCTGGCTTCGCAAAGACTCTGCTCGGTTTCACCATCCGTTTGGACTTTTGCTTTACAGCTTTATTTTCAATAAAGCCTTCCTATTTTCACTTATCTCTTGTTGTACGTCTGGTTCATGGTTCCGTGACAGGCACAGGAGGGAAGGAGCGCCATTTGGCTTTTAGAGTGCGGATTTTGCTGGAATGGTTTAGAGTGCTCATCACAATTGCAGAGACCCTGAGATATCTGTACAGTGAGAGCTCCCAATAATTCTCAAGGGATGGAGTGAGCATTTTGACATCACAGGCATTTTGCAAAAATGAATGAGCAAGTGACCGCGCAAATTGAAAATTGCAAGTTTTCCCACAGATGGCATTTGAGTGCCCAATATGCTGTGCCATCCCACACCCTTTAAATTGTTAGGCAAGTTCTGCTGGGAAATGCCATAAATGGGGGCATAAACTGCTGTTTGGATACGCTGCAGGGTTCAGAAGGGAAAGACCACCATTTGGCCTTTGCAGTGCATATTTTGATGGATTATTTACAGGTGCCATGTTGCTTTACAGCTATTTTCTGACAACCATACAGTTTTTATTTTCTCTGAATGGAGCTGTGAGGGCTTATTTTTTGCAGGATGAGTTGCCATTATTATCGGTACTGTTTTGGGTTACATACAAAATTTTGATTGCCTTTTATTTCACTTTTTGGGAAGCAGGATAAAGAAAATGCTACATTTCCACCATTGCTTTTTGGGGTTCGTTATCACAGTGTACACCATGCAGGAAAACTGACATATCTTTATTTTCCTGGTCAGGATGATTAAAGAGATAACAATTTTATATAGTTTTTTTAAGTTTTCATACTTTTACACAATTAAAGCTTTTTGAAAAAAACTGCTATTTAAAAAAAAATTCTGCCAATGGTCTTGTGTGAGGGCTTATTTTTTGTTGGATGACTTGACGTTTCATTTGTACTATTTTGGGGTACAAGATTTTTTGATCTCTTCATATTATGTTTTATTGCAAGGGGAGGTGACCAAAAAATACCTGTTCTGGCAGAGGTTTTTTTTTTTTTTTTTAATAGCGTTCACCTGACAGGGTAGATCAAGTGCCGTTTCTTCCTGGAGACTGAGTTTCCTGAGTGGTTTTCCACAACATTGGCCTTGGCAGCAGCTGTCTGACACTGGTTTCTACAGCTTAGTTTACAGTTCACCAAAATTTCTAGGTCCTTTTCCATATCAGTGTTACCCAGTGTTTTACCATTTAGTACGTACTGGTGACTTGCATTATTCCTTCCCATGTGCATATCCTATCATTTGTCAGTGTTAAGCCTCATCTGTCATCTGCAAAAATTGATATTTTACTGTGCAAGACTTCTACAAGATCATTAATAAATATACTGAAGAGAATAGGGCCCAATACTGACCCCTGAGGTACCTCACTAGTGACAGTGACCCAATCAGAGTGTGTGCCGTTAATAACAACCCTCTGTTTTCTATGACTGAGACAGTTACTTTCCCACATACAGACATTTTCCCCTAGTCCAAGCATTCTCATTTTATATACAGTTGTGTTCAAAATAATAGCAGTCAGACATCACTAACCTGATCAATCACTGTTTTTGGTAGAAATTATATTTCTACATGGCAAATAATTTACTAGCAGGTGTAGTAAAGTAATAAAAATCCAACAGACCCAACAGTCATGACATGCATGCTGCTGATTCTCTGTAATTCAATCACTTATTGAAAGGGGCATGTTCAAAATAATAACAGTGTGGAGTTCAATGAGTGAGGTCATTCATTCTTTGAAAAACAGATGGCAATTATTGCCCTTATTTAAGGAAGGAATGCAGCAAATGTTGTACATGCTGGTTACAGTGCATTTCTCTCTGAAATTCTGAGGAAAATGGGTTGTTCCAGACATTGTTGAGAAGAACAGCGTACCTTGATTAAAAAGTTAATTGGAGAGGGGAAAACATATAAACAAGTGCAGAAAATGATAGGCTGCTCAGCTAAAATGATTGCAAATGCTTTAAAACTACCATTCGAATGGATAGAAAAAATAGCCAAAATGGCAAGGATTCAGCCAACAATCAGCTCCAGGAAGATCAAAGAAGGTCTAAAGTTACCTGTGAGTACTGTTACAATTAGAAGAGGCCTATGTGAAGCCAAGCTATCTGCCCCCACAAAGTCCCACTGTTGAAAAAAAGATGTGCTAAAGAGGTTACAATTTGCCAAAGAGCACATTGACTGGCCTAAAGAGAAATGGCGCAACAGTTTGTGGACTGATGAAAGTTTGTTCTTTTTGGGTCTAGTGGCCAGAGACAGTTTGTCAGACGACCCCCAAACACTGAATTTAAGCCACAGTACACTGTGAAGACAGTGAAGCATGGTGGCGCAAGCATCATGATATGGGGATGTTTCTTATACTAGGGTGTTGGGCCTATTTATCGCATACCAGGGATCAGTTTGAATAGATCAGAATACTTGAAGAGATCATGCTCCCTTATGCTGAAGAGGAAATGCCCTTGAAATGGGTGTTCCAACAAGACAATGACCCCAAACACACCAGTAAATGTGCAACATCTTGGTTCCAGACCAACAAGATTGACGTTATGGAGTGGTCAGCCCAATCCCCGGATCTTAATCCAATAGAAAACTTGTGGGGTGACACAAAAAATGCAGTTTCTGAGGCAAAACCAAGAAAGAGAGAAGAACTGTGGAATGTAGTCCAATCATCCTGGGCCTGTTCACAGGTGCCAGAAGTTGGTTGACTCCATGCAACACAAATGTACAGCAGTTCTCAGAAACAGTGGTTATACAACTAAATATTAGTTAAATGATTTAAAGGAAAACAAAATATTCAAACATTTTTCCGTTTATATAGTGAATGTTTGAGTTTGTAAAGAAGAATACAAAACACTGCTATTTTTTTGAACAGACTAAAAAAAAATTGAAGAAAAGTGATTAGAGGAACAACACAAATTTGTCATTTTTTCATGTTTTTATTTGGAATAGAATGTGTAGTGTTCCCAATGCATTTGTGTGTATGGAAATAAAAGCTATTAGAAGGATTTTGAGCTATATTCACTTTTTTAAACACACTGCTATTATTTTGAACACAACTGTACTAACCTTTTATGTGGTACAGTGTCAAATGCCTTGGAGAAGTCCAAATAGACGACATTCATTGATTCCCCGTGGTCAAGTCTATAACTTTCCGCCTCATAGAAACTGATTAAATTTGTTTGACATGACTGATCCCTCATAAAGCCATGCGGATATAGTGTAATTTGCTTATTTTCATTGAAATACTCCGAAATAGCATCCCTTAGAAAACTTTCAGTTTACCCACGACAGATGTTAAACTTACCGGCCTATAGTTTCCGGGCTGTTTTTGGACCCTTTTTGAATATTGGCACCACATTTGCTATGCACCAATCCTGTGGAACACTCCCTGTCAGTATAGAGTCCTTAAATATCAGAAATAAGGGTCTGACTATGACATTACTTAATTCTCTTAGGATACAGGGGTGTATGCCATCTGGTCCCGGCGATTTGTCTATTTTAATCTTTTTAAGATGCCGCTATACTTCTTCCTGGGTCAGACAGGGCACTTTTAATGGAGAATTTACTTTTTACATTCTGCATTTCACCTGACAGTTTATTTTCTTCAGTGAATACAGTGGAGAAAAAAATATTTAATACGGTAGCTTTGCTTTCTCCTCATTGCTGTCTGCAACTCCCCCCTCATTACTCTATAATGGCCAACACCTTCAGATTCATACTTTTTACCATTTATATAATTGAAGAACATTTTAGGGTTAGTTTTACTCTCTTTGGAAATTAATCCATCGGTCTCTAGTTTGGCTGATTTTATTTGTCTTTTACATATTCTATTTTTTTCCTTATAATTTTTCAATTCTTCCTTGCTGCCCTCCTGTTTTAGTGATTTAAATACTTTCTTTTTGTCATTTATTGCTTTCTTTACAATTCTATTTATCCACATTGGTTTTTCTTGCTCCTTAACATTTTATTCCCATAAGGTATGTACCTCTCACAATTAGATGTTATTTGACAAAATCTCCTTTTTTAAGGGCGTTCTTTATTTTTGATAAAATGGAACATGCTCTGTAAGTGGTTGCTTTATGGAATTTGTGCAGTGGCTTTGAAAATCGGAATTAAAATTCTAAATTTTCAATAGAAACAGGGTTTGTTGCCCAACAACTAATCCGAGCTTGAATTTCATTTTACACTATGCTGTAGAAAAATGAATATTGCACAGTAATCGGTTACCATAGGCAATAAGCCTATTCAGTTTGATTAGATTCATAACCTTCTTTTCGTATTGCAAAAAGATTGAAGATACCTATGGCAAAAATGTCAGTTTATATATCACTGGAATCTTTATCAACTGTGACAGAGAAATATTGCGGTGGAAAAAAAGATTGTTAAAGATAGTAAATTAAGGTAGCTATTACTATCTTTTTTTTTTTTATTCAACTTTAATAGCATTACAAAAATGCTACAAGTAATAGCAGCCTTATACTAAATGTAAAGATCGTACTGGGGTAAATGTGGTTTGGTTTGAATGTCAGAGCCATATGACCTACTTTTACCACTGTAGACTTTAACTACAATGGCCAGTGTACCAAACGAATTAACTCACATTTTTACAGAATATGGATAACATGTAAATTATCAGTTTTAACATTTTGAATATGGTTTATGAGCATAGCAGACGAAACAATCTTCAAATGTATAAAAGATATCTAGATACTGGCAAGTATGTTAAAATATTAAAACATGGAGCATATTGTATTCATTTTAGTGCAGGAGATTATAATGAAAAGGTCAAATATGAAGAAAAAATGCTTAGCCTCCAATAGCATGGATCAGGAATACTTACTGTGATCACCATCGCACCACATGTTTCGGGCAGTTATTTAAATATCCCTCTCTGTTCTACTCTCAAGGATACATATTAATAAATTAGAAGTAGGAGATTGAAAAAAATATTAACATGCCATTAACCTTTTCATTGAATTTGTAACCTTTGATACATATCAACTGAGTATACAGTATGTAATGTGTGTTGGTATACATAGTAGAAGCTGGCCAAGGATGCATGTTGATGTTTTAGCCAAGCATATATGTTTAAGTCAGTGGTGAAAGGGGAATAAGTAGCTGCTAGACCATACCTGCCAACTGTCCCGAATCTGGCAGGACAGTGCCAGATTTCGGCGACTGTCCTGCAATGGCTGAAGTATGTCCTGATTCCAACTTTACTGTGTCCTGAGGACACAGTTACAGTTGACTGCAATGGTAAAGCAAGGAGCAGTCATCTTCCTGATCCACCATTCCCCTGCCGGTGCTCACCTCAGCAGCAGACGTAATGCACCGACGACATTGTGCCTGCTGAGCTTGTGGTAAAATGCACTAAAAACTTTGGCATAATTTGGTGCATCTAGTTTTAAAACTAGTTATAAATCAATTGCAACAAAAAGAAAAATCCACTGTACTTAGCTCAAAGAGGGGGCATGTCTTAGTAGGAAATGGGTGGGGCTTTAAATGCAGCCATTTGCAACATAGTGAATAGCTTGTATAAAGTTAGACAAAAAAAGTCTAGTCATGCACCAAATTTATTGCCCAGCATGAGCTACTGTGATAACCTAGGCAAATTTTGAGAAAGAAAACAGTGGGCAAATTTATTAATCCTGTAGAAAGCATAACTTTAGGCAGTTGTAAATATCATCGGTCATCATGATCGACCCTATTAAAACAGGAATATTGCCTGCTAGGGCAGGTCATATTGACTAAAACAAACCCTTTCTCTCTGCAATCGGTATTACTGATGCAGAGAATTGCTTATCTTTAGTTATATGCAGTTGAGGAGCTTGGAGCACAGAGGGGCTGGCATAGCCCCTTGGAGCACAGCTTCACCTCTGCCCATCGCCCCCGATGATTAGCACCAAAAACTTGTGCATGTGCTGACACAATTGCGATCTCATCCCCACTCTGATATCTTCACTGCACATGCTCTAATGGTATTGCTGCCAGTACATGTACGAAGTTTGGGGCCATACAATGGAGCAGTGAAGATGTCTAGATTGGGAGGGGGAGTGGCAATGGGGAGAGGCTCCGTCACCTCATCTGCATAAATTAAAGATAAGAATTTCTCTGCATCGATAATACTGACTGCAGAGAGAAAGAGCTCATTTTAGTCATCATGACCCATCCTTCCAGGAGTATGCCTCGTTTAATAGAGTTGATCATGGTGACAGATGCTCTTTAAGAGGGCCCAAGTTTATGCTTTCTACAGGATTAATAAATCTGCCCCATTGTTTTCTTTCACACCGTCATACTGACAGATAGAAGCAATGTTGCAGGAGTAGTAATACCTTTCTTTAGGCTGTTAACTCCCTGGTTTCCTCTTACTCCACATTACAATAGGGTGAAGAAAGGTGTTCCTACACCTGAAATGTTGCTTCTGTCAGTGTAGCCGAGAGTTGAATTAAAAAAAAACTATTGCATAACTACATCTTAGAGTGCGCTCTCCTTGAATTCACTGAAGCAAATAATAAGACATATTGAAATCAACATGACCCATACCTTTTTCCTACGCAAATTTGAATATTGTCTTATTCTCCAGGCTTGGTCAATCTCCGCTGTATACCGCTAGTTTGTTATAGCTTTCTGCTGAAATGGCAGCAATTTCTCAAATCTACAAATGACATTGTCTGCAGTTCTATAGTCCTGAATAGAACTGGACTGGAGCCTGTGGCTCCTCTGCCTTCCGGACGTGCTTTCACAACTCCTGAAGAGCTACAAGTTTGGGTTTCATAAGGTTCCCTCTTTCTTTCAGCTGTACAAATCTGGCTCTGATCACACTGGCGATGAAGGTTTGATTCGGATCCAGCAGTACTCCACTAATAGGACTGTTGCCACCCACTATCCCAGAATGGGGATTCATTTCCTTGGTGTGTGGACTTGTGATGGACATAAACCTGTAAATACCTTCTGTGTTTAGAAAGCCTGGTTGAGTTGCTTCATAACCCGGGATGACATACCTACACAAATATGAAGAAATAACTTGCGGCGTAAATTGAAAACCTGGGCAGCAGTCAGTACTGTAGCAGTATGTTTACCAAGCTATGGAAAAGGGCCTTGTGCCAAAAATACAACAGCATGACAAAGGCTTCAATTAATCTTGACAGGATTTTGTACCGATGTATGCTATGACCTTGAAAAGAATGACTGGAATCATACAGTAGCCTATCAATTATTCTGCCTGAAATGATGGTTTAGGAACCGGTTGCCGACCTTGGGTATATTTGGAAAGAACCAGTGGAATAAAACTCCCTTTTATTCTTTGATCTGAAAACGAAGAATGTTTGAAGTCCTTTGTAATTGATAATCTTGCAAGTTAAGTTTGGGCATAGCTAGAGTAAAGCAATGAAAGAGCAATTCCTGGAGTGCTTGTATGGATCATTGCTACTTTCTAGAAAATGCCAATCACATGTATTTACATGAGGAGGAAGGACTGGATTGTTCTCTCAATCTACATAGTGTACATCTGGGGTGGTCTCATTTTAACCTAGAGTGATATGGGGAGGGATGATCTACTCTAGGCTTCTAGTTTGATTTACCAGCAATCTATTCCACATCTTGAAGTATCTTTGTAGGGTGCTGCATCCATCTGTGTGTACAGGCGGTTTTTTGTACTGTAGGGCAGAGTCACATTTACCTTACAGATTCACCGACATCTGGTTGTGAGGGTTCTTGATCAGGCATGACTGACCATTCATTTTTTCATTCAGATCAGGGAATAGTTTTGGGCAGGATCAAAATACAGTTGGAACTGATTGTGGAGTCTTTGGGTGAAAGCCTTGGATGCTTCTAAAGCCTTTCTTGTGGTTCCTCCTATGCTAATGGTCAACCTTGTAGTTGTGTATGTAGTGGATGCCCACTTATTATGTTTACAGGGCTGTATATACTTTTAATATATGTATACATGGTAATTAGATCACCTATAAAATCAGGTTCAAATAAAATAATGAAATTTTGCTAATCATTCTTCCGATGGCCACCCGATGCTTCAGTTACTGCCTAATAAACTTCTTAAAAAGATATTGTGCCACGTTCTGTAGTATTGCCCTATCCACAAGATAAGGGATAACTGTTTGGTGAAGGTCCAACTGCTGGGACCCCCACTGATCCTGAGAAAGCGGTCCCCTTCCACATCCTGATGGATCAGCAAGGCCAGCAGGCACCATTCACTCTCTATGGGACCGTCAGAAATAGCTGAGTGCTGTACTCGGCAGTCCCATAGGGAATGAATGAGGCACGTATGGTGCATGTGACAGGAGAACGGGGCCTCACTTCTCTATGGGAGTTCCAGCAGTCCTGTTGATAGGGGATAACTTAAAAACTTGACACAATTCCTTTAAATGGGTTGTCCAGTTTAAAATAAAATAAAAAAAACAGAAGAGCTGCAAATGCTATAAAATAAAGAAAAACACTATGCACTTCAATCCAGTTCTGATGCTCCGAAGGTGCCCTGGTTTTTTATTACAAGTGGTCGGCATGTGACTGTTGTAACCAGTGACCTCAGTGGTCATGTGGCATACTACTGCCAAAAGCCCTCAGTGATGAACGCCATCATACCACTAGTACTGCACTTGACCTCTTCCATCAGGGTACATGAATAGCAAGGTTTTAAGAAATCCACATCTCAAACACAGACTCTTATTCTTATTATCATTGTTTTATTAATCCTCAAGATCAATTACTTCGAATCAAGTGTAATATCCTGTTTTCATAAAATTCAACAGCATGTGCGATTCCAACTGTAGTTTTCTTCCCAGGTGAATGTTGTAAACTCTTGCACTTGAGAGGTAAGCCATGTGCACTGTAGTGCTGCACTGGTCGATCCAGAAGATTATAGAGGGTAGGAGAACTCAGGCACTACTGGTGGGGTTACCACCCCCATGATATCAGCAGCCACCATGACTGGAGGAGTGGTAAAGACACACTGTTGTCTTCAGGACTATCCAAACCCAGATTGTAAACCATTGTGGCATTATCAAATGAATGAAGCAGTGCCAGCTTCTACAACCACACATGGACATTCAGTGGGTGGCATACCAGAGATATTCACTGTAACTTGTAAGAATTCTAATAAAATAATTATGAAATTTGAAATAAGAAAAATCAATGGAAAAAATATTCCAATCAAGCAGAACACATCTTAAAAACATAACATATAGAAACACGGCCCTATAAGGATTTCCTTTCCAAAAGCTCAGTAGACTAAACTGCACCGTTATATACACTGGTTATACTAATCCGTATATTACATCCAGCACTTCGAACAGGTTATTAAAGTTGAAAGGAGCAAAGCAATGAATTTCTCCATAGAGTCTTTTGCCACCACGTCTCAGGGTTGCAAGGTTTTGTATATAAAGGTATACAACTTTTTCTCTGGCCTTGGTGACATACAGTTCTTGCATTCTTCTAAGTAATAGTTAAGCAGCAGCTTGTAAACGTCACCTGAAAAGGCAAAATACAGTATTAGGGTCTCAATACCGGAAAAAAAACGCATCAGTTTAGTATGCATCAGGATGTCTTCCGTTCTGTCCGTTGTACGGTATTTGACCGGACAAAATACCACAGCATGCTGCAGTATTTTTTCCGGACAAAATCCCAGAACAATGCCGCACTTGCCGGATCCGGCATTACTTTCCATAGAGATGTATTAATGCTAGAACCGGTTTTCCGGTCTGCGCATGTGCTGGGATAAAGGAGGAGCTGGTTTCTCTTTTGATCTTTGAAAAAAATGTAAATACAGTTGCAAGAAAAAATATGTGATCCCTTTGGAATGATATGGATTTCTGCACAAATTGGTCATAAAATGTGATCTGATCTTCATCTAAGTCACAACAATAGAAAATCACAGTCTGCTTAAAGGGTTTCTACCACCAGAAATACGGTTATGTAGCTGACTGACATTAGCGATGCGCTAATGTCAGCACTACATAACAGTATGTTTCTAACATTAGTCCCTGCAGCCGTTTTTGAAAAAAAATGCACTTTTATTATATGCTAATAAGCCTCTAGGTGCTATGTGGGCGTAAAACCAGCACCTAGAGGCTCCATCCACTCACGCTTTATCCCGCCCAGGTCCCCTGTTCTGCCCACCCAGCTCCTCTTGATTGATGGCACGGTCCACTGCATAGTTGACGAAATCCCACGCCTGCGCCGTTCACTTCTGTCTTCGGTGCAGGCGCAGTGAGTGAATGATGCGCTCCTGGTGTCGGATTCCTCACTGCGCCTGCGCCGACTACGTCACAGTGAGGAAGTCGGCATCAGGAGAGCGGGCTTCACTCACTGCGCCTGCGGTGAAGACAGATGTGAACGGCCCAGGCGCGGGATTTCGTCAACGATGCGGTGGACTGTTCCATCAATCAAGAGGAGCTGGGCGGGCAGAACAGGGGACCTAGGCGGGATAACGCGTGAGTGGACGGAGCCTCTAGGTGCTGATTTTACTGCCACATAGCACCTAGAGGCTCATTAGCATATAATAAAAGTGCTTTATTTACAAAAACGGCTGCAGGGACTAATGTTAGAAACATACTGTTATGTAGTGCTGACATTAGCGCATCGCTAATGTCAGTCAGCTACATAACAGTATTTCTGGTGGTAGAAGCCCTTTAAACTAACACACAAGGAATGAAATGTTACCATGTTTTTATTGAACACACCATGTAAACATTCACAGTGCAGGTGGAAAAACTATGTGAACTCCTAGACTAATGACATCTCTAAGAGCTAATTGGAGTGAGGTGTCAGCCAACTGGAGTCCAATCAATGAGATGAGATTGGAGGTGTTGGTTACAGCTGCCCTGCTCTATAAAAAACACACACCAGTTCTGGGTTTGCTTTTCACAAGAAGCATTGCCTGATGTGAATGATGCCTCGCACAAAAGAGCTCTCAGAAGACCTACGATTAAGAATTGTTGACTTGCATAAAGCTGGAAAGGGTAATAAAAGTATCTCCAAAAGCCTTGCTGTTCATCAGTCCACGGTAAGACAAATTCTCTATAAATGGAGAAAGTTCAGCACTGCTGATACTCTCCCTAGGAGTGGCCGTCCTGTAAAGATGACTGCAAGAGCACAGCGCAGACTGCTCAATGAGGTGAAGAAGAATCCTAGAGTGTCAGCTAAAGACTTACAAAAGTCTCTGGCATATGCTAACATCCCTGTTAGCGAATCTACGATACGTAAAACACTAAACAAGAATGGATTTCATGGGAGGATACCACAGAGGAAGCCACTGCTGTCCAAAAAAAACATTGCTGCACATTTACAGTTTTCACAAGAGCACCTGGATGTTCCACAGCAGTACTGGCAAAATATTCTGTGGACAGATGAAACTAAAGTTGAGTTGTTTGGAAGAAACACACAACACTATGTGTGGAGAAAAAGAGGCAAAGCACACCAACATCAAAACCTCATCCCAACTGTGAGGTATGGTGGTGGGGGCATCATGGTTTGGGGCTGCTTTGCTGCGTCAGGGCCTGGACGGATTGCTATCATCTAAGGAAAAATGAATTCCCAGGTTTATCAAGACATTTTGCAGGAAAACTTAAGGCCATCTGTGCACCAGCTAAAGCTCAACAGAAGATGGATGTTGCAACAGGACAACGACCCAAAGCATAGAAGTAAATCAACAACAGAATGGCTTAAACAGAAGAAAATACACCTTCTGGAGTGTCCCAGTCAGAGTCCTGACCTCAACCCGATTGAGATGCTGTGGCATGACCTCAAGAAAGCGATCACACCAGGCATCCCAAGAATATTGCTGAACTGAAACAGTTCTGTAAAGAGGAATGGTCAAGAATTACTCCCGACCGTTGTGTACGTCTGATCTGCAACTACAGGAAACGTTTGGTTGAAGTTATTGCTGCCAAAGGAGGTTCAACCAGTTATTAAATCCAAGGGTTCACATACTTTTTCCACCTGCTATGTGAATGTTTACATGGTGTGTTCCGTTGCCGGAATTGCCTGCCGGATTCTAACAACGCTAGTGTGAAAGTACACTAACTCCAGTATGGTTAAAGCATAACTAAATAAAGCAGATTGGTGACCAAAAGTCAGCTTCAAAAGTAGATGTATTATTGTATTTGTTACTATAAGCAATTTTCTATGCAAAAGCCTAAGGCCTCTTTCACACGGGCGTCGCGTGTGAGGGCCGGATAGGATGCATCGCAGGAAAATGCGTGATTTTTCTGCACGAGTGCAAAGCGTTTTAATGCGTTTTGCACGCGCGTGAGAAAAATCGGCATGTTTGGTACCCAGACCTGAACCCGGACTTCTTCACAGTTCGGGTTTGGGTTAGGTGTTGTGTAGATTTTATTATTTTCCCTTATAACATGGTTATAAGGGAAAATAGTAGCATTCTTAATACAGAATGCTTAGTAAAATAGGGCTGAAGGGGTTAAAAAATTCATAAAAAAAAATTATTAAACTCACCTCATCCACCAAACATGCTCATGTGCACAGCCCCATAAAAATGGGGTCCGGATTCAGTGCGGGTGCAATGCGTTCACCTCACGTATTGCGCCCGAGTGAAAGCGGTCTAAAAGTCTCACTTCTAATCAGGGGATCCACTGTTTCATGCAGTGGGATCATTTTCTAGCGCTATCCAGGACCTGAGCATACAGGCGGGTGCAGGAACAGCCTGCAAGAAGACATGCGCTGGATCTCTCAAGCTGCAGAAATGTGGGGTTGTGCGTTTCCAGACCTTCAGGGTCAGCATTACTGTAATAACCATGGAGAAGGGCAACAGTAACTGCAAATACTCTCTTCTCTCCCTCATTCTGCATTTCTACCATCTAGCCACATAAAATACTTACCAACAGTTTGATTCTTCTCTATAAGAAAGCTGTGCATTTTGTGAACCTCGTGCATTAACTCTTTGTCACCAAAGGTGAAATACGCAACATCTCGTCCGGTCTCTGCAGCGGCCAGAAGCTGAATTAAGGCTGCAAAGTGAAAAAAAAAAGGGTAAAACTATTAATCTCTCTCTGACCATTAACATCCAGAATCTGGTATTTACAGGGAGTCCGTCACTGTTCGGCCTCATGCGCATGACTGTATGTATTTTGTGGTCCGTAAATTGCGGATCCACAAAATACATGCCTTCTGTGTTGCATCCACATTTTCTTTTTGCGGGACCCATTGGATCAGTGGTTTGCCTTTTGGGCCAAGTATAGGACATATTCTATCTTTTTTGCGGAAAGGCCATATGGCTGGTGATCCCTGATATTCATATTGCTTGCTCTCCGTTCTTTCCTTTTAGACTGATCACATCCTGCATTTATAACAATCGATTTCATCTGTAATATTGGGCTCCTTCTGTTTTTACTTGAATAGGAAGTGACGCAGTGTGTTCCACGGTGGACCGCACGCGCACCACTTCCATGTGTGGCCGCACATACCTCTTTCCCCAGCTGCTAGTTATTAAATTTATTTTGGTATAAATAAAAGGTACCCTGTTAGCACCCCTTGAGGAAGCTATACTTGAAAGGTGCGTCGGGGCTGCGGATTATCACTCTGGTATTTATGTAATTATTTATTTATTACCATGTCTAGTTACACTGCCATCTTTTTGTATTTTGCACTATATTTATATGTACTTGGCTTAGAGTAGTTTTATGGGTCTGAGGTCAGGATTTTTTCACTTTATACCTGTTTGGGTATTTGTCACCTATATTGGTTTTTGTACCTTTTATGACCCATTCATTTAGTAAATGTTCTATCATGTTATCCAGCTTGTGATTTTCTACATATCCTGTGTCTCTTTTATCCGCTGCTGCATTGTATGTATTTGTATTTTTATCTAGTCTATTGTTGAAATAAAGTATATTTATTATTAGCTGTGCTATGCTTGTTTATTGGTGTTACTTTCACACTCGCGTTTTGTGCGGACCCGTCTGGTATCTGCACAGACGGATCAGCACGAATAATGCAAACGCTTGTATCCGTTAATAACGGATCCGTTTGCATTATTCTTTAAAAAAAGAAAGGATCCGTCTTGACTTACATTGAAAGTCAATAGGGGGACGATCCGTTTTCAAATGCACCATATTGTGTCAGTGAAAAACCGATCCGTCCCCATTGACTTACATTGTAAGTCTAGACTAATCAGTTTGGCTCCGCATCGTCAGGCAGACTTCAAAACGCTGAAAGATGCGTTTTAGTGACTGTCTAAAAAACGCAACGGAGACCAAACGCAGCTAAATTGATGCATTCTGAACGGATCCTTATCCATTCAGAATGCATTGAGGCTTAAATTATCCGTTTTTGGGCCGCTTGTGAAAGCCCTGAAACGGTCTCACAAGCGGACCCAGAAACGGCAGTGTGAAAATAGCCTAACCTGTCACCTTTGCTGATATATCTGCTGAAACATATTTTTATACAGCTCTAGGAAGGGTCATTTCTCTATTATTCCTACTAAACGTTTATGAATGTACCGTATATACTCGAGTATAAGCCGACCCGAGTATAAGCCGAGCCCCTAATTTTACCCCAAAAAAAAGGGAAAAATTATTGACTCGAGTATAAGACTAGGGTGGGAAATGCAGCTATAATGCAGAGTGTATGTGTATATAATGCACACACTCTACATTATATACACACATCTGCAAGAGGGTGACTCCCTGTATTTAATGCAGAGAGTGTGCATTATATACACACACACTCTGCATTAAATACAGGGAGCCATCCACAGATCTCCCCCCTAAACAGTGCCATCCACAGATCCCCCCTCCCCTAAACAGTACAATGATGGCACTGTTTAGGGGAGGAGGGATCTGTGGATGGCACTGTAGGGGGATCTGTGGATGGCACTGCCATCCACAGATCCCCCTACAGTGCCATCCACAGATCCCCCTACAGTGCAATCCACAGATCCCCCTACAGTGCCATCCACAGATCCCCCTACAGTGCCATCCACAGATCCCCCTCCCCGGCGCTCACAGCAGTATATTTAAACTAATTAATAACCTTTAACTGTGGTTATCTTACTTTGTCTTTGCTCCGGTAATACAGGCAGTGCGGGGAGCGGCGCTCACTCACTGACGTCACGCGCCTTCTCCCACTAGGCAGCGCAGGCGCGTGACGTCAGTGAGTGAGCGCTGCCCCCCGCACTGCCTGTATTACCGGAGCTAAGACCTAGACTCGAGTATAAGACGAGGAGGCTTTTTGAGCACAAAAATATGTGCCAAAAAACTCGTCTTATACTCGAGTATATACGGTATTTCCAGCAGCCTAAAGTAAAGGTCTGACCAGGTGTTAGCAGCTGGCGACTGGGTGTGCCTGTAAGTCTGACACTGACAGCGCTAATTGGATAGCAGCTGGCGACAGTGTCAGACTTACAGGCACACCCAGTCGCCAGCTGCTATCCAATTAGCGCTGACAGTGTCAAACTTACAGGAACACCCAGTCAGCGCTAATTGGATAGCAGCTGGTGACTGGGTGTGCCTGTAAGTCTGACACTGACAGCGCTAATTGTATAGTAGCAGACTGACTGTGCAGGGACACATCTCAATGGTAACACCTATATTGCAAGAGAATCTGAGCAGATTGATATATAGTTTCAGCAATTTCAGTGGTGAGCAGGTATAATTACAAGTATGGAGTCCCCATTCACTTCTATGGGACATCTCTGTCTCTTCAAGTACATAGGAAGGAGCTGTCCCATAGAAGAAGTGAATGGGGACGCCATACTTGTAATTACACCTGCTCACTACTGAAAGTGCTGTGGCGAGCAGGAAAACAGAGCAGAGAAGGCAGCGCTACTTTGGCTTCAAACAGCTCATCGGCGGAGGTGCCAGTAGTCAGACCCCCGCCAACCTAATATTGATGACCTATCCTGAGGATAGGTGATGAATAGTAAAAAGCTTTTTCAGACTTCACGTGTGGTCAGTCATGGATAGTTGTGCATGTGGTGTTGCAAACGTTGTATAAATGTATAAGGCTTCTTTAATACTGCCGGAATGCCTGCCAGCGTGCAACAGTATTTGTCTGGCTGAATCCTGGCATATGTGCTGGGTACTGGCCCGATCTCTGCTGGACTATAATGCAGTAAAGGTAACGTCTCATATTTCCGGACACAGATAGCTCCAGCAGGCTGTTCCTTGTCGGAATTATGCTGCATTTCGTGGCGATTGGTTCTTATTAAACAGAGTAACTAGTTTTACCAGATCATTGTTAAAGGATGCAAAGATGCAGAATTTTAATACCAGATGAAATAAAGTCAATGCGCTCCGTCTCATAACTCCAGGAGCCCTGGATCAAGGCTGCAGTGAAATCGCTCCCTACAACTTGATTTGTTTTGTCTCCACTTCATTAGTTTGAGCGGCATTCTACACGGTGTCACCGCATTCTATAATCATCTAGATACAACTTCCCTGGGACGGCTCGTTGAGCAGCTTTTACCTGAAGGGCAAATCAATCATCAGCTTCTTTCCTCTGAGAAAGATGATTTACAGCGCAGGGTAGCAAATATATTTGGAGGAAAACATTACGATCTTCCTGCTCAAACTCTGCATACATATTGTGTGCCATTTCTATATACACAAAAATCCTGATTTTTCGGCTTACACATGCCCTAAATAAGCCGAAAGAAACCAAGAAGGCAGGACAGGCTAATGAATAAAAAGGATGCTTCAATGGTGTTAACTGTTAAAAATTCTATTTCGGCAGCCATACTGGAGACACACTTCCTATGTATCTGTATGTGTGTATGTGCATACTGCGGTAATCAGTTGTACCAACTTCAGGCTTCTTTACACTAGCCTATGTTCAAGTTGATTATCGCGTAAAAGCTTTCAGATGAATGCTCGTTCACCGTAATTGACCTGTTTAAAGGTGACGCCAATCACTTCCATGTGGAATATATCCCTGCTGGTCCCTGTGATCCCCCTTGCTTTTCATGCTGCAACTTGCAAGACACAGAAAAGCAGATGCCTCTACCCGATTATCAATTAGAATGGAAACTAATATGCCAGGACGTGCACCCAGAAGTTGTCTCATTAAAGAGGTTCTGCAGTTCTTTTTAACTCATGATCTATCCTCTGGATAGATCAATAGCATCTGATCGACAGGGGGTCTGACTCTCGCCCGCCGATCAGATGTTTGAAAAGGCAGTAGCGGTTACAGGACTAGTATCACAGGGCTTAGGCACGCCCAGGCCAGGGATACTAGTCATGACGTCACTGGGCCTAAAAGGAAACATGAGAGAAGGCCGCGGCGAACCTGGAGTAAAGCTGCCTTCTCAAATAACTGATCGTTGGGGGTTCTGGGTGTCAGACCTCCGACTATCAGATGCTAATGATCTATCCAAAGGCTAGATCATCAGTAAAAAAAAAAAAAAAAAAAAAGGGACTGCAGAACCCCTTTATGGTATATGTCATGTGTGTGTTTATCTAAGTAGTTTATGTGGGTATATGGATGTGTGTACTAGTTGTGTGTGTGTGTTCTATGCAGATTGTGCATGGAGAATCTGCAAACCTTAATAAATCTCATCCAGATGCCATATTCTTGCCATATTTGCCGGGTTGCGGCTGGATCTCTAGCAGTCCCCAGTACAGTTAATGGGGCCGGACAGAGACTTTCAAGCTTCTGGCAATGCCAGAATACAGAGAGATCCCTAGTCCGTGTGAAACTAGCTAAAGAAGCAATTTATCACATACAAACAATCCCCTCAATTTCAAATCTTCACTCGCTGCTGAAAACAAGACTACTTCACATTTCTCATATCTTCCCAGTCTCTAAACAACTTCTCTTCTCCATTTACTGGTGCTCCCTCCCTCACCCCTCATCTCAATTGAGGACTTTGCCACATACTTCAAAATAAAAAGATTGACAACATCATACAAAGCTTAGGCCTGCAGCCCCTCTACACAACTTTCCAGTTATCCCTCAAAACCTGCTTCTCCACCATTACAGTGGAAAACCCTACTCCACTCTCCAGATCACATCTCACCACCTGTGCACTTGACCACATCCCACCTTATCCCCAACACATTGTTTATCCCGTTCCTAAGTCATCTCTTCAACGTATCAATAACCACTGGTGTCTTCCCCTCCCGTTTTAAACACACAACCATCACGCATCCTCAAAAAGCCATCTCTTGACCCCTCTTCTTTGTCTAGCAAATTGCCCCATATCACTTCTCCCATACGCTTCAAAGCTACTTGAACAACATGCCCACCTTGAACTGTCCTCCCACCTATCTTCCTACTCCCACTTTGACCAGCTACAATTCAGCTTCCAACCCTTACACCTGACTGAAACTGGCCTTACCAAAAAAGTCACCAACGACCTGCTAACTGCCAGAGCCAAACAACATTACTCCTCCTCAACCTGTCCTCAGCCTTTGACACAGTCGACCACTCCCTTCTGTTACAAAATCTCTAATCACTTGACATCATGCACTTGGCCCTGTCTGGGATCACCTCACAGACCGGACATCTCCCACTCGCACACCACTCCTCCTCGTCTCGTCCACTCTGTTGGTGTCACTCAAGGCCCTGTCCTAGGACCCCTGCTCTTCTCTATCTACACCTTCGGCCTGGGACAGCTCATAGAGTCCCATGGATTCCAGTATCAAATCTATGCTGATGACACTCAACTTTAGTCCCCTGCCTTGGAGTAACCTTCGATTGTGCCCTGTCCTTCAAACCGCACATCAAAGGCCTTTCCACCATCTGCCACCTTCAACTCAAATATAGCTCTTGGATCCACACATTTCTAAATCAGGTGTCTGCAAAAATGATTGTACATACCCTCATCATCTCCAGCAAAGACTATTATAACATCCTCCTCTGTTGCCTTCGATCTAGCACCCTCGCACCCCTCCAATCTATCCTCAACTCTGCTGCCTAACTAACCCACCTATCCCCCTATGACTCCTCTGCCTATCCCTTCACTGGCTACCCATTGGCCAGTGAGTTCAGTTTAAAATACTTTTCTCTGTTCTCCTTTTATCTCTTCCCACAATCACCTCCAAGATCTCTCCTGTGCATCCCCTATACAACGGGACTCCCTACCCCAAAATATCAGACTCACAACTACAGTGGAAACCTTCAAAAGAAACCTGAAAATCCACCTGTTCAGACAACCCTACAATGTACATTAATCCTGCTGCCACTATACTGACATATGACCATCTTCACTCTCAGCTACTGTGTCTTTCCCTCATCCCTTGTAGATTGTAAGCCCTTGCGGGCAGAGTCCTCTCTCCTTCTGTATCAGTCTAACTCTTCTTGTTCATGCTTACTGCAATCTTTGCATTATGTGTGTAAACCCCTTTTCATATGTATAGCACCAAGGAATTAATGGAACTTTAATAAATAATTCTATTTTATTTACAGGGGTTGTTGGGGTGACTGGTTTGCTACAATTTATACTGCTTCATTTACACTGCAAACAGCGATCTGCTGCCCAGGAACAATGAATTTGCATGAGGACGAGCGATAGCAGATACAGTGGAGGGGGGATCACTGCGTGTAAATGGAATGCGTTCTTCCCAATAATTGTCCGCCGGTCGGTGCAGTGTACCTGTGCCTAACTGTTTAGGATTGAGATAAATAATATCTCATCATCAGCGAGACGGATATGTCAAGATGACACAAAAACTGGCTGAACGACTCCATTTAACCAGGCAATTAATTTAGCCAAGCTTCATCACCTTCATTTTATTGCCAATTATAATGAACTCCATGGAAATGGGAGGCAGAGGTCTGTCGATCATTTATCTTGATCAGATTACTAAAATAAGACATTCATAAAACAATTACACTTTACATCTATTCAGAATGTCTTCAGAATAAGTACTGTAAATTCAGTTTTTCATTCTTTTGTTACGGTAGGAAATTAAAATAACCAACAGCAAAAATTCTAACAATATTTGCTGATAAAAATCTGCTGAGCTACATAAATTGTGGCCAGGTACAGGAGCGGCATACATCGACCCTTGGTTTTAGTGGACATAGTGGTGAAAAAAAGAAACTTAAAATTCAGCAGGTGCTTCTCTAGCAAGTGCACGAGAACTGCCCACCACTGAAGCACTTCTGGTGCACTTGCTGGAGCGGTGCCTGCAGAATTCTATGTTTATTTGTTTCAGCACTATGTCCATTAAGCCCAAAAACTGGGGTACAAACCATCTCCTGTCTCTGGCCCCTACCTATACCTATTTCGTACTGATAAAACGGCTGACAGACTCCTTTAAAAGGCTGTAATAAGCAGGGGTGTAACTACCACCTTAAAGGGAACCTGTCACCTCCCAAAACCATCCCAAGCCGCCAGCAGCGTGTTTCTGATGATGCCTTTCTTTCTCAAGGCAGATGCAACAAAAGTACTGAAAACGTAGTTTTATCCCCTGCCGACGCGCTTCCCCACACATGTCCCCTTCCCTGCCCCTTCGCTGAGACTGACAGCACTTCTGCACGAGAGTTTGGCTGCCTTTGCTGAACAGCCGGCTTTCAGTCACAGCGAAGGGGCAGGGAAGGGGGCGTGGTTACCGTGACTTGAAGCAAGGAGGCCGCTGTGAGTGGACAGCAGGGTCTGGGCATCAGGGGGCTGAGCTTCTGAGGACTGAAGTGACTAAGTCAGAGAAGTGTGTCACTGTAGATGGAGCGGGACAGGAGAGGGCTCCAGGGGAGGTAGGGGACACTGGTGTGTATGGCCTCATGAATAATGCCTAGTGCCGACTGGCTTGAAAGTGCTGCTGTGTGGGACCTATTAAGAGATTATATTAATAAAGGGGTTGTCAACCTTATTTACCTGATCCCCACCACTGGGTTTGGATTCCGGGTCTCCCCGCATCAACATCCATTTTGATGCGAGGCATGTGACCGATGCAGTGCTAAGAGGTCACATGTTGCACAGGGGGGGGGGTAATTAAAAAACAGCCATGTATCATGGATGTTCCCGCGACAGGTGGCAGGAGATTGGCAGCACGTGGTTTGATCTGACATGTTTTCCGTTTGGATCAAATTACGTCTGTGTTGTTTCTGGTGCTTGCCACACCTTCTTTCCCCAGGTGTGGCTATTAGGGTCATTTAACCTTCTCTATTTATAGTTGCTTCTCCCACAATGCTGTGCAGTTTATAGCTTCTGTTTGGACCTTTGGATAGATTGTGGTTGGATCTCGGCTGAATTCCTGGTGCTTCCATTGCTCCTTTGAAGTTAAGTCTTTCCTTTCCCTTTTGTATTTTTTGGGGTTCTGTGTGTTGCATTTCCCTATTGTTTGTATTAGGCCTGAAGGAGACTCCTGTTCGTCCTTCCTTTTGGATGAACAGGTAGTCTCGTCCCTGCTATTAGTACCAGGGTCCTATAGGACTAGATCGGACTCTAGGTATTTCTGCGTATGAACTCGCCTACCTTTGGGGTCTGTTCATACTGGTATTCAGTCAGGATTTTGGTTAGGGTTTTCACTAGGAGGTGTCCATTTGCCTTCCCTAGTTCTCAGGCCTGATTCCCTGTCCCCACCCGCCCTCCCATGCTCAGTGTGTTGTTCCCCTCCCACAACGAAGCATGACACCATGGGGCCCACCAATCACTTTTATTTGCCCCTGTTAAATGGCATTATACACTGCAATCTGTGTTGTTAACACAGCAATACCTGGTCCTCTCATGGTCCTACACAATCAAATTTGGGCTAGCATACAGCGATCTAAGTTTGGTTCAGTAAAACCATGGAAGGTACAGGTAGTCTGAACGTGCCCTAAAATTCTAGAGACACTTTTGGATCTAATTTTTCTTGATAGATATAGATGGACTAAGTGGCCTTTATGGGGCTATAATAATCAATGTTTTTGTAATAGGATCATGTAAAATGGTACTTCATTGTGTGGCTTCTGTAGTTCTTATGTTTGACAATACATAGCAACCTGCAAAATGCCTTCTTTAATAAATCCTTCTGACTGGCTAGCTGATGGCTTGTTCTCTATCCACTCTATCTGATCATAAATCAGTTCAGCAGATTGATCAGGCCTCTTTGCTGACCACTTGGGCCACACTACACCTCAGCCAAAGCGGACATAAAACCGAACGAAGAGCAGGCTGCTTCGCGGTTTGCAGTGATATTCTGAAAACAGATACAGGCCATGTTTGGTATACAGTTACATACATTGGGGCTATTCTTTTGCATACATACAGTTGCAAGAAAAAGTATGTGAACCCTTTGGAATTATATGGATTTCTGCACAAATTGGTCATAAAATGTGATCTGATCTTCATCTAAGTCACAACAATAGACAATCACAGTCTGCTTAAACTAATAACACACAAAGAGTTAAATGTTACCATGTTTTTATTGAACACACCATGTAAACATTCACAGTGCAGGTGGAAAAAGTATGTGAACCCTTGGATTTAATAACTGGTTGAACCTCCTTTGGCAGCAATAACTTCCACCAAACGTTTCCTGTAGTTGCAGATCAGACGTGCGCAACGGTCAGGAGTAATTCTTGACCATTCCTCTTTACAGAACTGTTTCAGTTCAGCAATATTCTTGGGATGTCTGGTGTGAATCGCTTTCTTGAGGTCATGCCACAGCATCTCAATCGGGTTGAGGTCAGGACTCTGGCTGGGCCACTCCAGAAGGCGGATTTTCTTCTGTTTAAGCCATTCTATTGTTGATTTATGTCGTTGTCCTGTTGCAACACCCATCTTCTGTTGAGCTTCAGCTGGTGGACAGATGGCCTTAAGTTCTCCCGCAAAATGTCTTGATAAACTTGGGAATTCATTTTTCCTTCGATGATAGCAATCCGTCCAGGCCCTGACGCAGCAAAGCAGCCCCAAACCATGATGCCCCCACCACCATACTTCACAGTTGGGATGAGGTTTTGATGTTGGTGTGCTGTGCCTCTTTTTCTCCACACATAGTGTTGTTGTGTTTCTTCCAAACAACTCCACTTTGGTTTCATCTGTCCACAGAATATTTTGCCAGTACTGCTGTGGAACATCCTAGTGCTCTTGTGCAAACTGTAAACGTGCAGCAATGTTTTTTTGTGGACAGCAGTGGCTTCCTCTGTGGTATCCTCCCATGAAATCCATTCTTGTTTAGTGTTTTACGTATCGTAGATTCGCTAACAGGGATGTTAGCATATGCCAGAGACTTTTGTAAGTCTTTAGCTGACACTCTAGGATTCTTCTTCACCTTATTGAGAAGTCTGCGCTGTGCTCTTGCAGTCATCTTTACAGGATGGCCACTCCTAGGGAGAGTAGCAGCAGTGCTGAACTTTCTCTATTTATAGACAATTTGTCTTACCATGGACTGATGAACAGCAAGGCTTTTGGAGATACTTTTATAAAACTTTCTAGCTTTATGCAAGTCAACAATTCTTAATCGTAGGTCTTCTGAGAGCTCTTTTGTGCAAGGCATCATTCACATCAGGCAATGCTTCTTGTGAAAAGCAAACCCAGAACTGGTGTTTTTTATAGGGCAGGGCAGCTGTAACCAACACCTCCATTCTCATCTCATTGATTGGACTCCAGTTGGCCGACACCTCACTCCAATTAGCTCTTGGAGATGTCATTAGTCTAGGGGTTTACATACTTTTTCCACCTGCACTGTGAATGTTTACATGGTGTGTTCAATAAAAACATGGTAACATTTAACTCTTTGTGTGTTATTAGTTTAAGCAGACTGTGATTGTCTATTGTTGTGACTTAGATGAAGATCAGATCACATTTTATGACCAATTTGTGCAGAAATCCATATCATTCCAAAGGGTTCACATACTTTTTCTTGCAACTGTATGCAAGTTTAGATGTTTGTTGTGCACTTTAGGAGAATTTCCCAGGAATTATGCTGAACACAGCCCTAATGATATTTTATTTTACCTTTAATTTAATAGTCTTTTAATGTATTTATATTTGCTAAGTTGGTTTTGTTTTATTGACCGATTTAAAATTAATTAACAATTCCAAGTAAATCTGAAGTAAACAAACTTGGCTGAAGGCTGAGCTTTTAATAATTTATCTCTTACTTGAGGATAACCACAACAAAACTGCCACCCAGTGGAAAACAGTATGTGCTAGTTTAGTGTCTCAGTATTACTGTATTTAAACAGGTTTCTCAGGAATTAAATACTGAATCTTAAGGACAGGTTAGCAATATCTGACAGGTGGGGGTCCTCCTTCCGGTACCTCTGGCAATCAGCTGTTTGATGGGCCGCAGAGCTTGGACGAGTTCTGCAGCCTCTTCATATTATACCAAGACAAGTTACTTGGTATTGCAGCTCAGTGCAATTCACTTGAGTGGGAGGAAGCTGCATAAAGGCCATGTAACTGATGGACGAGGCCGCAGGGCTCGCCCAAGAGTCAGACACCCACTATTTATATATGGTAACCTACCCTGACGATAGGTCATCAATATTTGAAGAGCACCCGTCGGCAGGATGAGCCCTATTAAACCAAGCCTGGTAGGGCTGATCCTGTTGGTTAAAAAGATTCCGGTCTGTGGACAATCAGTTGCTGCATTCCCAATAAAAACATAATATGCAAATGAGGGCTTCAGTGCACCAAGGGGTGGGGCCTAGTCCCTCCTTGCACCTCAGTGCACTGAAGGCCTCATATAAAATAATAAAATATGTATTTTTTCTTGGGAAACCGATTTTCCAAGACAGATATCATTTTAACCAGCAGGATCAACCCTCTAAGGTAGAATGCCTGGTTCAAGTCCTGGAAACCCCTTTACTTCACCAAACATACTTTCAGAGAAATGGAGGAGAACGGCATCAGAGGCAGTCTGTGAGCTAGGTGATGATCGAGGACAAGGATCAGAGACCCCACCGCCCAATGAGGTTTACTGTTGGCATGTATCAGTCATAATTGTCTTTGATCAATGGCATCATATAGAGCCAGTAGAGAAATATAATGTAGTGACAAAGACAAACGTTGGCTGCCCCGTACCTTGGCACTACATGTTTCTTTTGTACAGCTACAAGAGGTGACAAGATGTTCTTATGTCTTTAGTTATGTGTCATAATACGCTGCCCTATGAAATTCTGTGCCCCGGTCTTTTATATATATCTATATATATATATAGCCTTTACTGTACTGTAACTAAAGCATTAGCAGATTGACACTGGTCGGCCTGAAACCTTGTCAGCAAGAGTCTGATCAGAATGACTCCCCTGAGACCTGGTTATAATGCACCTTATCTTCATATCTCATGACCTTATTGACTTCTCTGATCAGTCTTCAAGTTACTGCCTCCTAAATCTCCATTTTAAATTTATTTCCATCTCTTACAAAGGAAATTTCATTAGAAAAAGTTAGAGAATTCAATACAATTTTACATAATGTATTTACATGACTTATAACCCTGCATTAATTCACTTCCTTTCCCACATCGGTCCTCAGGACCACCATTATCACAATGAAACTGCAATTTAAAAATGATCAATGCTTTTAATGAAAATTCCCACCTCAAAAAACAAACCAACATAGTCCATTTCGACAGCTGTGAATAATAAGGGTAAAAAATGTTCCCTGCTTTCCTGACAGATCTGAATCCAATGGCCAAAAACAAGACAAAAACCTATATGTATACATAAAAATAATGCACCAAAGAGAACACAATGAAACTTTCTATGTGTGATTATAATGATGTATGGAAGTGATTACAATATTAGAGCGAAAGGATACGATTACTGGGGAAAATTGTACAATTGAAAGGAGGATCTAGTACCTGTTGGTCTACCACTAGCCTGGATACAAGATGAGATACGGATGGACATGGAGGCATGCAGGTTCTATGTGGTATCCTGAAGCACATTTACCCACAGATCACAGTTGGGCCTATAGATCCTGCACACTTGTAGGTCGCCGAAGCTGGTGTCCCAGTTGCTCCTGTAAATGTTCGACCAACGATAAATCTGGTAACCGGGCAGGTCAAGACAGTCTTGCAATCTAGTGGAGACATTCCTGGGAAACCCTTGCTGTGTATGGGTGAGCATTATCCTAATGAAAAATGCCAGATGGAAGCCCTGCCATGAGAGACAACAGATGTGGCCACAGGATGTCCTGCCCATATCATTAGTGTCCCTCATATCACTACTAGGGATGACTGACTGTCATATGCGATGTCTCCCCAGATCCTTACACCAGCAGTTAGGGCAGTGTGTCATTCAACAGCAAAGGCAGGACTGAAGCACTCACCAAGAGGCCTCCACACTGAAACCAGACCGACCCAAACAGGACCTGCATATGTCGCTAAAGATAAAAATGGATCCAGTCCATAGCAGTCTAGGTTTCTCATTCATGAAATCACTGCCAACAAAGGTGTCTGGGCAGAGACAGGGATGTGTAATGAAAGTGCCTGTGTCTGGCTGGTGGACAACAAAACTGTGGGAGCTGCTCGTGCTTGTTAGCAGATGAAATGATCCTCTCTACTCGTGGTGGTCTGTCTGGAAGCCTGTTCACTGTGAGCCCTCATGTAACCCTGCTCCCAACACCTACTATTAGATATGTCAGAATGGCCTAGATGGCGGGCAATTCGTTGAGATGGCCATCCCTCTCTTAGTCCAATGTCGTGCCCCCTCTTAAAGGCTATGTACACCATTGGGGGCAATTTTTTTTTTTTTATTGCATTGTACTAATTTTGAGCATTTTTTCAATTGGCTTTTCTTAGGCTTGAGCGAATCGAGCTTCGGATCATAGATCCAAAAATCGATTCGTTCAAAAACGTTGTTGTTAAAAGCATTAAAATGTATTGGTTCCGTGGAGCCAAACTTCATCTCGGCCGAAGCTGTGCGAGACTTTGGTGAATTACTACTCTATTCATATCTGCGTATTTAAAAACTATTTAAAATACGAATCCGATGTGGGTTTTGGTACTGGCTGGTACCTCGGTCTTTGTGCAGCCTTGAGTTTCTCTAGTAGCAGGATCTGAATTTTCATTTTGTTACGTCAGGCAGCTCAGCTGACGGGCTCCTCATCTCTGACCTTATAAACACTCTTATCTTACTGATAAGAATGTGGCTTAAATAAGTGTTTATGACCTTCTAGTAATTTAGAGATCAGGTTTATTAGATGACCTGCACAAAGTGAAAGTAAAAAGTAGGATTTACATAGCTAGACAGTTAACCCTCTGTGACAGAATGGCTGAATATTTTTAATACAGACCAAATGAAAAAAAGAATTTTAGTCCAAAAGAAGTAAAATGTAATTATAAAAAAAATAATAATAAATTGTCCCTGAAGGTGAACATAGCCTTTAAAGTCTTTCAACTGGGCAAAATGTCTTCGAGTGTGTCATAGAGGCATATCTAGTGGTCAAAAATCTCCCACAAAGAGGTACACTACCCAAAAGTGGTCTCTTAGAGCCCTTTTATACGTCAGTGAGGAAAACACCTTTATGCCCTCTTGTGGCAAGACCCAGTGTGTAATCAGACCATACCTGTAATAATTTACATATCTGACACTTAAGGCCCCTTTAAACTGGAAGATTTATCAGACAACTGTTGGGAAGGAAGTTTTCCTTCCCGGCAATCTCCTGCTTGTCAGTGAAGGTGACCGCTGATTTCTTCCACAGCATGGGGAGGAGCGATTGCCAATACAGAATTATTGTTTGCCGGGAGCAGAGTAAGTTTAGACAGCACTTGTTCGTTGGGTAATCGGCAGCACCTTTACACCAGCAGATCATCCTTAATGAGCGTTTCTATGAATGCTTGTTAGCGATGAAGTGGCTGATTCTCGGCCAGTGTAAAGGGACCTTTAACTGCAAGCAGAGTTTTGCAGCAATCTGACATTTCTACCTGGGTGCATTATTTGTTTTGGACCAGGAGTATTTAGATGGATTCAAAAAGACAGCTAAAACTGCAATTTTGTTCATACTCCTAAAACATAATCCAAATTCTGTAATTTTACACTGCAAAGTATTGCCTGCACCTCCTTTCCTATATTACCCTATGATTTATATGACATGCAAATAAGTTGCTGAATGACACAGTTCAGCTTGTGTCTGGAAGGACGTTCATATTTCATAAGGCATTTAAAAGGTCATAGTCAATGCTGGGGAACGCCACAGGTTGTTCCTTTAAGGTTGCAACAGATTCTCACCTGTCAATCAACAGTTGCCTGACACAATGAAAAACAAGAAAACCATATGCACATATTTTCTGTATGTAGGTATTATATTTTAGTTCTGAAACAAGCAGCAAATGTAATAATAATAATAATAATAATAATAATAATTATTATTATTATTATTCCTCTAACAAGCTGTGCCTGATACGCTGGTCAGTTTTTTATGTAGAGCTCATTCTTGGCTTTGTGGGCTATTATACTATTAGTAAACGAGTGTACTACTATTGTACTGTATTATTGTATTATAGGCTATTGTACTACTATAAACCTAATTGGAAAAAAACTGGCTAAACTAAGAAAAAAAAAAAAACACCCCTTGAGTTTCAACATTTATTTTGATAACAGCTAATATTTCATCGCCCCATAGCCATGAATTACAATAAATTGTATAGCTGGATGCTCAAAATATAGAGGTAGCCGCGCCTTGTGCCATGGAGAGAACAAGGGGGTCAAGAGTCAGCAACTCCTGTCCACTTGTCACATTTGGAAGTTGACAGAATGTAAATGTAACCTTATGACATTATCTTCTATGTACCTTTTAATCTATTATACCCGCCGAAGGCTCCACAGCCCCAGTTTCCTGTTGCGACTGCCGACAGATTCTCTGGCTGGATTCCTTCTCGGAAAAACCCACAGTATGCCTGATAAAGGAACAGAGAATATGAATTCTTACGATGCAAATACTGCAGCATGTTATTACAGGAGTGACTGTGGTTAGAGAGGACATGCAACCTCTCCTGCAAATACTTGCACCCCCCTATGTAATAACAATACCAGTTTGGGGTGTCTGGTATTATCCAATCACCCCCCCAACTGGTAACACCCATATGGGCCTTCAATGTAAACGGGCAGTAAGAACAGATGCTCCAGAAATGTTATTACATGGGGATGCAAGCAGTTGCTGAAACAGACATGTCAGGAGAGGAGACGGGTCCTTTCTAAGACTAAGTTCACCTTGGTGTTGTGAATTCCGTTTTTCTGTATCATCATAGAAGAAGAGAAATGGAAGTCAAACTGTGACAGATCTGTCTTACGATGTACACCAACATCTCCCAACGAACCCAACTGGGTTCCAAAATGGTGTCTGCCATTTTACTGTACAAAATAGTGCTGCATGCCGCGCTATTTATTTCTTCAACTGGGACAACATAAGCAGATATTACACACAAAGTGAAGGTCTACTGAAGGCCACAAAAATCCCACATCATTCAGAAAAGTGTCGGTTAAAAATGCAAAACAGTGTGGTAGTATATTGGTTATACCACTGCCAGGAGCAGACAGAGTGGGCGGCTGCATGGGGCGCCAGTCGGGTGGGGTGCAGTTTATGAACTAAAATAAGGCAATGCATAAGAGGAACTCTCACACACAAATGTAACAGGCATAACATGGATGTCCAGCAGGATCAATGTCCACTAGTGATCGTGATGTACAATCATCACACGGCCACCAAAACACACAACCAATGTCCCATAGAGACTAGTGTCAGCATGTTTCTAATGGTCTTCATTACAGAAACGTGTAGTCAGCCCGGACACCTAACCTACGCTCATAATCTTAAACGGGTTTTCTGAGACTTTACTACTGACGACCTGTCCTCTGGATAGGTCATCAGTATCTGATCAGTGGGGGGCCCCCACCGATCAGCTGTTTGAGAGGGTGCCGGCACTCACAGTAGCGCAAACATCCTTTTCTCAGTTTAGCGTGACGTCACATGGCCTAGACGCAGCTCAGCTCTATTGAAATGCATGGGGCAGAAATGCGATACCAAGCACAGCCGTTAACAAATGGATGGCGCTGTGTTTGGTGAGCATGGAGAAGGCCACAGCGCTACTGCCTTCTCAAACAGCTGATCGGCGGGTTTCTGACCACCACCCATCAGATACTGATGACCTATCCAGGATCCGTTCCAAAAACCAATGTAATGTTTCTTCCGTTAAGGCCATTTGTGTGGTTAGATTTGATAACGGAGACCCAAGAGAATGAGTTGAGACATTGGCCATACACTTGAGACAATCAATCTGCTGCACATGACTCAGCCCAGCATGTCGGATCCCTTTTACCCCAATATCGGCTGTAGGGAAGGCCCACACTCATTTACACTGTTAGAAGTTGGTGGCTTCAGACCACTATTTGCTCATGTTCATGGCCATATTCACTCAGTTCAATACCAAGACGATATCACAAAAAGGCTTCATTCTCAAATACTTTTTTAAAGGGGTCATCTGGTGGATCTATACTGATAGCCTAGCCTCCGGACAGGTCATCATTATTAATCGATCAGTGGGGGTCGTACTCGCGTCACCCGTGCCGGTAAGCTGTTTGGGGGGCTGAGGCACTGGGGCAAGTGCTGTGGCCTCTTTCTCAGCCTGTGATGTCAGTCCCATACCAAGCATAGCCACTATACAATGCATGGCGCTGCGCTTGGCATACTATACTACACTAAGTTTATCAGGTGCCCCTTGTTTCCATAACAGGAAAGCTATTTTTCTGATGAGAACAAACAACTCAATGTACAAACACAATGGAAATCAACCATTCTCCAAACATGGAACTTAAAGGGGTTGTCCAGTTTTGGCTTACAATAAAAAAAAAAAAAACAGCATACATGCGATCGCTGCCGCCAATCACTGACTATAGCAATGCACCCAGTCTATGACTAGGCTTGAGTAATGCCTTCTTGGTAGAGAAATGTTTCAGATGCCTTAACATTCCTGGTCTTACTTGAAATGCAAGTACTGTTTGTTCCTCAACTCTGCCAATTAAGCTGTCAGCGGCACTTTTAAAATGGATAAGTTGCCCATGTACGACCCTTCTCGTACGGTTTCTTTTTAGGGCCAATTTTTGGCTGATCGATGAGCTGTTATTAAAAGCAGGCAGGATCTGAAAACAAAATTTATCTTACGCAAAGCAGCAGCTAGAAAATGGAAATGTACTCCTCATTTAGAATTGCTGACTGATTACAAGGGGGTTTCTACATTTTACACAGACTAATATTTTACCTGCGGAAAGAAGTAATGAAAATCAATGTTTCTGCGCGCCACGCACCAAAGCGGGATGACTGATTAAAAGGAGTCCTCAATGCCGACATAAAAGTGGAAGCAGAAGGATGCCCTGGAGTGCAGCGACGCAGATTTCCAGCCTCAAAGTTATTTAAAATAGTAATTTACAGCCAAAAGAGGTAGACAAAATCATTTGATTCCTTGTGCTGATCCATCGGCATAATAACACATTGGGATGTGACTGTATGACTACGCCATTGTTTTTACAACTCCTCTGGAGCTTCATATAGAGAAAATTTTCACTGACTTGTTTTACACCCGAGTAACAATGGGAATTTCGTCAAGAGATGGCATTTGATAGGAGCACAAATTTACAGATGCCATCCGTGTGCTGTCTGCATCTGTGTGTCTGTTCCGCAAATTACATGACACGTCCCATTCTGTCCATATTGTGGACAAGAATAGTCATTTCTAGTAAAGAGAGTGAGAAAAATGTGGCTTGCACACTGTAGGTGTCCATATTTTGCAGATCCGTGGTTTGTGGACCGCAATACAGACACTCGTTCCGAATAATCTGTCCGAGTAAAGGTGCCAGCAATCACTCGATGAAGGAGCGTTGATCTGGATGCCTATATCATGGTTTCTGGTAGGGCTGCAGCTATCGATTATTTTTGTAATTGAGTATTCTACCGATTATTCCAACGATTAATCGAGTACTCTAATAACAAAAAACTAATTAAAAGAACATTTTCCTTTATAAAAACCCATTAGCGCACCCCCCCCCCCCTCTGTGCCATCAGCTGCCCCCCCAATGCCATCAGCTCCCCCCCCCCCCCCCCCCCCAGTACCACCATCTCCACCTCCTAGCCATGTCCCCAGCGCCAGTGAAATAAAATAATTACCTTTCCTGTAGGGGCACTTCAGGAAATCTTCCATCCTCTTCTTCTTCGCGCTGCACAGCGCCAGGTCATACTGCGCACTTACATGCACTATGTCCTGACGATGTGTGTACGTCAGCTTCTAGTGCAGCGGGGTGCGGGCTGGCGGGGGGACCACTGAGCGTAAGTAACAGCAAGAGGCTACATGTACATGCAGCTCTTCACTTCCACTGATGAGCAGGGACTTGTCAGGAAGGAACGCTACATTCCTGACAATTGCCTGCTCCATCTGGCTGTGTCCACCGGCCTTAATACATAAAGTTAACTAACCGCAGGACAAAGTGATTGCTGAGGGCTGACTGCTGTAGGTCGGCTCAGGAACTGGTGCTGCGGGGAGAGTGGAGCAGCGCATGGCGGCCACTGTATTCAATAGGTGTCCTGGGCAGTGCTGGCTATGGCTCTGTGCTCTAGCTAACAGATCTAAGACTTACAAAAAAATATTAACCATCTTCAATAAAAAAATAAATCAAAGATTAGTATTTTTGGAAGTGACAGGTGTTTTCTCTACTTATTAAAAACGGATAGAAGAAAATGCATCTACAAAAAATGCAGGTAAAGTGATCTGATCCCTGGCAATGGTTTAGCAAACGGAAGACAAATGAGAAGGAAATCGCAGACCTTGTTCAACTCTCTCTTGATCTTGTCTGGAGAAAATTGTTCAATATGACTTCGGAAGTGGAAAGCATCAATTGCAACGATTTCTGTGGTACGTCTCTGCCAGCTGTCCCTGTATAAAAGAAAGGGACGTTCAATATGGACCGGACACGAGTGCAAATGACAGCTCTGCAGGTAACAAGACATACATGGATATACATTCTACTGCATAAGGGTAAATTCACAGGACCGTAGCGTTGTGGATTCGCAAAACATGGATACCGGCTCGTGTGCGTTCCGCAATATAGGAATAGGCATAGAAAATAGGACAAGCTGTATATATTTTTTAATATGAATGTGTCCGCACCCGTTCAGCAAAATTGCGGAACAGATGCAAACTCATTCATACGGTCGTGTGAATGAGCCCTAAACAAAATAAATTAAATCAAATTTAACTTGCAGCTCCAATAGAAATCCTCCCCCACTGCATAAAAAGCCCTAACCGACTATGTAAAAAACAGCAGCTCTCTCTACAGTAAGCTAGAGGTAACATACAAGACATAACCCATCCTGCAGTTGGCTGATTGGTATGCTGCTCCTAGGTTACTACGGGTCCTGTTACATGGGTAGATTTCTGCCTGATAACAAGCACGGTAATACAGCATGCCACCCGCACTCCGATAGTCCCATAGAAGTGAATAGGACAGGTGCACTTCAGCTTGGAAACCTTGTTCTTGCAGGGATCCCAATGGTCGGACCCAATGTGATGATATTTATTATCATTATTGTACGAATAGGTGATAAATAATTTGTGTGGTATAACCTCCTCACAGACCTTCACGCAGCCTCCTCATAGTTTACTACTTCTGATCATTCTTGTGCCGATGGCTTGTATTATTGTCGGTAGCAATAGATGTGATCAACCAACAAAACAGTATTTGCTTCTCGGCCTTTCACCAGGAGCGATGATCAGTTCCCACAAATGTTTGACCAATCATCATTGGTGTATGTAGAAGGCCCTGCCGCTGATTGTACATACAAGCGTGCATAAAAACACACAGTCACCAGCCGACATATGAGCAAACACTCATTTTTTAGGTTGATCAGATCTTTTAAGCAAGCAGAAACATGCTTGCTGGTCGGCAGCATGAACAGGAGACGTGCTGCTGACACGAACGTGAAGTGTATGGAGGACAAACGATTGTAGTAAAGATCACACAATTCCCATCTACAACCGGGCAGGAGACTCCTCATCGGCCAGAAACCCTTATGTTAATAAGGTGACTAATATCTACAGGGAATGGATGTTTGGCGGACAGGGAGACGCTCGTGCTGGCCATCTGTGTTATTGCTCTGCAGATAATGACCCGGCATTGAAGTATACACGTGTGTTCACTATGCACCAGACATCGACTTCCCGGAGAGGCCATCAGACTCCACAATAGGAGCCTTTCTCGTTTCTTCCTTAAACGCCTGTCCAGTATAACAACTCCGAAAGAGAAAGTGTCACAACCATGAGCTGAACCTAACAAACTAAAAATGCATAAAACCCAGTACTAAAGCATTACCACAGTCTAGTAGTTCACTTTCCTCTTAAAGGAGTTGTCTGAATTCAGCAAATGGCATTTATCATGTAGAGGAAGTTAATACAAGGCACTTACTAATGTATTATGATTGTCCAGATTTCCTCCTTTGCTGGCTGGATTCGTTTTTCCATCGCATTATACACTGCTTGTTTCCATACGTTAAGACTAGGGATGAGCAAATCGACTCTGCGCTGCAGCAATGTTCTTAACTAGGGATGAGCGATTCGACTTTGGATGAAACATCCGAAGTCGATTTGCATAAAAGTTCACTCTAATACTGTACGGAGCAGGAGCTCCATACAGTATTAGAATGTATTGGCTCCGATGAGCCGAAGTTATTGCTTAGGTACAACTTGGAACCGAACCAGAGTTTGGGAAATGGTTCTTTACAGTACAAATTTATTTATGAAGCAATAACTTCGGCTCATCGGAGCCAATACATTCTAATACTGTATGGAGCTCCTGCGCCGTACAGTATTAGAACGAAGTTTTATGCGAATCGACTTCGGAAGTTTCATCCGAAGTCGATTCGCTCATCCCTAGTTAAGACCATTGCTGCAGCGCAGATAAGAGGAGGTTAGGATGGGAGCTGCTGTGCATGAGTGCCTATGTGAGCTCCCATGCTCTCGGTCACTATAGAGGTCGGCGCTTTTTTCTATAGTGTGCAAGCACGACAACCGCTGCTGGATTGTGGGGTGGTTGTAACCTTGGAAACGGGCAGTGTATAATGTAATGGAAAAATGAATTCAGCCAGCAAAGGAAGCAATATGGACAATCACAATACATTAGTAAGTGCCTTGTACTAACTTTCTCTACATGATAAATGCCATTTGCCGAGATGAGACAACTCCTTTAAATGACTTCAGCCATTCACAGAAAGGTTTAACGTAATGGCTTCTGAACATCACATCAAATACACTACATATACTGGGATAATCATGGAAACATACCGTGGAGCTTCATCTTCATGAGCGCGGTCCCATTTGTACGATTCGGCATAACCTTTATATTCACTGTACTGCTCTGCACCTATATATATATATATATATATATATATATATATATATATATATAAAAAATAATAATAATTAAAAATCGCCCAATAACAGACAGAATATAAAAATATTAAGATGACAATAGAAAAATTAAATTAAAAACGAAATAGTTCCCCTTTGGTTACATATGCCAATATTACTGCATGCTGAGGGTACCGATCCCGGACATAATCACCGACATATAGGTATATAAAACTAGATTATTTGCTAGATATTCAGGTCTCTTCGGTGCATAGGAGATGAAACAGGGCCCCGGCTCAGTCATCCTGTGGCTGGATAACATTAGGAGACTGACACTGGCAATCACCATTACTAAGCTGATGCTAAGCAGATGCAGTAAAAAAATCACAGTAAATTTAATTTCTTTCCAATTTTTCAAGCTCTTGCACAAATTAAAGCTGCATAGTTACATCCATTAGACTTGAGTCACGCAGCCTCCGTCGCAAGGAATGTAATTTATCGGGAAGAGAAAGTGTGGCAGAAGGAGAGGACTGGCCAGAGCGAGGAGATGGACGGCAGCCAGCCACATAACAAGAATGATGAAATGGCCATTTCCATTAATAGGATGGAACATTGTATCATTGTAATTCATTAACAGGCACTCTAATATACTAAAGTGGTTGGAAAAAAGGACAAAAAAAAACATCCAAAATGTAGAGTTAAAACGTAGCCGAGGAAGCAATGTCACCTAGGACAAGATGGTGAATGTTCGTGAAGGAAGCGTCCTGCATCTCTGATACCGGCTGTCATCCTAATAGATTTCTGTGAGGCTGGGCCACAACCATTCATATTTCTTCTAGAAGGGAATTCAATAAACTGACCTGTTATAATGAGGCACTCATTGGCATCCAATTCCTCTGTAAAGAGGCGCGATGCTATCAGTTCAGGATTGATGATGAACCGGATCTCTTCCTGGACAAGACCCGAGCTCGTCACACCACCACCAACATAGCGATTGGCAAAGTCCACCTATCCATAGCAGAAGAAAAAGCTATTTATTTATTTTTTTAACAAAAATTGTGACGAACAAGAAAAATATAAATCTCACTGCATTTAAAGCTAGAGATATACAGTGCTGCACTACCAGCATATTTAGTTCATTTTACAAAAACCCAATTAAAGTGGTTGAAGATTCTCCCCTGCAGCTTCCAGCATTGTGGGTCCTGCAGTGCTGACGTCATCTTCCTGGCTGCAGCAGTGACATACTGTGCAGCCAATCACTGGCCTCAGCAGTATATGGGACGTCATGATGCCAGTAATTGGCTGTAGAGGTGATTTGTGTGCACAGAACATCACCGCTGCAGCCTGGAAACAAACAGGGAAGAAGGAAGAAGAGTGCCAAGTATCTCTTCTACTGTTATTTGACCATATTTACAGGGGCAGCTCTAGGTTTTACATAACTCTGACTACCCCTCAAAGCAGACCATGACTGTTTTAGTAAATATCCCATAAAATAATTTTTTTGAAACATCTTTTCTGAGTCTGAAATGTTCCATCTCTTTTATTCCTCTGGAAAATGAATACATTGACAACTGTGAATAAAGTGTGCCCTTGCATAGTCTGGTACTGTAAGCATAGTGTGTGCAGAGACAATCATACTGACAAGGGGAACACTAACACCCCATTGTCCATTGAGGCATATTTTTCTAAAAGGAGTAACAGAGGAATGACACAATGCAGATTTCTAAGAAATGTTGCTCCACAATTAATTGTGACACCAAACATGTCAGGAGACAATTCTCTTTAAAGATGGGAATACCCCTTTAATCCATGTGCAATGAAAAGTGCTTCCATAGTCTAATATACATTGGGTTTCAATTTCTTTTCCTTTTTAAGATCTTAGTAGTAACTGGAAACATACATTATTTTAATTCAGAGCCTTGGAACATGTCATGACCTACCTAGTGCTGAATATTTGTTACAATGTATCAGTTTAGGCAATTTTCAGTCAGCTACATAAAGCAGCACTCTCTCCTGTTCTGAAATCTAGACGAATAAAAGCATATCCTCACTGATGTGACACATTGTAACAAACTGCAGCTGAGAGAGGACATCACATTAAAAGGCAACCAGGCAGATGTCTGATCTGTAGGCAGTAAGTTATAGAGCAGGAGGAGCAGAACAGAACAATATATCATTTTGTGGTTTCGGAATTACCCAAGATTTTTATACTGATGACCTATCCTCTGGGTCCTCGCTCATCAGCTTTTTGAGAAGGCACCGGTGCTACTGTGAGCGCCATGGCCTTATCCAGCTTTTCCTAGACTGAGTGACCACACGTTCATGTGTCACTTGGCCTAGGAGAAGCTCAGCCTCAATCAAGGGAATGAGGCTGAGCTGCAATACCAAGCACAGCCGCTATCAAATTTACGGCACTGTGTTTGGTAAGCTCAAAGAGCTGATTGGTGGGGGTCCTGGGTGTCAGACCCCCACCGATCGGATACTGATGGCCTATCCAGAGGAGGACTTTCCCTAGTAATGACCCCTACAGTGCCCCCAGTAGTTTGCTCCCCAAGTGGCCAAGAAGAAAAAATAAAAATACCTGTGTGTGGTTCCAAGTCACCACCTCCAAAACCTGTCACAGGCCTTTCCCAGCCTGCGCCTGAGAAACCTATGTCCCTGCGCCATTTGTACACTGCCTCAGAGTGGCCGGTGACCTATGATGGTAAACAGCAGGACAGGGAGCCATGGGATGCCATAACCCGCCGCAGTATTCAACTGCATCATCGCCCTGAGGACAGCCATACTATTTAATGTAGGAGGACATCTGTGGCCTCCGGTAAGGTGAGAGCACCAGATCATTATGTACCTGGCCAGCAGCCGTGAAGGGGGCTCAGGCAACCCCTTACCTATTGGCCCACTGGGAAATTTCCCTGAATGGTCTATGGCCAGTCCACCCCTGGGGCTGTGGAACACAAACAACCGTTTTCTCCGGAGGGAAGCCATGGCCAGAGGAGTTCGCCAGCAGACTCTTCCCTGTCCCCTTCAGAACAAATGAAGGTATCATTTGTATGGCCAGCCTAAAACACAAAATGTCCATTTGCTGAAGCATGTGAGAACCTATCCACACTTACTATTTAAAGGGGTATTCCCATCTAGGATTGGAATATTTGTCGTACACAGCGGCCAGAGGTGTGCCATGCTGGATTAGTAACTCTCATAGAAATGAATAGGACAGTGAGATACTCTGTTTCCAGAAATGGGAAACGATGGGTATTCCAAACTCAGCCATGAATGACCATGATGGGAATACCCAATGCTATGGAACAAAGGACCCTGCACTTTTCTTCAGATTACATGATAGCTTGATTACCTCATCTTAGGCAAAATTTACTTAAACTGTATTTGAAAGAACCTCTACACCCCGCGCACCAAATAGCTCAATCTCGAGGCATTAAGGCTGGCATATATTGCCATTCGGAAATGATTTAGCGCTGGAGCTGGTTAACCGTGTCCCTACTGCAAGTCGATTTAATTCAGGAGCGAGCACCACAGCTAAACATTTAAGATGTAAGACTAAGCAAAGCGAATGAAAAGGAAACGGGGAAGACAAAGCTCTTTATCTAACAGACAGGAAAGCCTTTAGATTTCATATCACATATCTATGCCCGGATAAACACAGTTTGGCAAGACAGATCCATCAATCTCACATCAGCAACCAAACCTATTGACCTTTAGCTGTCCATGGCATATAAATCCATGTCATTTATCAGCAAAGGATCACTGGCCTACAACACACGGTGGGAAAACAGGTCCTAGGGACCATCCTGCTTCTGTCAAAACACTCTGAATGGAAATGTATTATCCACCGTTGAGATAATTTAGTAATGCCTCACAAAGAAGCAGCTCCCAATGCAAAGCTCGCTGCCAGTTCAGACATTATGGGCATGGATCCATCAAAAACAAGTTAATTCATTGCTTCAATACTGCACCAGTCCAGAAAATATACAGATAACGTCATGACTCACTCTAGTCGCTGTCCCCAATGGGGCTCCAAAGCTAATTTCCCTCAAACTGCGCCCAATTTTTATGGGAGGCCAATTAATCTACTAGAATGTTTTTGGATTGTGTGAGGAAACTGAAGCACGCAGAGGCAACCCATCTGACAGAGAACATACAAAAAGCATGCACTTGTTACTACTGATCCGATCTGAACATATAAACCTTACTTTTCAACTAATGCAGAAATGCTAATCGGAACAGGAATACTTCAAAAAGCCTCCTATCTTGAAAATTCTATATGGAAAGCAATTTTCCTCCTACACTCACAGGGTTCCAGAAAGCTGAGAGACCAAGATATTGTTTGATGTTGTTCTACCACAGCAGACCTACACTTCTGTGCCTACCTGTTGCTGGGGAATACACTGTGGCCACCCATGAATGTCTTATCCAGACTATTAAAGGAACACTACACCTACTCCTAGTGCCTCCACTGTTAGATAGTCTAAAGCACTTCCAGCATGACTGCAGAGAACATAGGGGTTAATCTCCTGCTGATCTCCTCCATCTCTGGTTGGTGGCAGCTGAAGGGCTGGAGCTTTACAATATTTTTGTCCTACTGCACACAGGACACACCAGGGAGGCTCCTGGCCAAGCCACATACAGGACTGTGTGTGTGTTTGTGTGTGGTGGTGGTGAGGGGGGTGGACAATGCTATATATTTCTCAATATAAAAGAAATATCAGACTTAAAGGCTATGTAAACATTTGGGAGCAATTTTTTTATGATTGCATTTTGTGCTAAAAGTTCTTTTTTCAATTGGTCTTTATTAAAAATATTTACCAAGTGTTAACAGTTTTTCTAGCTGTGTGAATCCTACTTTTTACTTTCAATTTGCGCCCAGTCATCTAATAAATCTTATCTCTAAATTACTAAAAGTTCATAAACACTTCTTTAAGCCACATTCTTAATGGTAAGATAAGAACTGAGCTATAATGAGTGTTTAGGAGGTCAAAGATCAAAGATAAGGAGCTGTCAGATGGAACACAGTGAAAATTCTGAGCCTGCTACTAGAAAAACTCAAGGCTGCACAGAGATAGGGGTTCAACATTTTTAATATAGACCAATTGAAAAAATGACTTGCCTCTCAATGAGTACAATGCAATAAAAAAAAAAAAATTGTCCCCAAAGGAATACATAGCCTTTATAGGATCAATGGACAGGCGATGAAGGAAAGAAAGGCTGGGATGGGACAATAAAAAGACCCAGACAACTCCTTGGAAAAGATTATTGTTCTAATTTTTCTCCGTTTGTGAAAAAGGCTCTCGCTGAAGTCCTAGAGCAGATATCATGGATTTTGCTTTGCATTTACATTTGAATTCCTTTAGAACATGGCATGTTGCTTTTTGAGACCTTCTACCCTGCTTCGTATTGTCAGACAAGTTCTATTTAAAGGGGGTTTCCAAGTTAATTAAGAACTCGGGGAGCCCCTGTACATGTGCTAAAATAGCAAAAGAAGCGATACTTAACCCTTTTCTCCCTGGCCACTTCAGGCGCTACACTCTTGTCCTCCCTGCCGCAGTTTGTTTTTCTGGCTGCAGCTGTGATGTTCCGTGCATACAGATCACAGTGCAGCCAATCACTAACCTCAGCGGTGATGTACAATATACAACTGAGGCTAGTGAGTGACTGCACTGTGATTTGTGTGTACAGAATGTCCCCACTACAGCCCAGATGACGACTTCAGTGGCAGGAGAGGACCAAAGTGCATCACTGGAAACGGCAGGGGAGAAAGAGGGGCAAGTATCACTCCTTCTGTTATTTTATTACATGTACAGGGGCTGCCTGAGTTTTTCTTTTAACTTGAACCTTTAAGTTACGTTTATATTCTACATGTCTGTTTAAAGTAATTAAGCCTGGGTGTAATTAGTGAAACTGAACCCACCTGTCAACTGAATTTGGTTAACTGGTGAATTTATTAACTAAGGGGGCAATTAAGTTTCCATGAAGTGCCAGGTAGGCAAATATATATTTCAAAAATAGAAGAAACTGGGAGGGCGCCAAATACTTTTTCACAGCACTATAATTTGTTTCCATCAGTAATAATGTGAATGATGGAACTTCACATAAGGAATTTCAAGCCTCAAAGAAGGATACATGGGAACACTTTGGCAAAACTTCTCATGGACTAGTGCAGGGCCAGATACATGGTGCACGTCTCATGGATTCATTAAAAAAATTCATAAAACACTTGCACTGGCGTCTAGCCCTGAACCAGGCATATCAGTGGAAAGTCCTAGGGCAGTCCTCACCTGCAACATTCCATGTCCATTGCCCTCGATTGTACCTTCACTTGTTATGTGGAGTCTTCTAAGCTTCTTGGTTGATCTAAATAAAACAAGCAGCAAATGATATGTGAAATACAGAAGGGATGGAAAATGTCTGCTAGAAATATAGGAACAGTATGACGTAGATGCTTAATTTCTAAGCAAGTACAAGTTAACAGGATGAGGAACTGATCATTCTAGCACCTCAATTAAATCATCTGGTTGTAAATGCCCACAGTTATTGTCATAAGGGTATCTGTCAAATTGAACATGGTGTCTGATCTGCAGGCAGGAGGAGCTGAGCAGATTGACTTGTAGATTCAGTATAACCAGTAATTTATTCATTAGTGGCAGCCTTCCTTGTACGAGTGTGCAAACACAGATAGCGGCCGGTCAGTCACCAAGATCCCCTACTACTGAACTCCAAAGCCAAGAACAAATTTTTTATGAATAAATTACAGGTTTTACTGAATCTTTCTCCACAAAACTATTTATCCGCTCAGCTCCTCCTGCTCTATAACATGCTGCCTACAGATATGACTGCATATATGTGACAGGTTCCCTTCATACTCTATCCACAGGACAGGGTCTGATCAGGGGGGGGTCTAACCGCTGAGACACCTGTCGATCACAGGAACCTGTGTTATGTGGATGAGTGCATTGGATGTCTCTATTAAAAGGGATAATTGACTATTTCCATCAGGTACACAGCAGAAAGAGACCACCAGGGGTTCATATACGTTATGCTGGTACAACTATACCAACATAATGAATAGGAGACACACTATTTAAAGAGAACCTTTCACCTCTCCAGACATGCCTGTTTTAATAAGCTCCATGCATTGCCTGTTTAATAACAATCCTGGAGCATCTATTCTTATGTCCCTATGTTGTACCATTCCTTTATTATTTCTACTAGAAGTTCTGAGTCAATTGCTAGCAGTCTGCAGTAAGGGTACAGAGGGGGAGGTAACCAGTTGGGGGTGTGTACCTCTATCCAATCAGTGCTGCCATTTTCAGTCTGTGCAGGTACACCCCCAACTGGTCACCACCCCTCTGTACCCTTACTGCAGACTGCTAGCAATTCACTCCGAACTTCTAGTAGAAATAACACAGGAATGGCCCGACATTACATGGAGCCATAAAAAAAGATGCTCCAGAATTGCTATGATATGGGAAATGCATGAAGCTATTAAAACAGGCATGTCAGGAGCGGTGGAAGGTCCTCTTTAAGAGGTACCCGACTGCTTGCTGAAACTTCTGAGAAGCAAAAGTGGCATCATTTGAAAAGGAAACCTACTTACTTCTCCCATTCTGGAAACCGGCCAATGCACTGCCGTGTAAAGGTCACCAAACCTGTGGGTCCTAAAATGGAAGAAATTAGCTAATCGTATAACAATCCAGTCAAGGGAAGAAAAAAAAGTAGAATTTGCCAAACTTACGTTTCTCTGTCACTCTTCGAAAATAACAAAATAATGTTTTCAGCTTTTCTGCTTTCCTTGGATTTTTGCCTTCAAACAATCTGAAAGAAACATTTTAATGACTAAATTTCACAGAAATCTAGTTGCAGGTGATAAAACATCCAAATAAATCCAAACTGTTTCAGATTGTATGCATCATGTACCGACGACTATGCCATACAAAATAAAATATAACCTAAAAAGTCAGGTAACAAAAGATTTGTAAGTGAATTGGTTTTTGGGTTTCACCCAGCCTTGAAGTTCAACATTTTAATAAGCTCCATACAGATTCTTGGAAGAAACCGATTTTCCTTGCGACGATCTGGGACACAGTATGCAAAACAGCTCTCTAGAGCACGGGTCAGCACCCCCTGGCACTCCAGCTGTAACTACAAATCCCAGCCACTTTTTATGGGAAATCCAAAAACAGCTGAACACGTGTGCATGCTGGGCATTGCAGCTGGAGGGCTGGGCTGTTTCCTTCCCTCTGGAGCAGGGGTCACCTCTAGGTGGCAACCCTGTAGGTCACTGTCCGGTCACTTACAGAGTCTTCAAACATCACCTATTTGTGGGCAGTTCTTATTCCAGTAAGGTCTACTCGAGAGCTTTCTTATCTTCTATGACAGCACATATATCACCATATTTGGTTCACTCCGCTGCATTTACTGTAGGCATCCATTTCAATGCTGTGTACTGACATTATTCCCTTATGCCTGCTGCTTCATATGTAAAGATAATATTTAACTCTAAGGCATTAAGGAATCCGTTCCCTCTTTTCAGGTATTTCAAACCGTGGAGCATCTTTACTGTAGTTTTCTTATGTATATAAGGAGGATGGGCACCAGGGACGATACTAATAATACAGGTGGCATCCACATGTAGAATTGACCAACAACAAAAAAAAGACAGAAGTACATGCCAAGGCTGATGCACACTGTATCAGGGCCGATCCTACACGGGGTGCAGTGGGTGCCCCGCACCCCAGCGCTGTCACCCGAAAGGCGCCGAGCGCAGGGCCGGACTGGCCTGCCGGGATAGCGGGAAATTTCCCGGTGGGCCGGCAAGCCTGAGTGCCGCAAGGCCGCGGCCCTGGTGACAAGTGGGGGCGGCCGCGGCCGGGCAAAGCAGGAGATGAGCGCCTCCATTGCGGAAGCGCTCATCTCCATTCCATAGTCATCTGTATTGCCGTCCTCAGGACGGCAATACAGATGCCTGTGCTGCGGCAGAGGAGGGAGAGGTGTGTCCCCTCCTGTTCCTCTGATAGGCTGCCGGCTTAGTGCTGGCAGCCTATCAGAGGCCGGTGCAGGCGGCGCGATGACGTCATCGCGTCGCCTGAGCCGTATAGCGAGGGACACAGACGGAAGAGGCGGCCTGCATCGCATCGCATTGCTGGAGGTAAGTATAAGTGTATTATTTTTTTTTATTTTTTTATATAGGTACAATACTGGGCTGGCACATGATAAGGGGGGCTACTGGGCTGGCACATAAGGGGGGCTACTGGGCTGGCACATAAGGGGGGCTACTGGGCTGGCACATAAGGGGGGCTACTGGGCTGGCACATAAGGGGGGCTACTGGGCTGGCACATAAGGGGGGCTACTGGGCTGGCACATAAGGGGGGCTACTGGGCTGGCACATAAGGGGGGCTACTGGGCTGGCACATAAGGGGGGCTACTGGGCTGGCACATAAGGGGGGCTACTGGGCTGGCACATAAGGGGGGCTACTGGGCTGGCACATAAGGGGGGCTACTGGGCTGGCACATAAGGGGGGCTACTGGGCTGGCACATAAGGGGGGCTACTGGGCTGGCACATAAGGGGGGCTACTGGGCTGGCACATAAGGGGGGCTACTGGGCTGGCACATAAGGGGGGACTACTGGGCTGGGCTGGCACATAAGGGGGGCTACTGGGCTGGCACATAAGGGGGGACTACTGGGCTGGGCTGGCACATAAGGGGGGACTACTGGGCTGGCACATGATAAGGGGGGGCTACTGGCACATGATATGGGGGCACTCTGGCTACTGGCACATGATATGGGGGCACTCTGGCTACTGGCACATGATATGGGGGCACTCTGGCTACTGGCACATGATATGGGGGCACTCTGGCTACTGGCACATGATATGGGGGCACTCTGGCTACTGGCACATGATATGGGGGCACTCTGGCTACTGGCACATGATATGGGGGCACTCTGGCTACTGGCACATGATAATGGGGGGGATCTGGCTACTGGCACATGATATGGGGGGGGGGGGGGCTCTGGCTACTGGCACATGATAAGGGGGGGGGGCTCTGGCTACTGGCACATGATATGGGGGGCTACTGGCACATGATAAGGGGGGCTACTGGCACATGATAAGGGGGGCTACTGGCACATGATAAGGGGGGCTACTGGCACATAGGGGGGCTACTGGCACATAAGGGGGGCTACTGGCACATGATATGGGGGGCTCTGGCTACTGGCACATGATATGGGGGGGCTCTGGCTACTGGCACATGATAAGGGGGGGGCTCTGGCTACTGGCACATAAGGGGGGGGGCTCTGGCTACTGGCACATGATATGGGGGGCTACTGGCACATGATAAGGGGGGCTACTGGCACATGATAAGGGGGCTACTGGACCATGATAAGGGGGTCTACTGGCACATGATAAGGGGGGCTACTGGCACATGATATGGGGGGCTCTGGCTACTGGCACATGATATGGGGGGCTCTGGCTACTGGCACATGATATGGGGGGGCTCTGGCTACTGGCACATGACATTTATTTTGACTTGTCAAAGCCGTTGACTAAGTTATTGTCAAAGCAAATTGGTGGGGCTGAAGTTGGGGGCTGAAGTTGTTGCCATAGAAACATTGTAAAGGGGAGGAGTTAGTAAGATAACCAAGCCCATGTGGGGCGTCAGAAATATTTCTGCACCCAGGCGCCTGTGACCCTAGGATCGGCCCTGCACTGTATAGTAGGCAGTCATTAAAACCAATTCAAGCAGCAAACCGGGGGGTCTTAAATGAGATATGCATGAGACCTCCCTACCATAGCATAATAAATATAATGAATGCGGGGGTCTAATATATATACGCCAATAAATCAGATAAACACAATACAGTGGAAAAGATATCCAAGGAGTCAACCTTATCCAATAAACATGGAAAATGTGCAGGGAGTAAAAAAGAAAAATAAGGAAATATATATAGGAATAGGATCAGAATAATTCATTAGAAACGTGGCATCTCATGATTCAAGAAATACAAAGTGCTGGTGCAAAAGTAATTCTAGACGTGACATCACATATGATCATATGATGTCATGCTTATAATAAAGTTATTCTGATTATATTCCAATGTATATTTCCTTATTATTCTTTTTTATTCCCTGCATATTTCCATGTTTATTGGATAAGGTTGACTCTTTGGATTGATTTTTTGGCGTATATATTAGACCCCCGCATTCATATGCATTATGCTGTGGGGGTCTCATGTATATCTCATTTGAGACCCCCCCCGGTTTGCTGTGTGTGTTTAATAAAGCTATACTTCGTTAACATCGGCCTTGGCCTGTACTTCTGTTTGGTTTGTTACTGTAGTTTTCTTGCACTGGATTACTGAGTTGAGGGAAAGGTCTTAAACCGTTATCACTGCTTTTTCACGTCTTCAGTTCTGAGAAGCTTTTGGAAGAACTCAAACTACAATTTATTTATAAAAGTATAAAATAGTTATATAAAATCAGTCCTCACTACAGGGCTTTCCATGTCCATTGCGGATGGTACGTGAATGACCGGTTACTAACACGACACTGCACAAGCTGAAAAGACAGGCATTGTAAGACACAGGGATTTCTTTGGGAGTACTCTGTGACCCGCAGCCATTAAAGGACAATGTGGCGCACCCTTGGTAAAAGGCATGTAGAGTCCATTACTTCTGTACGCTTACAGCAAGAATAAGCCACTGCATGCAAGATGTCCTGCCATTAGCAGAGGCTGCCCCAGGAACGTCGAGGGGAAGAAAGGAACGCAGCCAGCACGGGGGTCAGGCAAAGATACATCTTCACTGGCTGTAAATAATGACACATGCCTGAGAGATTACTGAGAACAAAAAACCTCTGCATGTGCCCCTGCAAAACCTGGCAGAACTGCCATCTAGGAGTCCAGGCACGCAGATTACTAGTGTGGGCAGATGGAAGTGAGCCCATCTAGGACTAGAATATGCTCTACTAATAAATAAAATAAAAACACGACTTTTAAGATTAAAGATGGCGTATCTATATCTGTGAACCTTTTATAAGACTCCATTTTTAGCCCAGCTTCTTGGAGATGCGGGACATGCGTGTTTACTGAGACACACTACCTTATTTTTCCCGCAAAGGAAATGCTACCCAAACAGTGCCAAGCCTGTGTCAATTCAGTGCGAGAAACAGGCTCCATGCGTCAGCGGTATTTCCAGCTCCTGTGACAGGAACTCATAGTATTATAATGATTTATAAGGCTGTGCGTTCCTGCCTGACCGCAACTGAATTGTGCTCCGATCTGAGGGGAGCTGGAGGAAATGCTTAGCAGCTACAGAGGTACCCAATGGCTGGGCAGCTGTTAGATGCCACACGCTAACAGTGAGGTCTCTCCTAGTGACAGAATCCCTTCCAAAAACACCTTAGTGCAGAAAAGCATCTAGAAGATGTGTCCTGCCACTCTGCAGGACAGGAGCTGCTACCCAGCCCTTCCAAGGTCCCTGTGAGTAACTATGCCCCTAGAAAGGATGGAGAGAAGAGTCAATGGCTCTCCTCCTGTTAGCGGTGCTGAACGCTCTGAGAGCCACTTCTGTCCAGTTTGGAGGGGGAATTTTGCATCTCAACTGGTCAAAGGCATCTTGCAGATGTGTTTTTGTGTTGGACTGTGTATATCGTGTAGGCAATGACTTCAATGGGTGGCCACCAGGGTGGATAAAAATCAATGATTTTTAAAAAAAAAAAAAACGAAAAAATCCAATTTTTTTGATTTAAATCAGATTTTTTTAATATAAAATGCTTTTTGAGGAAAATATATTACCATCCAAAGGTTATTTCATTATGAAATAAAGATTACTTTTTTAATTATGTAGAATAAGGCTGTATATGTTTAATTTTTTGTTAAATTCCATTAATCCATTCACAATGTCATGCTCTTCCAGGAGGTTTTTGTAAGATTACTGGGTAGTTTCTCTGCCTACAAGATATTATCACAGATGCTTGGTTTAATTTTGGAGTTCTCAAAACTGAATTTATAACATGAAAAGAGTTGAGAATATTATATATATATATAATATTGTCAATATCCAGTATCAGGGTCAAAACTTAAGTGCTGAGGAAGAGGAGTTAGCTATGACATGGGTATCCAGCAATCATCCATCTGTAATGCCAACTATAATGAACTTCAAAGCCAAGGGGGAACCATTCAAGAAATATATGTTTGCTGAAGATATTTTAAAGAAAGTCACACCATTGAACTGGTGGAAGTCACTTAAGCACTTGGATTTAGAGACTGTTCAAGTAATGATTTCACTTTTAACAGCAGTCGCTTCTTCTGCGGGCGTTGAAAGAATATTCTCTTCCTTTGGACTCGTTCATTCTAAACTGAGAAATCGTTTGGGTCCCGATAAAGCAGGAAAGCTTGTTTTTCTTTTCCAGATTATGAACAAAGAAGAAGATGATGAAGATGACGAGTGAGCTACAGAGGACATTATTAAGGCTACTTTCACACTAGCGTTCAGAGAGGATCCGTCTGGTGTCTGCACACACGGATCCGCTCCTATAATGCAGACGTTTGGATCCGTTCAGAACGGATCAGTCTGCATTATAGTTTAGAAAAAATTCTAAGTCTGAAAGTTGTTCAGGCGGATCCGTCCAGACTTTACATTGAAAGTCAATGGGGGACGGATCCGTTTGAAAATTGAGCCATATTGTGTCAACTTCAAACTGATCTGTCCCTATTGACTTACATAGTAATTCTGGACGGATCCGTTTGCCTCCGCACGGCCAGGCGGACACCCGAACGCTGCAAGCAGCGTTCAGGTGTCCGCCTGCTGAGCGGAGCGGAGGCTGAACGCTGCCAGACTGATGCATTCTCAGCGGATCCGCGTCCACTCAGAATGCATTAGTAGCTGGACCGATGCGTTCGGGGCCGCTTGTGAGAGCCTTCAAACAGAGCTCACAAGCGGAGCCCCGACGCTAGTGTGAAAGTAGCCCAAGCTTTTCTTGTGTAGGCTGGGCTGACAGTCTAAGTTTCTTAAAATATATATATTTTCTTTAGCCAAATTAGTTAACAAACCAAATAACATGCTGTAATGTTATTGTTTTAGTTGAATAAATCCTATTTAAATTGTTATTATTAAGGTAATGATTATTTTTCTCCTTCCTAAGTACAACAGAAAAATTGTCCAAATATGAATCTTTATGTAAAAAACCATGATTTAAATCAAGCCTTACTGACTAGTGATTTAAATCAAATCCACCCTGGTGGCCACGGTGTTATACACCTGCGTGACAGCTTCTGCTGGCCGGTGACTATTCTCTAGGAGCTGGGGAAAGCAATAGGACTAAACAGTTCTGAATACATTCAGAGCAGCATTTATCTCTGCAATAGGCGACTGCTACAGCACTGGAGATTGATGGCAAAAAAAAAATCATTTCCCATTGCAAACTACAAGATGAACGGGCGAGCGGCTGCCTCTAGCCTGCACGGCCATTACATTTAAGAGACGAGCCAAACGCAGCCTGCAATTAGGTCATTGCTGTACTGCACCAACATCTCTCTCTACAAATTGGACAGCAGCTATAATTTAAAGCTGATTGGAACTCATTACACCAATTTAAAGCCATCATTGGAGAATGTGTTTTTTCTCCTGGGTAATTGGTATCTATGTCCGTATCTGACTACTAGCATGAATGCCGTTTAGATAAACTGGAAGCCACTGTCCCGAATGTATGTTCTTACTGTGCCTCTCCTGAACAGCAAAATGGTAAAGAGTACACATTCTTAATGGCTGCATAGTTTGCTGAAAACCACTTGGTTATTAACAATCAACCTGATGACATGTCTGCTGTAAGAAAAGGAAAGCCAGACATTCCCTTTCTAACAGAACCAGCCCTGTACCTCACATGGGCCCAGAGATCTCCACATTCATTGCTCTACTAGATTAATATCAAGCTGACAGCTCAGGGGGCATGTCCTTTCTGCTACAGATCTCTCCCTGTATCTACCACAGCTTGGCTGGTGGCAGTTGAAGACTGATACTGAACGCGCGTGACCACCTCAGTGAGGTGGACTAGAATACACATCCAGGTAACAGTTTGAAAAACGTGGCACAACTTTTGGACAGACTGTCTGTGTCACAGTCGTGTGGTGGATGCTACGTGGGACACCAATCTATATGTTTAGTTGATTGCATAGCTATGGAAGAGACACACAAAGTTTCCCTCTCTGAGATTCACCCACTTTTTATACTACTGCTTATAGTCCAGTGGCAGAGAGGGGTTTAGATAGTCCTGACTCTCCAGTGGTTGACCAAGCATTCCTAGGAAAAACATGAGTTCCATACTTAAACTAATACGTCATGTTCAGACATGGTGCGATTGCTGAGGAAATGTGGGATGACTTTTGAACCACAAAACTGCAGAAATTTACTGTACAATAGAAATATAAGCATGCTAGGGATGCTCAAATGGACATGCTGTGGATCTGAATGCTCAATCCGCATGTAAAAAATCCACAGCATGTAGATGCAACTGGAAAATCCCATATTATACTGTACTTTGCAGTGCAGAATCGCTACTGCCAATCTCCAAGAAATCTACATTGTGTAAAATCTGGTAACGCACTTGTCTCCCTGGCAAAGTTTTCTTCAAGCTTGTTTCCCAATGCTCTGAACAATATTTATACAGCCAAAAGGTGTATGAACCCAAGAGGTGGATGGTTTGGACACATTTTCAAACACCCTAAGGCCTGGTTCACACCTGAGCGTTTTACAGCACGTTCCTACACGCTGTAAAACGCTCAACAGGCGAAAACCCATGTTTCCCTATGGGCATGGTTCTCACCTGCGTGTTTTACAGCACGTACGAACGCGCTGTAAAACGCCCTACGCCCAAAGAAGTACAGGAGCTTCTTTGGGGCGTATTGTCGCGCGTAACACCTCTGTTTTTCATTGTACGCCTCTGTGGTCAATTGCAAGAACGCGCGTTTCCCATTTCCAAAAACGCGCTGTGAAAACGTCAGACAAAAACGCGCGTAAAATGCACGTATCAAATACGCTCAAGTGTGAACCAGGCGTAATAGAGAATTTGGAATCATCTCTTGCTCTGGAGGACGCGGTAGTGTATGCCAACGGATCTCAGTGAGAACTATACAACACTTTATTTCCCCTGGGGACGTGCTGCAGGAATATTGAACACTTTCTGTTGGGTGTGTCAGTGATGGAACAAGGCCAGGCAACCCTTTTAGACGGGCAAGTTCAACATGATAAACTTCCAGCGTGTCAGGGAAGTCCTGTCCTGACATTGCTCTTCTTGACAGGATTGCACAGCATTATACTGATTTATAATGCCGTGTACACCTTAGGCTACCTGAGTGCGAGTGAACGCACATGAGATCCACACACATTTCCGTGTGCAGCATATCTGCACCAAAATCTGCAATGTCTAACAGCGGTTTTTGGGGCAGATTTGGGGTCACAGCTAAAACATAATTGACATGCTATTAAATTTGAAAACTGTAATGCAGGTCAATTTCCGCACAGAATAAAATCCGCAAAGTGTACGTGAGATTTGTGTAATCTAATACACTTTGCTGGCACTGTGGTTTTTCTGCATGGAAAATCTGCACGTATTCCGCCACATGTGCAGGTAGCCTTAGCGTACTGGAATCTTTGGTATTACACTGATAGCATTATGTCAGTGTACTGCAATAGATTTCAGGACTCTCAGGGTTACACAGAATTATAAATCAGTATAAGGGCTCATGAGCATGGCCATAGCCAATTTGCAGTCCACAAATTGCAGACCAGGAAAAGATAGGTACCGGCCACGTGCGTTTTGCCTTTTGCAAAATGCAGATGCAGACAAAAACTAGGGTCGTGTGCATGAGCCCCACTACTGTGCAATCCGGTCAGGAGGAAGGTCCGGATGGGACCTCTCACTGACGCACGCTGCAAGTTTATCACATTAAACTCACTCATGTGTCTCTGGCCTTAAAGGGAACCTGTCACCTGCTAAAAACATCCCAAGCTGGCAGCAGTACCTGAGAATAGCCAGCAGCGTGTTTGTAACAATCGTTTTTACAGCTTTTGCTTCAGCTACCTGCAGGAAGAAAATGATCGTTACAAACACGCTGCTGGCTACTCTCAGATACTGCTGCCGGCTTGGGATGTTTTTTGGAGGTGACAGGTTCCCTTTAAAGAGGTTTTCTGGAATTAATGTGGTTTTTAACAGATATGCTTATGTAGTTTCTTATTTTGTGAACATCTTCCTTATGCTATTTTTTCAGTTTGGGAGCTGCTGACATGTTTTCACGATGTGAACAAATCACTGTTTTATTGCATCCTGTACATACCACTTCCAGTTGCTGTATTCAACCAAATCCATGATGCACTTCTCCTTTCCATGCCACTTCCCCATCACTGCCAGTAACAACACCCAGCTAGTTTGTAACTCCTCCCACCCCGCTAGTTACAGACACTCCCCTAACACCTAGCTAGTTTATAGCTCCTCCCACCAGCTAGTTACATACACACTCCCCTAACACCCAGCTAGTTTGTAACTCCTCCCACCCCGCTAGTTACACAGACACTCCCCTATCACCCAGCTAGTTTATAGCTCCTCCCACCAGCTAGTTACATACACACTCCCCTATCACCCAGCTAGTTTGTAACTTCTCCCACCCCGCTAGTTACACAGACACTCCCCTATCACCCAGCTAGTTTATAGCTCCTCCCACCAGCTAGTTACATACACTCCCCTAACACCCAGCTAGTTACATAGACACTCCCCTATCACTGCCAATAACACCAAGCTAGTTTATAGCTCCTCCCACCAGCTAGTTACATACACACTCCCTTATCACTGCCCCTAACACCCAGCTAGTTTGTAACTCCTCCCACCCCGCTAGTTACACAGACACTCCCCCATCACCCAGCTAGTGTGTAACTCCTCCCACCCAGCTAGTTACATAGACACTCCCCTATCACTGCCAATAACACCAAGCTAGTTTATAGCTCCTCCCACCCAGCTAGTTACAAAGACACGCCCCTATCACTGCCAGTAACACCCAGCTAGTTTATAGCTCCTCCCACCAGCTAGTTACATAGATACTCCCCTATCACTGCCAATAACACCCAGCTAGTTTGTAACTCCTCCCACCCCGCTAGTTACACAGACACTCCCCTATCACCCAGCTAGTGTGTAACTCCTCCCACCCGCTAGTTACACAGACACTCCCCCATCACCCAGCTAGTGTGTAACTCCTCCCACCCAGCTAGTTACATAGATACTCCCCTATCACTGCCAATAACACCAAGCTAGTTTATAGCTCCTCCCACCCAGCTAGTTACAAAGACACGCCCCTATCACTGCCAGTAACACCCAGCTTATAGCTCCTCCCACCAGCTAGTTACATACACACTCCCCTAACACATCACAGTACATAACAAAACACAAGACAGTAGACCAGCTAACAGACTGGTCAGCCGAGCCTCGGTCGGTCCAGCAAATACAACCAAACAGACCACATTCCTCGGACCACTAAAAATGGTGAAAATCTGGGCTTAATCAGGAATATTTTACAAAGGTAGAATTTCCTGTCTGTAACAAGCTCAGATCAACGCCATAAAAAGGTCAACAGGCGCTCCATTTACATGACTGTTATCGCAATAGTTTGGGCACACGCCATGTCATCATTGCCGGAAGCAGCCCCTCTTCACATTGGATGTTAAGCGGTGGACCTTATAAAGGTTGTGATTAGTTGACAAAGGGGCACTTCCTTTTTAATGGGTGGCTGCTAAGCATGTTTACACAGCAGGAACACTTCATCAGCCCATGTGTAAGGGCTTCATGTCAGAGGAACACAAGTTACTGTAAACTCTAGGGGCTAAGAAACCAATCAATTAAACCTGCCCCAAAATGTAAAGTGGCGGCATATCGTTCCTGGGTGCAAAGGCTATATCTGTTACAGCTCGTCACCTTTCTTTACCCTTACACCCACATGTCTGAATGAAGGCAGGAGGCATCTGCCTAGCTACAATCATAACTGAAAATATTCACAATATCTGAATTTCACAAGGTGATGCTTCTCCCGAAATTAAGTCATTGACAAATTACTTGCAGGAAAGATTTTTCCTCGGGCGAGTCAGATCTTTTAGATTTATTTCTCTCTTCTTGTAAGAGGTTCTGTCAAGCTGCCCCGAAACCCTACTACAATTAACCAGGGAGACAGATGCAGGCATCCCGACTGCCAGCCAAGGGAGGGACAGTTCTTCTTCTGCCTCCCATCTTCCTGGGAAATCAATGGTAATCAGATTAGAGATCTTTTAATAGATATTTAGCCATGCAGAATACTGGAGTGCAGACAGAACAAAAGGTCACAGAGCCCTAACATTAGAAGCCGTAACATTTAACTCAATATAGAAAGATGTCTCAACGAGACAATGTGGACTCTGATAGTAGCATAACCCTTTAAGTGGCAGGCGCTCAGCATTGAGAGAGAAGAAGCTACGGGAACCAGCCATCAGCAGAGGCGGCTTTGTAACGGCACTTTATGGTTGGCACTCAACTCGGGAATAGGACCCGCTACACAACCTCTGAAGGGTGGATACATGTGGTAAAATACACAGTGGTGGCTTCTTGTCCTTCACCGTGTGTCAGGAGAAGCTATGAAGGTCACATGGCATGCTTGAACTGGGGGACCGCAGAGCATACATAAATGTAGCTGACAGCTTCCCTTACCAGAGGGTTCAGATATCAAACCAACAGAGAGAACAGTGAGCAGTATATAAAGGGTTAAACATGACGGCACAGGAAAGCCTTATTCAAAGATATACACATTGAGAGAAGATGTTTAGGGTCACTGGCACCTGAAAAAATATACACCAACTCCATCCAAATGAAGATGTATTTTCAGATTTTTTCTAATTATTTTTTGCAGGACAGTAGACGGTCCAATAAAAATGGGATTCTTTATGTAAATCCATTTATTGAAAGGTCAGTGCCAGAAACCAAGATGAGCACCGGAGTGGCATGAATTGCCAAGAGAGCAAAGCCTTCATTTTTACTTTATATTATTTCGGGCGTTTACCAACATTTTATTGGGGTTCTGAAAAACCCCTTTAGCCCTTGGATACTGGAGGTTTTTTCCATAACTTTTAAAATAATTTCATTCACATAGTCATATGATGGCTTGTTTTTTGCGGTCTAATGACACCATTTAATACGGCATACAATGTAGTGGGAAGTAGGAAAAAAAAATACAAAATGGGGTGCAATTGGGGGGAAAAAAACCCTCACCATATTCTGACCCCCATAACTTTTATTATAGTTAGGTCTACCGAGCTATGTGGGGGATCATTTGTTTGAGGGACAATATGTAGTTTTTGTTGGTACCATTTTGGAGTACATTTTATTCAATTTTTGTTGGGTAAGTGAAGACATGAAGAAAATGGTGAATCAGCCATTTTTATTTTTTTTTTCCATTTCGCCATTTGCCGTATGGGATAAATATTTTGATATTACGGGCGTTTTTGGACGTGGCGATGCCCATTATGTTTTTTTTTTTTATTGTTTATGGATTTATTTTTTTATTCTAGGTAAAGGGGGTTGATCTAAATTTTTGTTTTTAAATATATATTTTTTAATTTACATTTTTCTTTAAATATATAACGTAATTTAGCTTATACTGTAGTTCCATAGAACTACAGCATAAGCTTAATTTGCAATTATTCTATGTTGGTCTGCCATCTAAAGGCCTCCATAGGAACTGCAGCTTTAATATAGTGGGTCTCTTCAGAGAGACTCAGCACATTAGAACGAAGGACCGGCTTCCCTGATTGCCACACAGGAGGACCCAGTTCTTACCTGGGTTTTTCACCATTTAGATGCCGTGGTCACGCTTGACCCTGACATCTAAAAGGTTAAACACCTGCGATCGGCAGTATTGCCGGTCGTAGACATTAGCTGCAGGCCTCTGCTGTTTGAAACAGCAGAGACCTGCTGGCTATGGCAACCGCTTAACTCGCGAGCAGGCGACATATTTAAAGACCCTCCCAGAGCTGTACATGTATGTTTCTGGGAGTCTAAGGGTTAAAAGGAGTTTTCCTAGTATAGACATTGATGGGCCATATAATATCCTATCTGTTGAGGATCTACAAGTGGGACCCCCACTGATTCGGAATACAGGAGTCCCAGTCCTGTGGGAGAGGAAACCAATTCCTTTAGCAGGGGTCAGCAACCCCTGGCCCTCCAGCAGTTATGACCCTCAGTATACACATTTGCTGGAGAGCTAGAATAGATACTGAATGAAACTGCATACCAGGTTGGGATATTTAAAGTGTACCTGTCGTTTCAGGGAATTTCTCAGCATGTGTGTACATGAGAAATAACACTATTTCGGGCCATTATATTGCTACTATTGGGCATTTTTAGCAGGTTATCCCTTTACAACCTGCAATTCTCAACTTTTTCAGAGCTGTTGGGTAAAGACTGGCTGATTATTATGTCCACAACACAGACATGGATAGAAAGGAACACCTACTCAATAACTTTCTGTAGCACACCTTCAGAGGAGTCAGCAGTAATGACGGCCATTACATAGTTTAGGTAAGCAGTTTAGATGTGAATCCAGCAGCAAAATTAGGAGCTATGTGGGTGCTGAGGTAAGTATAACCAGTCGGGGCCCGGGTATTAGGAGGGACATTATAGGGATTGGATAACCCCGTTTAAAGTATGAAAATTATCTAGTGAAATTCAACTACACTGAAGAACATTTAAAATGGAGAATATAATGCCCAGAAAAACAAAATTCTATAGTTTCCTATATTACTCTCATTAACTGGATCCCAGGAATTTACTGCGCTATTTTAAGGAATATTCCACTCCGCTGCTAGAGCCACGCCTCCTATTAATCACTCTGACATTTTATTACTAAGTAAAGCATTGAAGCGGCTCCTGTATTGTAGGTGTGGTGCAGTAAAATCTATAAGTTGATTACATTCCTAATACCCTATACCTAACTCCACACAATGACATCAATTTCTATTCCTAAGAACCGGAATTCGAAAGAACGGCAGAGATACACCAATTTTATAACATCAAAAAAGAATGGGGCTGATTTCCGTATAAGAGGTGATTGCTCGTGTGAAAAAGAGGGTATGGTATACGTGCTGGAGTGCCCTTGTGGGCTCCAGTACGTGGGCAGGACGGTCAGGAAACTGAAAGTCAGAATACAGGAACATCTACGTAATATAAAAAAAGGCCTGATGACCCACAGTGTATCAGCACATTTTAAATTAAAGCATGAAAAAAATCCGCGAGGTTTAACATTTGTGGGAGTAGAAAGTGTTAAACATCACTGGCGAGGAGGGGATGCTTTGGCACAGATTAATAAGAAAGAGGTGGAGTGGATCTATCAATTAGGGACCCTACAACCAGGAGGGCTTAATATTGAATTTGATTTGAAACCTTGTATACTGTAACTTGCGCCTAGTGGCGTGATCTGGCTCTCCACCACCGCGCCTCCTAAGGACCTGTGGGTGACGTCGTGGGGGCGGAGTGATGGTGCCCCAAGAGACGCACGCCGGGGGAAGGAGGCGGGGTCGAGGATACCCGTATTGCGCTATAGGAGGAATTAGGTGGAGATTGTTGGATATAAGATTCAGGAATAGGCAGTTTAGGGGACAGTTACACATTCAATATATGCTCCAGTAGCCTGTCTGTACCCATGTTGGCATCTGTCCTCCTTTATTTGGTTTCTCAAGGACCTGTGAGTGACGTCATGATATTCGGACCGTTCTATTGGGCGGTGCTGTCACATGATATTATGACAGAGGAGGGAGGTGGGGCAAGGGATACCTGGATGACGCTAGTAAGAATGGGTGGGGGATACTGACATTATGCACTAGGAGTGGGTGGATACTAGGAACAGTAATGTAGATTTTGGTTATATGATGTTATAATGCGAATTAGGCTGCAATTTAATATGCAATGGTGCGGCAACATAAGGATAGAAATGTGGTTTGTTTAATTTATAATAGAGGGAACTGATCCCCTATTTTTATTTTATTAATGTTTTATATGTTTTATGTATGAATTTATGACTCTCATAAAGGAGGAAGGAACCTTCCTTATTTTTATATCTAATGTGTTTGTGAAAGCATAAAGGAACAACAATGACAAATTAAGTATGTGAGATGTACAACTGTTTTAGTAACTGCTGCATGTTCCGGAAGCTTACTGGTTAACTGATTAAGAGCAGTTGGGCTATTTAAGGGCCGGAGTGCAAGCATGCACAGCAGATGCCCCTGAGGAAGCGAGACAGCGAAACCCGGGTCGGGCAGGAACCTGACGTTCTGATATCTTGTATTATATGCTTTTTGTCTACCAACTCTTGTGAGTATAATAAAACCTTTTAAGAAAAAATTGCAAAGGGTGCTTCACTATTCTGCCTATCCCATTTAAACCCTTAGAGGAGGAGATCTTTTGAAGATTGGATCCTTTGGGTGTTGGGAGAAAGGGGCTCATCCTCTGCCATCCACGTTTATCGGGAGACTTGGTCCAGAGCAGCGCGGTTCCAAAACCCTTCAATTTCTATTCCTGGTCTGAAGAAGAAAAGCCTAGGAATGGATTTTTTGCCTGTTCGGTTTTGCATCAGTGTGTTCTTAGTAGGACAAGGCAGGGCTCCAGATGGCGACCAAAATGGACAGCCGCGCTGCGCAGCCTAGTATCAGTTAAAGAACATGGCAAGCGCCACGTTCTCTTCACTAGCACAGTGGAAAAGGAGGGAGTCCCTCCCTCTCCAATGTGACGCGGACGCCACTGCTACAAATGGGGAGATAGCAGGGAGGAGGAGGAGGAGAGGAGCTGTGGCCACTGCGCCACCAATGAATGTAAAAACATATTAATACAAGTATAGACAGCGGTATCACAGACCCGGCCTTAATAACAGGGCATGTGATACGCGGCAATTAACCCCTCAGGTGCCACATCTGAGGGGTTAATTGCCACGGATCGCATGCCCTGTTATTGAGGCTAGGTTCCGGGTCTGATACCGCTGCCGACACTTGTATAAATGAGTTAAATAGGACCTTTCATGGGTTCAAAAAATATTAACCAAGTAGCAGGCTACTCAGAGCCGGTCCGTTCGCCCGCTGTGGCCCCCGGTATTTTCAACATTTAGAGCAAGGAGGAGGAGATGCCAGTGTCTCTCCTTCTCCCAGCAGCGCTGTCCAATCGCAGCGCAGAGCTCAGAGCCAGGGAGAGAAAAATCCTCCCTGGCTCTGAGCTGCGATTGGTCAGCGCTGCTGTCAGGGAGAAGGAGACACTGGCGTCTCCTCCTCCTTGCTCTGAATGTTGAAAATACCGGGGGCCACAGCGGGCGAACAGAGCGGCGCCCAGGAATAATAGTAAGTGCACTTAGATCCCTGGGCGCCGCTCGATGTAGCCTGCTACTTAGTTCATATTCTTTGGACCCACGAAAGGTCCTCTTTAATTACATTCATTGGTGGCGCGGTGCGCCCCCCCCCTTAGTATTAGTATCATTGGTGGTGCAGTGCGCCCTGCCCCCCCATTATTAGTATCATTGGTGGCGCAGTGGCCACAGGGTCCCCTCCCCTCCATTTGGTGGCAGTGGCAGATTACACTGCTGGGGCTCCGATCGGTTACCATGGCAGCCAGGACGCTACTGAAGCCCTGGCTGCCATAGTAATCTCCCTGCTGCTTTGTGTACTATGCACAGGGCAGCAGGGAGAGTGCGAGATACAGCTCTATAAGGGTGAATAGGACAAGGGATGAAAAGATCCAGGTTATAGCCCCTAAGGGGGGGAAATGGTTATTAAATAAAAAGTCTAAAAAAAAGTAAAAAAAAACACAAAAATATAAAAAGTTTAAATTGCCCCCTTTCCCAATTTTACATATAAAAAGTGGGAGCTATTAAAATATGAAAAAATATTTCCGCTCTGGTGAAGGCCGTAACAGAAAAAATAAAAATAAAATCAAACCCGCCCAATTCGCCATTTTTAGTCGCCTTGTCCCCCAAAATATGTCACTGGATGTGAGGTATGTGGTGCTGTATTCTCCTATATGTAGTGCTGGCTCACGACTGACCTGCGTCTCATCTTCTCCGTCAAGTCCTTTATTTTTTTTTATATGCATTTTAAATTTGGCGACAAAAAAATTTAATTTGGCTCCTAAATTTTTTAGTTTAAGAGCCAATGGCTCCTGGTTATTTTTTTTTTGTCTGGAGCACTGCAAGGTGGAGGAAGACACAGACTGCTCTGGTAGCAGCTCATCCCTGTGAGAAACAAAATACAATAAACGGGACCTTATCTTCCCCCGAATCTGCGGTCGGTGGCAAGTTTGGAGGACCCCATGCACATTAGATAGCAAGCCGATCCCGGCAAAATTGGTGGGTTCATTCATCATAGATCCTATATGTTTGGCCAGCTTAATGAGCAAGCTTCATTAAAGGGTTTCTGTCACCTGAAAAATGGGTATTAAGGCTCCATTCACACGTCCGCAAAATGTGTCCGCATCCTTTCCGCAATTTTGCGGAAAGGGTGCGGACCCATTCATTCTCTATGGGGACGGAATGGTTGCGGACAGCACAGTGTGCTGTCTGCAGCCGCAATTGCGGAGCGCGGCCCCGATTTTGGGTCCGCAGCTCCGCAAAAAGATAGAGCATGTCCTATTCTTGTCCGCAGCTTGCGGACAAGAATAGGCATTTCAATGGGGGTGACGGGCTGGTGTGTTGCGGACCCGCAATTTGTGGGTCCGCAACACACCACGGACGTGTGAATTAAGCCTTAAAGAGGACCTTTCACTAGAATAAAACATCTAAACTAACTATACAGACATGTAGAGCGGTGTCCAGGGATCCCCCTGCACTTATTATACCTGGGCACCGCTCAGTTTTTTTTTCCTCTCAGGCTATGAGCTGAGCGCTGCGATTGGCCAGCGCTACAGCATGGGAGAATGAGACGCCGGCAGGTTCCCCTGGGTGGAGCCTAACTATGAAGATACCGGAAGCTATAACGGGAGAACGGAGCGGCTCCCAGGGATAACAGTAAGTGCAGGGGGATCCCTGGGCGCCACTCTACATGTCTGTATAGTTAGTTTAGATGTTTTATTCTAATGAAAGGTCCTCTTTAAGCTGGCTGACATTAGTGATGTGCTAATTTCAGCTGAACATAACTATATTAGTGCCATCTCACTGCGTGCCACCGTTATTGAGAAAAACAAACTTTTATAATATGCTAATTAGCCTCCAGGAGCAGGGGGGGGCGCTGCCCCTGCTCCTAGACTCTGGCCACGCCCTGCTACATTAGATTGACTGGAGCAAGCAGCGTTGGTCTCGTACCTCCGGCCCTGTCTGCAGTGTAAATCTCGCGCCATTCAGTATTCGGCGCAGGCGCAGTTAGGAAGCTGGCAACCGGCGCCCTTCACTCACTGCGCCGAATACTGAACGGCGCGAGATTTACACTGCAGACAGGGCCGGAGGTACGAGACCAACGCTGCTTGCTCCAGTCAATCTAATGTAGCAGGGCGTGGCCAGAGGTAGGAGAACGGAGCCTCTAGGAGCAGGGGCAGCACCCCCCCTCAATAACGGCGGCAGGCAGTGAGATGGCACTAATATAGTTATGTTCAGCTGACATTAGCACATCACTAATGTCAGAAAGCTTAATACCCTTTATTCAGGTGACAGAAACCCTTTAAAGCCCCAGAAAACAACACTAAGAGTAAGCTCCCACAGGCCAGACACATTGCAAATGTTCCGTCATCCGGAAACGTGGGCAGAATATGCACGGTTTAACGTACCAGTAAAATGGATGCAGAAAAAGCCCTTTGAAGATGGTGCTGTCAAGGAGTCCAACTCCACAGTTGTGGGATAAAATCCAATTTCCACCGCAGGGTTCACCCTTTGCAATGCTTAGTAAATCCATATGTACCTGAAGATTTTCCATGGGAATGTACCCTACTAGTGTACCCCAAATCACATCTCCTCAATGAATCAGGTAAACTATAACTTGAAACGCATCAGTATACAGTTCAGTTGGTAAGAATAGCTCTACCTGTTGAAGTTGATATCTGGGTAAGTGGAGTACTCCGATTTTCTGGCATTTCTGCGTGGGAACGTGCAGAAGAAAGCGTTGGCTAGCAGACAAGATATCTGTTCCTGTGAAATGGTGATTGAATGATCCATTTTTTTCTTCAGCAATGGAATTGGCTACAACAAAAAGAAGAGGGGGGAGGGGAGGTCAGAGATAATTAATTTAACAATTTGGAAAAACATGAGCAGGAGATTGACCCGAACAAATTAAAGCAGGAGTGATTTGATATTTTTAGCTGGTCCTTAAATCAAGAGCACCAAATCTCTGGAGTCATTTATCCTGAATGGTTAACGGGTTGGTTTGACACGCTACGGATAGACAATCAATAAAAATAATAGAGGGCCTTGGAGTTATAGATCAAATTGGAACATCAACATCCAAGCTGTAAACCTCAAATCAGAAGAAACCAAGCACAGGGCTATCATTATTCTGCTTTAAGACACACTAAAGGGCTTTGGTCGGTATGATTAACCTTATTAAACCAGGCGTATTGTCTGGTAGGGTTCATCGTGCTGATTAAAAGGATATCTTTCTTTTTTTTTTTAGCTTGCACCATCGAGGAGATATGTGGACTTTTATATTTATGCAAATTAGGCACTTCAAGCACCAAGGGTTGGCGTAGCTCTTGGAGCACTGCTAATGTTACGCCCCTTGGTACTCCCACTATCCCTTTGATTGACCGGGCTAGACAGCCCTGTGTAATGGTGCCAGCACTGTGGCACACTTAGTCATTGGTGGTACAGCGTTATTATTGTGCAAAAACAGTCATTGGTGTCAGTGTGTTTAAGCTAAATTCCTAGGGGAATGATTTTACTAATTTGCTTCGATTTATATGTAGCCATTCATTGGTGGCACCGGAGCCTCTGTAGAAGGGAGCGAGCACTGTGCAGGGAGGAGAGAATACCGACGTTTTCATCCTCCTAGCTGCTGCTCTCTCTGCTGTCCAGTGCACCTGGAAATGGAGGCCTTCCAACTCTCCCCAATGGTTGTTGTCAGGAGGAGAGAAGGGTTTGGCATGTTGGATTTCAATGCCCGATCCTGATGTTCTAGAGGAGACAAGCTGCTGCCAGAGGTGTACATAAGTGACTTTGTCCCCTCTCCCATGCCCGAGCAGAGCTTGTCTGTGTATGGGGGATTCTGCCAGATCTCATGGGAGTGAAGCTGCAGTAACCTGGCACAACCACTGCACATTGAATGGAGATGTGCTTCTGGCACTGTTCTGAGTGGTAGTACCAGCACCTGCAGGTGTCAGCTGATTAGTTGGGGTGCAGACTGTCCCCCAATGATCTGATCTTGATCACCTATTGCACAGAAAGGTCATCAATATCATTAGCCCAGAAAACCCAGTTAACTGTTGGTTGATGAATCTTTTGACTAACAAATATTAACTATGACACCTTCTTAAAAAAAATCTATGGACTAGATGGACATACTAATACTAGTTAGAACCATCGCAACAAGTGAATGTTAAAAAAATAAAAAAACTCTGGGTAAATAGCTCAGCATCTCTAATACAGGACACAAGTCGGACCAGAGGTCGCAATAAGGCCTGTACAAGTGTCATAGACGTCACAGGCGAAGACGACCTGTGTATTTCTACACATGGGGGGAGATTTATCAAAACTGGTGTAAAGTAGAACTGGCTTAGTTGCCCACAGCAACCAATCAGATTCCACCTTTATTTTTCAGAGTTATTGTGTAATGGGCATGTAGCAGAGCTGTGTGTGCAATGTGCATATAACAGAGCTACATATCGAGTTATTATAGCTTTTGGTAAGGAGACTGCTGATTTCTCAATTTGGGTGGGTTGTCCGGCCATTTGCTGCGCCACTCTGAGGACACTGTGGAGAATGTCTGTGCAGTGGTGCCACCATCTTCACCAATACTGCCAGTGGAGTGGTGGCCTGGTGTGGTTAGCGGCCTCTTGTAAGAGGTGCTGTGGGCAATGTGGGCACCAGTGGATCTATAAGTCCCCGGGGGCGGTGACTGGGCAGATCTGGGTGTCAGATTTTTCCCCAGACACCTGAATGAAGACGAGAATGTTGCATGACACAAGTTTCTTGACGTGGACCAATGCTCCACACCGAAAAACAGATGTGTGGCAGAAAAAAAAACTATTGTGTGAACCAGACCTTATACAATATCAGGTTCTGTAAGAGAAAACATCCGTATAAAGCTTTCATACAACGAAGCAGCAGTTTATCTGTAAAATCAAGGTCCTTTTGTCCTTCAATATCACAGAAGAAAATCAAAGTGAAAGGAGTGGAGGTGGGTGAATCAAAAGGTCTCTAGAATAGATCATTCACCATCATGGCTGGCTATCTACCCCAATTAGACCTAATTGACCTGCCCAAGACTCCGATAAGTGTGACATGGTGAGATAGTAGGAGACTGCCTATTATACACTATAGATATGTGCTCACTATAACTGAAAAAAAGAACAGAATAAAACATTTTTGGGTCAATAGAACAGATTTTGCTTCAGATAGGGAAGTACTCCAAGTTTAACCTCATTAAACAGCATCTCAGAAGTTTGCAAATAAAACTGAAGGCAAGAGAGCCACCATGAGGAAGAGAGTGGGAATTGGGACAGATTAAATCTCCCTTACTGTGCAGTAACTATGGGGAAGGATCTGCTTGTTCTTCAGCAGGGGTGAGAGCTCTACTTTCATGCAGCAACCACCTCCTCTGTATGGCGACAAACATGAAACTGTGCCCCATAGAGATGCATTGTTTCTGGGAAGCAGATTGCTGTATGCACAGTAATGATCATCTTGGAGACCACATGAACAATGCATTCACCTGATGAAGGAACATTGGCGCATTCATTGAGTAATCCGTATCACAGTTACATAGGGTAATTTTCAGGAAAAAGTTTTTCTAGGAATGTTCTTTCCCAATAATCATCTCACTTGCCAGCCCATGTAAAGGGGCCATAAGGGATACAAAGGTAGCTACTCAAGCTGCCATGAGTAAGGCCAAGTCTTACCGTGTTTGAAACACATAGGAACGTTCCTTCCTAATAATCATCCCACTTGCAAGCCCGTGTAAAAGGAGCCTTAAGGGATACTCAAGCTGCCAAGATGTGGATTCTGCATCAGGTTTTTTTTTAGCATAGAAATCGGCAACAGGTCAATTTATGTTGTGGGGATCTGCCACAGATTTCACTTTTTACTATGCAGAGGGTAAAACCTGTGGCAAATCCATAGCATTTCCATACTAAAATCCACAAGAGCGCCGGTGCCTTCTCAAACAGCTGATCGGCGGGGGTCCTGGGTGTCAGACCCCCCATCGATCAAATACTGATGAACTATCCAGAGGATAGGTCATCAGTAGTGCTGAACGAAGCACGCTTTGGATCACAGAACCAAAGTCTCTGTTCAAAATTCAAATGTATGGGCTTTGCAGAGGTGAAATTCTTCAGTGAAGGTTCTACAACTTTAAAAACATTGTCAAACTGCAATCCGAAGTCGGTTTGGTACTGTGGCACCAGTAGGTACTGAAGCAGACTTCGGATCAGAGTTTCAAAATGGTTGTCAAGTTGAATAATCGAAGTCCGAAGTTATTCAACGAAGTTTTGCGACACTCCGGACAAAGAATTTCACCTCTGCGAAGCCCATATATATCCATATCGCATTCAAATGAAGTGACTTCGGATCTATGCTCCGAAGCACGCTTCGCACAACACTAGTCATCAGTATATAAGTCTCAGAAAACCCTTTTAACAGAAAGGAGTGATCATGTACATAACAGTGAGATTCCAGTACACCACCGCTGAAAACTGCACAGTTGGTGGAAGCTTCTGCTTCCAGGTCCATCCACCATACAGCTTCTGGACGTCAGTGGCTGCTCAAAACAGGTGACTGGTGTTGGACCTCCATCCATCAATATCTAAGTCCTGGAACCCCTTAAAAAAAAAGCACCTCAGCATGATCAACCCTATTACACAGGTTAACCCTGCTGATCAAAATGGTATCTGCTTTGTGGTATTTTCAAGAAAAAAATGACTTTTGTTCTTTATGTAAGAGAGGGCTTCAGCATACCAAGGGGGCTTGGACAACACTGGAAAGCTGAGGTGCACAGAGGATCTAACGCCTCACCCCTCGGTGCAGTGAAGCCCTCATTTACACAAAGAATCAAAGTCTTTTTCTTCTCGTTTTAATCAGCAGGATCAACCATTCCAGACAGTGTGCCTGGCTTAATGGGGTTGTCACTGAATTTGAAGAAACTTTTCATGTGTCTTAGTGACCCAAAGACTTTGGTCGGTGGGGGTCTCCGCACTCAGACCGCTAGAACAAAGGGAGACCTCACGTAGCACATACTATCTTCACTGCCGGAGATGTAAGCAAAACTCGATGGAAAGTCTACGGGCCCGTCTCGATCCCATCTCCTGCAGTGAGGAGAAGCAGTTTGCTATGTGAGTGTTTTTCTCTCCACGTTCTAGTGATCAGTGGGGGTTTCAGCACTCCACAGAACCCCACCGACAAACACATTTGACTTGTAGCTATGACATATTCCAACTTTTTACATAGTGCAAAGGCTGATGGAGGCTAGGGGGTCTGATCTGAGGCTGATTGAGGTTGAGGGGTCTGATCTGAGGTCTGATGAAGAATGGAGGTCTGATGGAAAAAAAATTTTTTTTCAGATTTTCCTCCTCCCAATCCTAGGTCTTATAGTCTGAAAAATACAAATGGTATACCTCCATAGGAAGGGTTAAATGCATTGTGGACAGAGCTGTATCTCCCCTTTTCTTACACACTCCTGACAGCATCTAGTAGATTTTGAATGTTTATTGCATTGTGAAGTGTGACTGAAGTCACTATTGTAACACACAGGATTCTGAGCGGATGAATATTCTCCTCGTGTCAGAATGAAATACACAGCAAATCCAGAAACCAGCAGACGGTATATTGACAAGGCCATAAATGGTAACCTAAATCAAAGGAGTCTTACGCTTCATTAGCTTGTGTCAGCCATGAGAAAACTAGTCCAGTGATCTCCGGATTAAAGGCTGCCAGCTAGGTTTCAAACTTCCCATTGTTTTTTTCTCTCCCTCTCATTCTGACAGAATTGATTTGAATAATACAATATGTATATGAACAGAAAATGCATGTGGTAGGGAGGAATGGAAATGTGAGACATTTGGAGATTCATACCTAATGCTATCACAGCAGGGGGGTGAAGTGATTTACTCAAAGTAAAAGTCAGACTGTGGGGAGATGAGGTGATCTGGAGATACATTTATAGGAGAAATATCTACACTCGGCCCTGACTCGTGACTAGCGAGAACCATTTCAGCAGCGCTATCAGATTCTTATGTACATGCATTAAAGGGGTTGTCCCAAGACCCTAACCTATCCCTGTCTGGTGCATCTGAAGTCAAGTGTCTGACTGGTGTGGGTCCATCTGCTGTAATCCCCACCGATCAGGAGAATAGGCGTCCTGCAAACATCCCCCCCTCCCAAAAAATAAATGTTGAGTACATATGATAACCGCCGTTCCATTAATTAAGTGGAAAAGGGGCCCCTGTTTTTTGGTTCTCACCTACCCACAGAACAGGTGATGCGAGACCACTGATGGCTCCCACCGATCACTGGTATAATTTATTCTTGACCAGTACAGCTGCAGCCAGAGTTATGGAAACAGTCTAGACAGAACTTTAACATTTTCAAAAGTTCTATAGGTGTATATGGTTACCCATAGGTCAGAGGTACCAGTACAGTGATGGGAAAAAAACGTTTACCACTGCATTTTCTATGCAAAATGCCTACATCTTGACGTATTCATGCGAGACGAGGTAGTACCTTCAGCTCTGCTTGGAGACTAAAGATCCTTACCTGTGTGCAGAGTTTAGGGAGCCTGAGAGTCAATGAAACCATGTCAGGAAGAAGCGAGCTGAAGAGATGTGTATGCTCATCATCATCAAGAACCTGCAGGGAATAAAGCAGAAAACCTTCACTCCATGCCCTAAAATCAATCAAGCAAAAACAAGAATAAAAAGCCATAAACTATAAAATAAAGATGTATATACTTTAGTGTAGCACTAGAATCCGCACGGGGAGGAGGGGGGGGGGGGGGAAAGATATGTCTACCAATGCAGCAGTTATTTCAGGGACTTAGGAGTACTCGCAAGGGGACAAGTTTCATTATTTCACTTAAAGGAGTTTTCTGACACAAAATACTTAAGCCTCCTTTACACTGCCTGAGAATCGGCCAGATAATTGCTAACAAGCGTTCGTAGGAACACTCATTAGCGATGATCTGTCGGTGTAAAGGTGTCGCGACCATCGGGTATTATGATCGTTGGTGTGATCACCTAAATCATAGTTTGCTGGCAGCAGAGCGTGCAATCTAAACAGCGGTCTGCTGTCGGCAAACAATGATTCTGTATGGGGACAAGTGATGACATTAACAATCGCTCCTTCCCATACTGTGGAGGAGATCACTGCTGTAAATACAGGTGTCATCTCCACTGACAAGCTGGCCATTATCGACAATCATCTGCTCAACCTAGCAATGTAAAGGGACATTAGCATAGGCCATCAATATTAGATTGGCAAGGGTCTGTCTCTAGTTATCGACTGGCTGAAGGGGCCACAGCCCTACCTTCATTGTTTATCAAGCACAGTCCTCAGTCCCATTCACACCAACTTTGTAGTTCCAGAGACCCTCTTAAAAGTATTACCCTAATAGTTTATAGCTAAATTTGCTTTATAGACTGTCCACCTCTCAAACAGATGGCAAAACTTGGCAAAAATGATGTTTCCTACTGAAAGCGCTTGCTGGTATTTCAGACCAACCACTTTGCCTTCCTTGAGTGCTCATAAGCTTTAATACACACTGTAAGTGTTAGGTTGTACAAGCCAGGCCTAGCATCGATCTGGCTGGTACATGTCAGTATACCAAGGAAGGGGCCATGGATATTATAGTATCCATTAAAAATAACTAGAAAAAAATAAAATAAAATGTATTATTATTTATTTTTTACAATGGGACCTTATTGGTCAAACACAATGCAACATCACTTTGCAACACAGAATACATGAATTCATGCTATAGTCACTACATGAATAAATGTGAGGTACTTAGCAAGTATATTTCAATCATTTTTGACCATCCACCATGGCAAGGTGACCTCTTTTGGATGGGAACCTACGGTATGCCAAAGACTACATTTGGTGCCAACCAGAGGTGTGGCTGTCTCCATTTTGGTTGTGAACTCCTGACTAACCCATGTTTCCCACAAGCTGATTTTAATTATTGTAGTATAAAGCTGAGGCCTGCTCTCCCTGTATTTACTAGAGGCCAGCTGGCACCAGAAGAGGTGGCATACAGAGTGGGTTCAGCGTATACTTGGAATATGCCTTTCCTAAATTCATTGGAGGCCGGTTGGCACCAAGTAAGGACACATTTAGGATAGGTACCTGTCCAAAAGAGGTCACCTTGCTGTGGTAGATGGGCACAAATGATTACGATCAAAATATATTTGCTAAGTACATCACGTTTATTCGTATAGTGAGCATAGCATTAGTCCATATATTCTGTGTTTGCAGAGTGCTATTGTATAGAGTATCATTTTGTATTTTCAGCCACGGCGACGCGTACCAGCGCATTAGGATGTGCTGGCTAACTTTGATGCCACTGTATGGCACTGTGGAGCCCTAAAGGATATCTTAAAAGAGCCGTATACATCTTCAGATCAGCTTAGACTTCAAAGTGGAGAACATCCTTTCATTTCCAGGGACACCAAGCATCAACAGAAGCTATTCTTTTAAGACATGCTTACACAAATTTCCTGAAAATAAATATATTCAATCAAAGGGCGCCATATGCTGTCAAGATGTCCAGTATAACTGGACCCAGCCTTTATAACTGACACATCAATGGGAGGCTGTCATGCTTTATTGCTGCTGTATAGCACTTGTCAAAACTTATACTGTGACCCCAGACATAGAACTGTCATCTGGTCCTGGCGTTCACTAGCAAAGATGCTAATGAAACTTCTAGGGATAAGAAATATTATACACAAAACTCTGTAAGGTTTAATTTGCAATGTAAATTATTATAACATCATTCCTATGCCAAATAAAAGACACCCCTGTAAAATACATTTAGCAGTATTTGTAGTATTGGGGAGTAATCCTAAGACACAAGAAAAGCATTGTATAATTATTCTGCTACTCCTCCAGAAAAAAAGAAGAAGAGTGCGTTAAAATACAAACAGCATACATTTTGTATATTTAAACTATACATTTGCAATGCCAATGCCTTTAATATGAAATCCATGTGACCTGAGGTCTGACTACTGGACAGCCATAGAAAAGTATACAACACACATGTAAGTTAAAGGGGTTATCTGAGACAAAAAAAAAAAAAATGCCCCCATATGCCCGGGTCCCTCACCCTTAATCTACTTATCTAGCTCACCGCGCTGCTCATGGTCCCCGAACCGCCGCAGCTGCTCCTCCCCCCGACACCGGATGTTTTCATTCAAGCATGGGGAGAAGCAGCAGCAGTGGAGCGGGGACCAGGAGCGGCGCAGGGAGCCAGGTAAGTATATTCAGTGTGAGGGACCCGGGCATAAGGGGCATTTTTTAGTCTCGGATAAGCCTTATAAATTGTACATACACTTTGCTCAATCTTCCTCATGTGGTCCTTTGAAAGTCTACAATATGTTGCACTTCTATGTATGTGTTTAAGTGCTGGATTACAAACCCGTGTTCGTATGGGAGTATTAAAAGTCTTTAAAAAAAAATCCAGATCTTGAACATTGAGAGAAGTACATCAAACATGGAGGAGAATCCCTGAATATGTTTTTTAGGGTTGCACCACGTACCAAAATATCAGTACTTTAATGCCCAGTTCAATACGGACATTGTCAGCATTTTGATAGCAAGTTTGGCTATTGCACACCTTAGTAGCAGATCTGATTGACAGAACACAGCGCATGCATGCCATGTTCTGATCAGTGGCAGCGGAAGAAGGTGCAGGAACCGAGGAGTCTGCGAGGGTGAGAGATCCCCGAGAGGTGTGTGTATGAAAGGAACGCCCCATTTGAGTCGGTGGCGCATCGGCCGCTGCTATTTTGTGCCTTTTTGTACTACAAAAGCAATGAGTAACATACTTGGGAGTGCAGCAGGGAGCTGTAGTAGTACTAGAGGTGTCATCAGGGAGTGTAGTTCAGGCCTTCAGTGATACGGGTTTGTTCACACCATGAAATACACACCTGTATGCTATATGTTTTATAGGCTAGTAGCTGGCTCTCTTATCTGGTATACTTTAAGAGATGGGGGTGGGGGAGGGAGTCAAGATAGTACATGATGGGGCTTACTTACAAATTAACGTGAGGCACAAGGCGTTATTACTTTAGTACCTCCATGAGTAATAGTAACTTACTGCAATCAGAACCTCTTAATGAGAACATGGGGCTAATGTGAGGTACATGATGGGGCCAAGTACTATTAATTTGAGGTACATGGAGGTCCAAATAGATAAAACCATGTGTCTCACATTACCAGCAAGTAACTCCATCATGTACCTAACGCATAAACCCCATGTTGCCCAATATGTGAAGAGGTTAAATGGTTTAAACAATATGGACAACGTGCCTCACATTAGTAATAATGGGGTTAATGTGTGGGTACTTTTGTGTTTGTTTTTTTCCCCGTACGTTACTCAGTATCGATATCGAAGTCCAAGTTCTGGCATGGTGACAACTCTAATGGCATGACTGACAGTCTATACAAGAGGCAATAGATAGCACCAGCCATGACTTTTCAGTTTTACAAAAAAAAGTCCCTGTGTGACAGCTCATCAAATCCTACAAAACGAGCACATGACGCATGATCCCAGACAGGCCTATCCATCACAGAGCAGGGAACAATAATCAGGCCTGAAAATGCCGGCTGCATGCAAAGCGGGTCCGAGCTTAACATTTCTCTTCTCATTGTGCTGTGTCTGGGGTTTTTCTGCTTAACCCTGTCGTATTCAGTCAAAGAAAAATATTACCGGAAAGGGCCAACATGAAATCTAGGGATTAGTTTTCATTTGGTGTGGCTTCTGTATCCTTCTTTCTAGAGACCACATTATGTAGATGCTACATGGAGAAGATCTTTAGAAAGAGGGAACCAATGTTTAATACAAAACATCCCACAAATTAGACAAAAAGAAAATGCAACTATATTAATACAACAAAATGCTGCTCCCCAGTGTAATGTGCTCCCTTACTCGCCTCTCCACTCTTTCTAGGGGTGAATCCAATAAATAGCAGTACAGAATGCCCTAATTTCCTTCTTCACTCTAGGTCGAAATACAACTGTATGTTTCTAGGAATTTTGTAGGGACCAATGAATGAAAGGTATTGGACCACTTCCCTTGCTTCACTTGGAGATCACTAGGTTAGTCCACCACTGGATGAAGGAGAAGGTGGACCAGAAATTGAGGAGTTTATCTTCCAAAATCACCACTTATTGTCACAAATGGGATTTGCTCCCTAGGATTCATATTTACTCGATATTTTTGTCATGTCTGTGTGGCGTATCAGCAGCTTACAACAGGTCAAGCAGTGCAGATCTTCTCCAGAGAAATTTTTTGTTGTGAGGCAAGACGTTGCATCGCCATCTAAATGTTAAAGTGTATATTTAAATTTGCGAACAATATTTTTAATGCTAAAAGGCATTGCTGAATCAGTCTTGATAAAAATATTCAAATGTTTAGCATTCAGCTCCCATTCAGTCTTATGTGTCTCCATTGTAAGGGTGTATTCACACGACCGTATATAGTTTGCAGTCCACAAAATATACGCCCATGTGACATCTGTGTTGCATGCGGTTTTTTTCATTGTAACAATGCCTATTCTTGTCCATAAAACTGACATGTTCTATCTTTTTTGCGAAAATGCGGAACGGACATAAGGATGCTGACAGCACACTGTGCGCCTTCTGCATTTTTTGCAGACCCGGATGCGGAGAAAAAAAAAAAATATATAGTTGTGTGGGTGGGGCCTAACAAAAAATCCTGCGGCCTTATTTTGTTGAATCTGCTCCTGACCAAATGTTAGCAGGAAGTTGGGGTAGACAAAAGGGAGTATGACTGAAGGATCCTCAGACTACGCAGGGTTTGTTTGTAGTCTGTAGCCAAGGAGACACAGCAGCACTGAATAGGAGCTGGGAATTTGAAATAGTAAGATGCTTTTAAACCAACACTATTTGCTAAATTTCCTAATTTGCCTGCAAAGGCAGGCATACACTGTAAAATTGCCAGGTTTTGTGTTGCTCTGGTGTGGTTGGCCGTGCAGTCCGTGACCTGCACCGAACAGCATAACGAAGGGTCCCTTTGCCGTTTCCATCTGTCTGTGTAGCGGTGTCTGGTACTGCGGCCCATTCCAGTCACTTGGCATGCCATGTCATCTTACAATGTCATCTTAGGTACTGGAGAGCACCAGACAGAGATGTAAGTTACAAAAAATAAGATCAAGTATTAATACAGTGAAAAGTCCACAAATCTTTTCTTTGTGGTTTCAGAAGAATTAACCATATCCCAGAATCCCACCCTCCTTAACTCATGGTAGAGTCTTCAGGGGTTTGGTGACAAATCATGGGGCTTTCTTCTGGCTTTACACATTTTGTGGATCAGGCTGGATCAGAAAAGACAGATTTGTCTTTGAGCCTAGAATAGAGAACTACGTGATGTGCTGTCAGCTGCAGATTCATATTATTGGCGAGTACAAAACATGCTACAATCCCTGGCTAATAGGATCTGCCGCGTAGACGATCTGTCATATGAGCAGAGGCCTCTAATACAGTGAGGGTCCATTTATCAACTATATGTAATTGAGTAGGACATGTGCTTAACTCTCAAATCAATCAGGTCTATGTCTACCACTCACAGACCGGCAGTCAAGGGATTCTGCCTACACAGTAGTGTCAGGACCAAGAAATGCGTCTATGGCATAGTACACTTCACAAAAAATGTGACAAAACTGGGAATTCTACACCAATTTTTCTGGCTGTGCAGTGCCAGTGTACTGATGACCTATCCTCTGAGTAGTTCCCTAATATCAGATCAGCGGGGGAACGACTCCCAACATCTCTGCCAGTTATCTGTTTGGAGAGGTTGCGGCGCTTATGAACTGAAGAAGAGGTTGTAGTTACACTGCACCACCTCTACAGATAGACAGCATGCCGTTAGAGGGGTATTTCAGTTGTTTGAAGCTACCCCCTACCAACAGGATAGGAAATAACTAATAGATTGGTGGGGATACCGCTGGGACCGCTGCTCCATTCATTTCTATGGGCATTCCGGAGATAGTGGGGCGCTGTACTTGTCTATGTCCAGAACTTCCATAGAAATAAATAGGGCAGGCACGCACTGCTCCATTCATTTCGGGGGACCTGCAAGGGGTATGGGGCCCCTGTTCTTGTGATCGGTGGGGGTCTCAGCGGTCGTACCTCCACCAATCTAATATCCGATCCTGTAGATAGGAGGATAACTTCAAACAACTGGAATACCCCGTTAAACAGCGAACAGGGCGAGCACTGCGACCGCTTCAGCTAGCTGATCACATCTCTTGGGAGTCCTTCTTGGAGTTAGGATTCTAGTAAAAAGTGTATCTGCTTATGACACGGCCAGGGTAAGTATATATATTAAATTAATTACACACGGTAGGGCAGGCTGCTGGCCCTGCATGTACCCCATGAATAGGTGGGAGCAAGTGAATGACTGTCCATTAGACAGCATGCAAGGAATCAAACAAGATTTTTTTTTCCTTTGCATAATACGGGAATGATCTCAGCTACCTTATCATCTTCAGTTAATAGCGCCATGCATCAATATGGCAGTGGCACCCACTGCACAACTGAAAATTAAAACTTGCGGTGCTGCAGGCTATTTGTAGCGCTATACAGCAATCACGGGTAATTACATATAAAAGACTGAAGCATGCAGCAGAATGCACAAACACAACATATGCAATCTCTAAATGCAATCATTATTGACCCCAAAGCTTTCAAAGGGATTGCTTCCCATTGATCTGCAGGGATGCATTACGGATGACTGTGTATAGGGTACAAATTCTTCTGACAATGACAAAAAGCATTAGCAAGATGCAGAATAACCCCTGAGATTTAGTGTAACCACTCGAAATATCCTTCAAAAGGAAGACCTCATCATTATTACTTCAAGTACAAAAAAGGATCTGCTTATATATTCATCCTAGGCATCGTCAGTACGTCACTTCCCACAAACCCCCATTATAGTAATGCACCGAGGCTATGGCCTGTGTTTAATATGCGCTTTAAACCAGGCTTCTTATACCGCAGAGCTCCTTTATTTTAGATGGCATAGTAAAGGATGCCCTGCTGAAGGGGAAGAGTGGGGGTCCTTGACCGAGTCCTTGTACTGTATAAAGGGCAGACAAGTCCTCTCAGGCACAGGACGTCATGGGGGTCTCTAGAGACAGTAAGGACCTCACAGAGGACTCTCGTGCCCTCGTCTGTATAAAGCGTAGTAAGGGCAGCCCTGTTACCAAGCTGGGTATATAGCATAAAAGTGGCGCCTGTAGCTGCTATGAAGGATCCAGTATAGGGTAGTCCTATTTAACTTTCTAACACGAGGGTAGCACCACAGCAATGGCTCTGCTATTTTTACTAGGTATGAAGCCTGCTCAACTGTCTAATTGCACCCAAAAATGTATATAATATATTGCACTGCCAGTTAAAACACGTGAAGTATGGACACAATCATCTCCAGTTATTTTAGCCTGTGTGGAAGTCAATACAAGTCCTCATGCACACAACCGTGTCAGTTTTGGGTTCAACAAATCACAGATCCGCAAATTACGGATGCGGTCTGTGTGCCGCATTTTTGCTGACCCACTGGCTTCAATGGCTCCATGGTGTGCATTCTGCAAAATACATACAGTCGTGTGTATGAGGCCTCAGTCAAGGATTCTTACCCTATATTATTCACAATGTTTCCTAGTATGCAGTATACCTGTATTTTCTATTTCTTTTTCATGCTTCTTATACAATACGGATCCTTGTAACCCGCCTTCTACCAAACATTAACTGAGGATATTCCCCAACTTTCGCACTCAAAAAGACAGCAAGTAGTTTACAAGTATTCATAAATGGACTGCTTTCTTTTCCCCAAGGACCAAAAGGCGTAAAAGGAACCAGAGTGCACAAAGATCAATGGGGAGGCATACGAATACCCGCCAATTTTTGTGGGACCAGTCGACTATCTTATGTGCATAGGGGCTTCATAGAAAGATTGGGCAAGAGATAAGTTGTCAATGATATAGGGTGCCTGGACGTGGTACAGATGTGTGCAGAAATCCGCACCAAAACCACACATAAAAAAACAAAAACAAACACCACCACATAAACCGCGCTATTGTGATTTTGGTGTGGATTTGATGCAGATTTTTTTGCAGATCTCACTCTTCCATTGAAAAGGGTAAAAACTGCACAAGAAAAACACAGTTGACATGCTGCAGATTTCAAAGTCCACACCCAATAAAAAAAGAAAAGTGTACATGAGATCTGATCTCGCGCAGTTTGCTGGTTCTGCATTACGTTAAGGTTTTTCTGCATTGGGGGGGGGGGGGAACGAACAATATCCTTACTCCTCTCTCCCCACAACTACTACACACTCGAACAAACCGAAAATGGACGTATACGGGAAGACGTAGCTGAAGGACACCTAAATGGATAATTCTATGTTTATGCGAAAAGATGAGGTTTATTACATTTACAAAGTCATGCTATAGTACTTATATCAGGCAAATGGTGACTGGCATCACAATGTAGGTGTTTCATTGTTACTCCCCAATACATGCACAATACTTCATAAATCTGGAAGTTAGAAAATAAAATTATTACCTTCACGCAAAAGTCATTTAATGCTGTAAAGTCCCATTTCTTGGAGTACAATGTATTGTATGACAGAATTGCCTCCTGGAAGGACAAAATGTTCATATGCTTAGAACACGCAGTGAATGTCAAATAAGGAGTATGTGATTCCCATGTATGTGGGAGTATATCGCCATCTGCAGGCCAGTAAAAAGAGGAGCAAGAAAAAAGCAATACTGTTATGCAATAATTTCTTACACTATTCTGTCAACTTCATTACTTCTTAGTTTCTGTTGGTTGCCGATAATCAAACAAAAAAAGCTAATTTAAAGGGGATGTCCAAAAGAACTGACAGCAGTGAACATTAAAAACTAATTAAAAAACAAACATTAATACATTTAATAAAATTGGGGTAACAGTACCTAATGTAGGGCTGAAATGATTACTCGATTGAAATTTTTTGCATCGAGGATTCGTTTGTGTCATGTGACCACGAGCTATTACTCACCACTCCGTGGTCACCCGCATCGTGCTACACTTTCTTCCTGACACATAGTCAGGTCATAGTGCACGTAAGCGTGCACTATGACCCGACGCTGTGTGATGTCAGGACAGTGCAGCCGCAGAAAAGATGATGGAGGAGCTGTGGAGTGGCGCCCTTACAGGAAAGGTAAGTACTGTCGCTGGGGACATGGCTAGGAGGGGGAGATGGTGGCACTGGGGGATAGTGGAGTTGACGGCAAGGGGGGGGGGGAATAGTGGAGTTGACGGCAAGGGGGGGGGGAAGATAGTGGAGCTGACGGCAAGGGGGGGGGGGGGAAGATAGTGGAGCTGACGGCAAGGGGGGGAAGATAGTGGAGCTGACGGCAAGGGGGGGGGATAGTGGAGCTGACGGCAAGGGGGGGGGGATAGTGGAGCTGACGGCAAGGGGGGGGGGGATAGTGGAGCTGACGGCAAGGGGGGGGAACGGAGCTGACGGCACTGGGGGGGGAACGGAGCTGACGGCACTGGGGGGAACTGATGCACTTGGGCTTATCGCACAGGGGGGAACGAAGGTGTTGGGGACTGATGGGAGGGGGTCTGATGCGTTTTTATAAAGGAAAACTGTCTATAAATTAATTTTTTCTTATTAGATTACTTGATTCATCGTAAAAAATAAATCAATAGAATATTCGATTTCTAAAATAATCGTTTACTGCAGCCTTAACCTAATGCAACATAAAGTGTGACCAGCATGGTTCTATAGCGATTCATCGCTTATTCCACACAAATTGTTTGAAGTTATCCCATCCATGGTCAGTCGGCTGCAGTAAGCTTACTGCGTAGACTCCAGTACCTACCTTCAATTCACTTGAGTTTCTTAAATTCCTACTGAGAGAGGTCTTTATGAGGTTCCATCGACTCCCAGACACCTTTCCTCCATTCTGTAAGCAAGTCAGACCATAAATGTGGGAACAACTTCAATCACTGCAGTTTATTTTGTCATAGATTTCTTACCTGGTCATCTACCGGATAAAGGTTCAGATGTGAGAAGGGCATTTTAACGTGTATGTTGTCCCATTTGTCAACGAAAGAAGTCGGATGCGGTAAGGGCACCACATTCTCTTCTAATTGGTCAAACTGTGAAAAAAAGCAATTTCCTCTATATTGTCGTGTTGTCAATTTTGCAGGAAAATAAATGTGAGAAATCTTTCCGTTAAAGGGATTGCCTCATCATAGACAAAAATTGTTGTTTTTTTTTTAGGAGAAATTACGGGCGTTCTGTTGATATCCAGTGACCATTGCAGCAGACATGTAACATGGCCACCATTTGGCTGAATGGCCATCTGTGCAATACACGGGGGGCCCTATTGCATGTCAGCAGTTCTCCACCATGGCCCATAGAAGCAAGTCTAATCAGGCAACCCTCCCAATGACCATTCATATACCGTAGTAGGGCATAGAGACCGCTGATGGGACAACCAGTTTAATATTCCTATTGATTTTAATCAGAGTTGAGCGAACCTGCCTTTTGGCAGGGTCGAGTTCGGGGTTTAACCCGTAGGATACCAGCGCCGTATATATGTGCTGCACTGGGAAGTGTGCTGTATGCGCCAGCATCGCTGAAAACACCAATGCAGGCACATTAACCCTTGCACTGCCACGGTTAGCGTGACCGTGGCATGTGCGGTATCCTCACGGGTCCAGAGTGTCCATCGGGTCCCCACGCTGCTGTGACGGGGACCCAATGGCAGGGACGGCAGCCCAATGCCTTCCTTAGTCATCATGGCTGCCATCCCTGTGAGCCTGTGAGATCAGCCCCCTGGATTGCAAAGGCAGGAAGGCTGTAAGTGTATTACACTGTGTAATACACTTACAGCCAATGCATTACAATACAGAAGTATTGTAATGCACTGTAAAGGGGATCAGACCCCCAAAAGTTGAAGTCCCAGAGTGGGACAAAAATAACAAATAATAAATTAAGTTTAAAAAAATAAAACGCGTTTCCCAAAATAAAGTAAAAAAAATAAAAATAGGGAAAAATAAAGAAAAGTACACATATTAGGTATCGCAGTGTCTGTATCGACCGCCTCTATAAAAATATCACATGATCCACTCCATCAGGTGAATGCTGTATATATAAAAAAATAAATGTACCCCAAAATGGTACCAGTGAAAACGTCACCTCATCCCTCAAAAAATGAGCCCCCACATAAGACAATTACTCAAAAAATCCAATCCATCAAAATCTGCGCTGCAAAAGCCATGTGGCGCTCCTTCCGTTCTGAATCCTGCCATGCGCCCCCACATCGGTTTACCACCACATATGGGGTGTTGCCGTATTCAGGAGAAAATGGGTAATAAATTATGGGGTGCTTTTTCTACTGTTACCCCTTGTGAAAATGAAAAATTTGGGGCTAAAGCAACATTTTATTAGAAGAAATTAAACTTTTCATTTTCACAGCCAAGTGTTTCCAAATTCCGTAAAACGCTTAGGGGGTCAAAGTGCTCAGTACCCCCCTTAATATATTCTTTAAGGTGTGTAGTTTCCAAAATGGGGTCACTTTTTGAGGATTTCCACTGAGGGGTACGTCAGGGTCTCTTAAAAATGGTGCCTAAAAACCATTCTAGCAAAATCTACCTCCAAAATCCATATGGTGCTCCTTTCCTTCTGACCACTGGCACATGCCCATACAGCAGTTTACCACATATGGGGTATTTCTCTAAACTGCAGAATCAGAGTAATATATCCTGAGGTTTATTTTGCTGTTAACCCTTGCTGTGTTGCAAGAAATAAATGATTAAAACCCCCAAAAAAAAAAATACCAAAAAAGTGAAATTTCGAAATTTCACCTCCATTTTCCTTTAATTCTTGTGGAACACCTCAAGGGTTAACAAAGTTTGTAACATCAGTTTTGAATAATTTGAGGGGTGTAATTTCTAAAATGGGGTCATTTATGGGTGGTTTCCATAACGTAAGCCCTTCAAAATCACTTTATAACTGAATTGGTGCTTAAAAAATGGTTTTGGAAATGTTGTTGAAAATCGGAAAAATTCGAAGCCTTCTAACGTCCCAAAAAAATAAAATGACATTTACAAAATGATGCCAACATAAAGCAGACACATAGGGAATGTTGATTGATAACTATTGTATGAGGTATTACCATCTGTCTTAAAAGTAGAGAAATTCAAATTTAGAAAATTGTGATTTTTTTTTTCAAATCTTTGGTAAATTTTGGATTATTTTATATATAAAGGTGAAAGATATCGACTCAAATTTACCACTGTCGTGAAGTACAATGTGTCACGAGAAAACAATCTCAGAACGGCTTGGATAAGTAAATTCGTTCCAAAGTTATTACCACATAAAATGACATGTCAGCTTTGCAAAAATCGGCCTGGGATTTAAGATGAAAAGTGGCTCGGCACTGAAAGGGTTAAGTAAATTACGCAATTGTTTCCGTTCTCACGGAATCCATCACATAATTCAATGCCGGCATGCCGCATAATACAAGTGTATGGCCAGCCCTGAGGGTTCCGTTCTGCTGGCCATACACTTATATTATGACGCCATGCAGGCATGGAATTACCTTTTGGATTCTGTGAGAACGGAATCCATGACATAATTCACTTAAACCCCGAACCTCCCTAAAGGCAGGTTCGCTCAACTCTAATTTTAATGAAATTTGTGACCTCAGTTGGGTCCAGTTAGGCCCAATCCATCCTGACTTTGGCTTTAGAGGAGTATAATACTGTGGCATAAAAAGAACAGTAACCTCACAGATGTGAGTATCATTTCCCCTTCGATCTTACCTTCACAGTAACCGTGTGGCTTGGAGAAGGCCTCAGTGCCTGCTCTTGTATGTGACAAACAGGCATTCGGTTCATTTCTGCCAGTGGCGTCCCCAGCCATGTCACCTTGCTGTATATGCAACAGATGAGAGTTATTCAACAGTAGGCAGAGTGCCATAGGAGCACGTACAGACAATGAAAGGATTGCAGGCCATTCACACTCATACACACCGACTACGGAAGTTTAGATCCAAACTTTAGGCTCAATAGATTTCGGCAGCTTCTGGACACAGTCTTATATTTTTGGAGGACTTGAGGAAATGTCCTTTTGTATAAACGCTCGTTCTCGATAATTGGCCTGTGTAAAAGGTGCCAGCGATCAAACGCTCGCTCATCAGGTGACTGTGTAGTTCTGCCGGTACCAAAAATGATCGTTCCTGAGCAGCAGATCGAGCTGTCTAAAAGGCAATCTGCTTGCCAGGAATAATAATTGACACTGCATTTTTGTGGCATCTGTCGGAAGATTCCCTGCCATACACCTCTGATGGAAGCCACCATATAGGCACACAACGGCATCAAATTGTAGATAAAAACATCTGGATGCCATTGTATCCAGAGGCAAGAAAGACAGCAGTCAAAAGGACTCTCTTGGCTTCTATCACATGAATGGGGGGCCTAGGGATGGTAGACCTAGAAAGAAAACCATTCTCTGTGTATCAGGACAAACACTAAAGCTCCTGTCAGGGGACAGAGTTGAACTTGCCTGGTCTCCACTGCAGACAATTGCACTACAGGCGATTATAATAAACTGCCTCCTTGCCTAACGGTGTTCATACATACTCTATAAAAGTCATCCAATGGAGTGGCCAACTAGATAATGCATTCAGGGGTCTAAAGACACTGCCAGGATAGCAGATGTCAAGGGAAAGAAGAATGCAGCATGTTGGATTTCAGTATGCCTGATCTTCTGCTGTTGTGGGAGGTAGCTGCTGCAAACATGGCGGAGTCCAGCTGTATGGAACGTTCAACTCCTCTAGTAGCAGCTCATCTCCCCCAGAATCAAAGGGTCGGGCACGTTGAAACCAACATGCATGATCCCCGGCAAACATGCCGAGAGGCGGCCGGACAAAACCGCAGCATGCAGCATGTTTGCCGTGCTGCAACCGGACCCATAGTAAATGGGGCCAGAGTGGACTTCCGGCCGCACACGTGGGCTAGCGTTAGCAGGGCCTGGCAGGGGAACGCTAATGTGAAAGTAGCCTTAGACAATCTCCTGTAGGACTGAAGTGTAAAACTAAATTGACTATACTTTCTTTTATTGATGCCCAGTACTCCAGAACACTTGATAATCTGCCAGGTCAGGAATATTACTACATTTATGCCTCATTCACAGTCAGTGTTTTGGTCGGTGATTTACATCAGCGATTTTGAGCCAAAACCAGAAGTGGAGCCTCTACAGACATAAGGTATAAGGGAAAGATCTGCTCCTGTTCTGTGTTTAGAGCCGCGCCTGGTTTTGGCTCAAAATCACTGAGGGAAATCACTGACCGAACGCTGACATGTGAATGAGGCATTAGAAATATAAACCTGGGCATTCACCAAAAGCAACCTGAAGATGCAGAGCTCTAATAAATAAAAGGGCCTTATAACTAGAACTACATAAAGACTTTCGACTGACTGTTCAGCATTCACAGAGGACAGATAAATTAACCCTTACAGCGGGAACTTACACATCTTTGAAGGAGCACTCGACTGTGTGAAATTCAAAAGGTCTCTTCCAAATCCCACGTTTAACTTCCAGGGCAGCAAAGAATGCTAATCCACAGGGTGCAATGTACCTCATCATCTGGCCAGGACACAATGTGAACAATTACAAGGAAAAACCTCCAGAAATTGTAGATAAAAGCTAGCTAAACTTCTACTAAAAGCATCAAACATTAGATTTCTAAAATTATACTGAACTGAATCTACCCTGTGCTAAATGTGCTTGACACATGAATATCTGGAGAAAAAAAAAAAAAATAATATATAAAATGGTTCCACTAGAGGGTGCCAAGTGTTTCACCATCATGCTCCTCAAAAATTTACAGGGGTTGTCTGGACATACTCTCCCGTCTGATCTCACATTAGGCATGGAGAGACGCAGCTGAAATCTGGGCTGAACAATGGCTAAAGCAACCGGCCAATGCATCACGCATGGGTTTCCATTACACAGGATACCACCTCTGCAACCTACTCACTGAAGTCCTTCCCAGCATGAAGTAGCGGCCATTCACCACTGATTGGGTGGATGGGTGTATCTGCACTAGCCCTTTAAGGAGTCTGAACAACCCAGGCCTTTCTTGACTAAATTATTTGAGAAGGCCAACTGATGTAGGATTACTAATTTTCTGCACATAAGTTTACATGTTCTTGCTGCAGCAACCGGCCAAAACCCTACCCACAAGTGGCAGCCAGGAGCCACACAATTTTGCAGGTGAGGGTGATGTCTCACCTTAAAATCGTGTGGCCGATCCATTGGCCACTGTGGGCGCACAGGTTCTTGGGCCACATGCGGCAGCCGGAACATGTACATAATCTCAATCAATTCTGAAGTATGTAGTGATCTAGCCTTTCCAACTCTAGTTCAGGGTCTAATGGGTAAATTTAGGCCGCATCAGTTTAATCCTTTGGAAAGTTTATCTGGCATATGTCCTTGTTTAGGCCTGTGCCATACAGTGACATTTGGTAACGCTCAAGCTATGGATAGTAAAATAAATAGATGAATACTGGCTTACTGCAACTTCAAGTGACCTTGCAATCGTACCAATCCTGGAGACCATGGCCTAACATCTAATACAGGGGTGCACAACTTGCAGCCTGCGATGCCATTCTGTGCAGCCCCCGACCGCCTGCTCATAGGCATGCCTGTGAGTGTCTCGTGGCTGCTTACATTTATTTTTTGTGTTCCGAGAGAAATAAAGTGGCATGTAGAGTGAGAGTGTTGACTGGCAAGTACTGGTGGGGCACAGTGTGGCCACCTTGGACATCCACATATATTGGCAAAATGGGGGTCTTGTGATCCCTGTAAGGCACTACAGAAAGGAGTAGATGAAATGGAGAGGTGACTATGAAAGCATCTCGGATAAACTACAATGGAGGGAGACATGGGGAGAAAAGCACTGCAATAGGCGGTCATTTGGAAAGTGGAGCCAGCATGCAGACTGACAATGTGGCTCTCAGGCAAGAAGATGTTGTGCACCCATAATCTAATGTGTAAAGAGGCCTCCCGACTCTCCCCACTGCAGATATCGAGAGGAAAAATACTTTGGCTCTTGGATTTTAACTTGCCCAGTCCTTTCATCGTTCGTGCAGCCACACCAATTACCATTTCTGGGCAGCAGATCGTGATGTCAAAACAGTGATCTGCTGCCCAGAAACAATGATTCCGTATGGTGACGAGCAATTGCAATAGCGATCCCTCGTCTTCATACTGTGAAGGAGATCACCTCCTTCCCAACAATCGGCTGTACATCGGAGTGCCTAAACCCGCCTTAACTAGCAGAAGCTGGCACCAGTACAGGACAAACCTGGGAAGATACTAGAGCTTAGTGGGATGGAGATTTGGGTAAACATACTTCGCCGATTTAGAAGCCATGCATCTTTTCTTCTGGGAGTTGACAGCTGTAACCAGCATTAGCGCAGTGCAGATCTCAGACCCGGAAGAGCCTTCTAAGATCAACTGCCCATGATTGAAGTTTCACTGGCATAAGTGTAAGATTTCAGGGTCAGGAATCAGAACAGAGAGGATGCCTGGCCCTATCAATCAAGTCATGAAGGGGAATGGCGACTGGGAAGAGGAAGTAAAGTGGTGCTCTGAGGGGTTAGGCCAGTCCTTGGTGCTCCAATCAGCTCATCTGTATAAGAATAAAAGTAGTAATTATGCTTCAACGGCACATCCATATAGAGGGCTCATTTAATTCACCATGATCAGACCCCACCAAGCAGTATGCCTGGTTTAATAGGGTTGATCATAAAGACGGATGCTCTTAAACCCCTTAAAGATCATCCATTTGTGCATATTCGTTTTTTCCTCTCCACATTCCAATAGCCATAACTTTTAAAATTTTCTGTTGACTTAGCCATATGAGGGCTTAGACAAGTTGTGTTTTTAATGGCACCATTTAATTTACCATGTCTAGTAATAGACAACATTTCTTTGTGGGGTAAAATTGAAATAAAAAACGCAATTCCACTAAGGTTTTGGTATTATGACCTTTACTATGTGCTAAAAAAAAACACATGATGTTCTTATTCTGTGGGTCTATACGATTATGGCCAAACCAAATTTGTATAGCTTACTTAAAGGGAGTCTGTCACCTACATATGGCCATATACAGTGCTTACATGGCTCTGTAGCACACCTATACAGGATTGTAAAGGTACCTTTGTTCTTTTCTTTAGACTTGCACAAGCAGGAAAAACGAAGTTTAATTCATATGCAAATGAGCACTCACAAGTGCCCAGGGGCGGCGTTCAGTGTGTAGATGCCCAGGCTGCTCTGCCTTCTTTTCACTTTACTCCTCCCCAGTCTCTGCCTTTGCCCTATTGATGAGGCAAGAGACTTGGAGGGCGGGCAAAGGAAGAGGCTGGGGAGGAGTAAAGTGAAAAGAAGGCAGAGCAGCCTGGGCACCTACACACTGAATGCCGCCCCTGGGCACTTGCGAGTGCTCATTTGCATATGAATTAATTTGTTTTTCCTGCTTGTGCAAGTCTAAAGAAAAGAACAAAGGTACCGTTACAATCCTGTATAGGTGTGCTACAGAGCCATGTAAGCACTGTATATGGCCATATGGAGGTGACAGACTCCCTTTAACAAAAAAATCTAAATTTTCTTTGCATCACGATATTCTAACAGCCATAATTTTTTTTTTATATTTCAGTCTACAGAGCTGTATGAGGGCTTGTTTTTTGTTGGCCGTACTGTCGTTTTTATTGGTATCATTTTTGGGGCAAGTACGACTTTTGATCGCATTAAAAATGGCAAGTATCACTTTTGCTTGCACTTAAAATGGCGAATCATGTGTAATTTTTTCCCCCACTATAGCGTCACTGTGCAGGAAAAATAGTTTTAGATTTTAATAGTTCAAACATTTACCGGTCATTTTTTTTAATATAGTTTATTTTAATATGTAAAATTGGGAAAGGGGTGTGATTTGAATATTATAATTTTAGATTTTTTTTACTTTTTACTCAATAACTTTTAACCCCCTTCGGGTGCTATAACCTGCGATCTTCTGATCACTTGTCCTGTAGACCATAATAGAAAACTATTGTTGTCTATGAGATTTTCAATCGCATGCCTGTGAAGCTGTGCCTCGTGCACAGCTTTACAGGCAGCTTACCAGGACATGCCTGGGAACCTTCAGCAGGCCACAGGCTGTCATGGTAACCAATCAAAGCCCTGCAATTTCAATACAGGGGGTTTGATCGGAAGGCAGAGGGAGCTCCTTTCCTCTGCCTAATCTCATAGATGTTGCGATCGCTGTTGGGCACGGCATCTTAGGTGTCATTGCCAATCCTGATCATTGCGCCCAGGAGCCTGCTGTATAATACCCGCCATGTCTGACCACTAGATGCCTCAGTGATCACTACCCTGCATGTTGCTGCTCCACTCAGTCATGTCTCAGAGACTGCAGAAGATTGAGTAGTGATGTACTTGGAATTCTTCGACAGTCCCATGGACTTTGAATGAGTGAGGCAGCAGTCAAGCATGCACACTGTCTTTGCAAACTGCTCCTCAGTGTGGGGTGCAGTGATTAGTATCAGTAGGGGTGAGATATTCTCTATCTACAGGATAACAAAACGTGAAATGTGAAAATAAGCCTAAAATATATGACAACACAACACATGTACACACATTCAGACAAATTCTCAAGAAGCAAGAACAATGGACTTTACCTTACATCTTCACCCTTGTTTACACCGGTAACATGAGTCGCCAGCATTGCTAATCTCTGGCTTGCATTTTTTTTCAATTTTTGTTCATGGGACATTGAAGGAACATTGCCCGCTGCACCTATCTGTTCTGAAGAGTATTTATTGCTCTCTCTACGACTCCCTTGTTCTTTTTCTCCCAACACATAGCTAGAAGTCATATCCTTCTTTGACTCTATTCCAACTACAAGATCATCATCAACTTCCATCTGGGACTCAGATTCACTCTCTCTTTCTCCTGGACTTGAGACCTGCTCATCTACACACAATTTTTGGTCTTTCAAGAAGTTCTCTGGTTCTTCACCTGGACTTGTACAGATGGGAGGTGTTAGGCTTTTAGTCGGGCAATCTGTCGGGGATGCATTTGCTGTTGTGAAGTTATTTTCTTCAAGACAGATCAAGTCATTGTCATTTGATGCAGACTTTTGTATATTGTCATCTTGTGGATTGTTTAGGTTGTGATCTTTAGCCTGAGTTCCTGAAGAGTCAACCACCTCCAAATGACTCCTGCTTTCTTCACATACATTGGTCTTTCTGTCGGAGCTCATCTCGCTGGCTATATGGCTGTGACTGTGTTTAGTATTACTCCTGCATAACAATAAAAATTTAGATAAGCCCATCAGAGCAGAGCACCAAGTGGGGTTTTTCAACTAGTATAATTAAAGGTGGCCATACACATCAGACAGACGTAGGTTGATATTTCAGCAGAAATAAGTGAACAACCATTTCGCAGGCATGGCCTTACACATTTCAGTCCATATCGGCTGCTCTACTTGAACTGGATATACATGTTTAATAAAACTGGGTGATGGACAAACTATTTTCCTTGGTATGTTCTTTCAGTTTTTTGTCCATGAATTATCCTTTCAAATGCAAGATCTTTCGTCCCACTACCGGAGAAAAGGTCAAAAATGTCTGACTTCTTTTCAGATGATGGTGGTCTGCCATCAGGTGTCTAAAATGATCTTTTTTGTTGAAATCTTCTATTTTGACCAACTTTAGTCTAATGGGTTGCTTTGGTATAATGTAACTCTACAAATACCAGCTCATGGTATGACTGCAAGATATTCTAACAGTAAGGGTGGGTTCACATAACGTTTTATGCCTCTGTTTGACGTACACTTTTTTTTTTTACACTATGGAATACTAGGGGGAACGGATGCCACTGTGTGGTATCAGTCTGAGGCCTCCGTTTAACGTTTACGTTAGACAGGAAAAACCTGATGTGAACCCAGCCTAAGAATGATGACAGAAATACAGCTACTGAAAGCTGTGACACAGGCTCCAGTGGCAGAACGTTTCCTTCCCCTCCATGTGTATCAGTGACAAGCATGAATGGGCTGGCTGAGTTAATTTGGCAATTCAACCCCTTCTCTGCCCAAGTCCTAGCAACTGGAGCCAAGAGTCTGGAAGTACACAATTTTGTCTTACGATAGGTACGGATGTGAAGGTGGTTTGGAGGTCCAGAGTATTGTGGCTGTAGTGCTAGGTGGTAGTGTATTAAAGGGATTCCGTCAGCCAGATTTTCGATACAGAGCTGTTCATATCATCATATTAGTCTCCTTTATCTAAATAAAAATATACTAGTTTTACCCCCACCTGTCCTTTCATTTTTGAGGGGGAAAAAAATAAAAATATCGCTTTTATTTATATGCCAATTACCTTCATAAGGTGCCCAAGGGTCTGTCCCTCTGTCCGTTGGAGCCCAGAGCCGCCCTGCCGTTAATTATTCACTCCTCTCCTTTTTTTTTTCGCAGTGCGCTGTAATCTGAGCGCATGCGCCAATGTTATACACGTCCGGGCCCGCGCGGTGTCCTGGCAGCAGCCTCATCCAGGGGAATTGTGCATGCGCCAGCTTTCTGCGCAGAAAGCTGGCACATTCGCAATTTACCTGGATGAGGCTGCTGCCAGGACACAGCGCGGGCCCAGACGGGAGGACGTTTTTTTTGCCTTCCTCAGGATCAACTTGCAGGATAACAGGCTGAACTGGATGGACAAATGTCTTTATTCAGCCTTATAAACTATGTTACTATCAACAGCAGGGCATACATTATAACCTTGATAAAGGTCAATTTTTAAGCATTGCACAATTCCATAACATGTAACAGGCAGTAGGTCTGGACCCATTAGATCAACTAACCGGCTTGACTTTGGGCCACTCCTAAGGGCATTATCCTGGCAATCCCCTGGTTTTCATCCTTTGACACTTATACAGGTATCTGGCCTTCACTGCACGGAACAATCAGGCCGCTAACTCTTGGAATAGTCCCAATGTAGTTGCGAATTGGCACACGGAGGCCACAGACACCAAAGGCCCGCACCAAAGGCAATACTTGTAGTTGGCAAACAGGCAGAAGACAGGGCAGGCAGAGTTCAAGCAATTCTGTGAAACTAATCTGAGGTCAGGGCAGATAGCAAAGGGTCAGTATGGTAGACAGGCTAAGGTCAAGGCAAGCAGCAGAGTATCAGAGTCGGTTAACAGGCAGAAGTTCAGTACCCAGGCAATCAGAATAGTACACCTTCACTGGTAAGCTAAGAACCTAAGCTCAGGCAAGGAGTGAGAAGGAAAGCCCAGCAGTTATAGCAGAAGCGAATTAATAATTAGAAGTAGCCATTCAACCGAACACATAGCAAGGCGAGGAGTAGTGTGGTGGTGATGGCAAAAATGGGAGTAGTAGTAATTCAATAAATAATGCTCTTAATGGAAGTAGAGGGGCAGCAACAGACATGGGCCACCCATGTAACATGAAAAATATAACAAACCTTATAATGTAGTATCTAAGAAAAGGAGCGATTATTATATAGTATCACTACTTTGCAGATAAGTCCAGTAGGTGGTCCACAATGTGGGTATAAGGTCCACCTACAGGACTTGTATCTGCAATTTTTTATATGCAACGCTTAACATTTTTGGTTGCAGCTTATATCCCAATAGAACAAAAGCATTGAAATTCAACACACCCAATCCCTCTCTCTCTCAATATAATCTGTCAGGGGAGAATTGGGGTCTCCCCAAAGACATTTACAGCGGTCCATGCACCTGGAGTAAAAAACTGAGCGGAGTAGTTTTTCGCCAACATTTATGCCATTTCCAGACATAAATGATGTTTCAGCCCCCCGCCACTCCCAAAACATCTACGGGACAAAATATTACTTTTTAAAAAGTCGTTAAAAAGGGTCTTGAGACTTTTTTTTAGCCAAAAACTGGCATAGGGATGTTAGTAAAGGGCCCCCAATGATCAAAAGCATTTAGTTAATATGACAGTTTGCGAGATTTGTTGTTGTTCCTCCTCTATTGGACATTCATTGTGTACACTGACAGACTAAAAACAGCAGCCATGTTCCCAGTGCAGCTCTGGCACACAGGTCAGGAGACCTGCGTATAAACATGAACTACGCATAGTAAACTATCAGGCATCAGTACAGATAGTTTAATGATGAATATTACTAGCTGCAGGCATAAACTGGTCAACCCCTTTAAGAAATCTAGTGAGGGGGCAGGTGGGCACAGATGGAAGTGATTACCACTGTATAAGTACTGTGATTCCAGATCTGCTGATACTTCTAGTGCACCACAGTACAGTACACTTCCCTGGCAACTGCTACAGTGATATTACCACATTGGTGTGATCACCACTTGCAGCAGTTCCAGGATACCTTAAAGGGGTTATCCAATTTCAAGAAAACCCCCCCACATGTACCGGGCCCCTCACCGGTTATATACTTGCCACGCTCCCGGCGCCACTCCTGGTCCCTGCACCGCCGCTGCTGCTTCTCCTCCCTGTACACGGATGAAAACACCCGGTGTCAGGGGGAGGAGTGGGTTCAAGCAGCTAATGGCAGGCGGGGACAGAGAACGAGCCTCTATAGCATCGTGGGTGAGGCTAGAGAGGCTCCCCCCTGACACTGGATGTTTACATCCGTGTGCAGGGAGAAGCAGCAGCGGTGATGCGGGGATCAGGAGCGGGGTAAGTATATTACAGGTGAAGGGCCTGGCACATGTGGGGGGAGGGGGGGGGTTCTTGAAATTGGATAACCTCTTTAAAGGGAACCTGTCACCGGGATTTTGTGCACAGAGCTGAGGACATAGGTTGCTAGATGGCCGCTAGCATATCGGCAATACCCAGTCCCCATAGCTCTGTGTGCTTTTATTGTGTAAAAAAAACCTGATTTGATACATATGCAAATTAACCTGAGATGAGTCCTGTACGAGACTCATCTCAGGTTAATTTGCATATGTATAAAATCATTTATTTTTTTACACAATAAAAGCACACAGAGCTACGGGGACTGGGTATTGCTTTCACCAGACGTTGAGCTGCTTTTTTTTTATCATGGTGTTTGACTTTTTTTTCAGCCCCCACACTAGCTTTTCTGTGTGCATCTAGTGGCCGCTGACCACTGATGAATGACTGATCAGTTTATCACTGATCGACATCTGTGCTCCAATTTGGGCAAAATAGTTTTTTTTTTTTTATCATCTGTGCTCATTTTATTTTATTTTTTGCATCCTTGCATTAACTTATTTGTGTGTCCCACAGCCTCCGAGTGCTGATCAGTGTTGTACATCACAGATCGTATCTTCAAAATTTTGTCCCTTTTTTTTTTTTTTAATATTACATTTTAAAGTCTCTCTCTGGTAGTTTTAGTACAGATTTTTATTACTGGAATACATTTTTATACTACAGTTTTTGCACGTACCCAAAACAAATTTGTAAAAGCACTACATACACACCCATGTGAATAAAAAATATACACTGTACACGTGTTGAATCAAACACATACATACCCCTTTAAAAATAAAAAAAAGCCCCAGTCAGCCTAAAGACTTGATTCCGCTGAGGAGTAGTAATATTGACATTGGCAGTATTTCAACACTAAGCTGCGCTGGAAATTCTGCAAAAAAATGAAATTTTGAAATGTCACCTCCATTTTGCTTTAATTTCTATGGGGCTAACTTAGAGGGCTAAGTTTGTAAACTCAGTTTTGAATAATTTGAGGGTGTAGTTTCTAAAATGGAGTCATTTATGGGTGATTCCTATTATGTAAGCCCCTCAAAGTGATTCAGAAATGAATGTCATTAAAGGGATTGTGCAACAATGGAGGGGATTTTGGCAACTTCCCTCCCCCCATTCTGCCGGACCTGCAAAGGAAAGAAGACTTAGGCCTCTTTCACACTTGCGTTGTCCGGAACCGGCGTGTACTCCACTTGCCGGAATTACACCCCGGATCCGGAAAAACGCAAGTGTACTGAAAGCATTTGAAGACGGATCCGTCTTCAAAATGCGTTCAGTGTTACTATGGCAGCCAGGACGCTATTAAAGTCCTGGTTGCCATAGTAGGAGCGGGGGAGCGGTATACTTACAGTCCGTGCGGCTCCCGGGGCGCTCCAGAATGACGTCAGAGCGCCCCATGCGCATGGATGACGTGCCATGCGATCACGTGATCCATGCGCTTGGGGCGCCCTGACGTCACTCTGGAGCGCACCGGGAGCCGCACGGACGGTAAGTATGCTGCTCCCCCGCTCCCCGCTACACTTTACCATGGCTGCCAGGACTTTAGCGTCCTTGCCGCCATGGTAACCATTCAGAAAAAGCTAAACGTCGGATCCGGCAATGCGCCGAAACGACGTTTAGCTTAAGGCCGGATCCGGATCAATGCCTTTCAATGGGCATTAATTCCGGATCCGGCCTTGCGGCAAGTCTTCAGGATTTTTGGCCGGAGCAAAAAGCGCAGCATGCTGCGGTATTTTCTCCGGCCAAAAAACTTTCCGTTCCGGAACTGAAGACATCCTGATGCATCCTGAACGGATTTCACTCCATTCAGAATGCATTAGGATAAAACTGATCAGGATTCTTCCGGCATAGAGCCCCGACGACGGAACTCTAGGCCGGAAGAAAAGAACGCAGGTGTGAAAGAGCCCTTACCTGCTTCCCGGCGCCGGCTCCCCAATGTCAGCATCTGGGTTGACATCACCGCGGTAGTGTGTGGCTACCCTTGCGTCATACGACCATTTGGCATAACACAAGGGAAGCCTGACACAGTCGCAGCTTGTGACCGATTGTGGCAATGTCAATGCGGATGTTGACATCAAAAGGAGCCCAACAGAGGAGCCTAGACCTGCAGGAGAAGGAGGGATTGACCAAAAAACTCTAATTCTTGCACAACCTCTTTAAAAGTTGGCTTTAAAAAAAAATATATATATATATAAGTGCCATTTACAAAATGATGCCAACATAAAGAAGACGTATGGTGAACGTTAATTAGTAACTATTTTGTGATGTATCATTGTCTTAAAAGCAGAGAAATTAAAATTCAGAAAATGGGTAATTTTTCCAAATTTTCTGTAAGTTTTGGATTTTTCAAAAAAATCTTGCATGTGAAGAAGTGCCCACCTGCCGTAAGATTGACCAGTCTGACCCAGAAAATTTCCTACTGTTCAAATTAGTCGAGTGAGAGCAGAAGCTCTGCTTTGTAGCAGTGGGCACCCGTTATTACTCCACGTTGAATAGCCTGCACTGTCGCTGCTCCAAAGCTGAAACAGAGCTTCTGCCCTTGCTCAGTGCAGGCAGGAAGTAGTCAGGGCCAAGCTAAATGCCCGGCCATGCCAAACTTGCAGCAGGTGGCCACTTTTTCACCTGCAGGGATAGTCCGCCACAGATGAAGAAGTGCTGCTGATATGACAAATTGATTAGTCAGAATTGATTCTTTCATCTCTAAAATAAAAAAGGACATATTGAGCCAAATTTACCACTAACATAAAGCACAATGTGTCATGAAAAAGCAATCTCAGATAAGTAAAAAAGCATTCTAAAGTTATTACCACCTCAGATTTTCAAAACTAGTGTGTCAGGAAGGTGAAAACTGGCTGTGTTGGGAAGGGGTTAATCAAAAGTGTCTAGCCATTCACCAAATTTATCAGCCAGTGTTAGCCACAAATTTGGTGTTATAATATATGCAAATAAGCCTCTAAGAGGGCGTTGCTGTCACACCTAGAGGCTCTGCTCTCTCTGCAACTGCACTTTGATTTTAGGAGAAGTCAAGGCGAGGTGCGATGACGTTTTCACCGTCTGGTCCTGCGTCTCAAGCGATGTGCAGTCCGGTCCTCCTGCCTCTGCTTGCTTACAAACTGAAGCGGCGAGGTGTCAGTATATGGCATGTGACCACTGCAGCCAATTACTACCCTGCAGGCCACTGTGCACACCACAGAAAGAGGCAAGGTTTACACCCTATGGGTGTAAATTATCTTGGACAAGCCCTTCAAGTTAAGCAAGAAACACTCACCATAATGATCAGCCCAGCTGTTCTAATGTTATGTCAGATCACCGCCCAATGCAGACGAGGAACACAGGGCACGTCTTAAACCCCAGCCCCCATCCCCATGCAATAACTCACTTTCAATTTCATTTATGGGAAATTTGTGCTAAACATTTCAGAATGAACTTTAGCACCTCTTTGCCGCACCCAGGAGAAAGGTCATGTCTAAAAAGCAATAGCTTTCTAGTCATCTCAATGAATGCTCAGCATTTAGCTTCTATCATTTCCTGTGTGACACCACCTGATGTAGGTTTGGGGACCATCACGCCTTCTTGTACACCTCAGGCTACTTTCACACTTGCGCTTGATCGGATCCGTTCTGAACGAATCCGATCATATTAATGCAGACGGAGGCTCCGTTCAGTACGGATCCGTCTGCATTAATAACTTAGAAAAATTTCTAAGTGCGAAAGTAGCCTGAGCGGATCCGTTCAGACTTTCAATGTAAAGTCAATGGGGGACGGATCCGCTTGAAGATTGAGCCATATGGTGTCATCTTCAAGCGGATCCGTTCCCATTGACTTACATTGTAAGTCTGGACGGATCCGCACGCCTCCGCACGGCCAGGCGGACACCCGAACGCTGCAAGCAGCGTTCAGCTGTCCGCCTGGCCGTGCGGAGGCGAGCAGAGCGGAGGCTGAACGCCGCCAGACTGATGCAGTCTGAGCGGATCCGCATCCATTCAGACTGCATCAGGGCTGGACGGAAGCGTTCTGCTCCGCTCGTGAGCCCCTTCAAACGGAGCTCACGAGCGGACAGCAGAACGCTAGTGTGAAAGTAGCCTCACCTAAGCTCTGTGCAAATCAAAATCTCAGTTAGAAGACGTGAGAACCCAAGACAGAGGCTGACCACCATTGTCCCCTTACTGTACAGACTGCCAGTTAACCCCTCAGGACCAGGCGATTTTCAGTTTTTCATTTTTGTTTTTTACTCTCTGCCTTTTCAAAGCCATAACTTTTTTAGTTTTTTTTTCCCATTCACACATTCCATTCCGTATTAGGGCTTGTTTTTTGTGCGACCTGTTGCACTTTCTAATGGCACCATTTACGGTTGCATCCAATGTAGTGGGAACCAGGAAAAAAAATATATTCCAAAACGGGGTGGAGTTTTAAAAACGAAACAATTCTGCCACAGTTTTGTTTTCACAGCGTTTCCTATGTGGTAAAACTGACCTATTACGTTCATTCTCTGGGTCAGTACGATACCAAATATGTATAGTTTTTCTTACATTTTAAAGGGTTTCTACCACCACATTTTGACCTAATTAGCTGTCAGACACTAGCGATCTGCTAGTGTCTGCTCTACCTAACCATGCTATTGTAATTCCTTTCTGTGCAGCGGTTACCCTAAAAAATGCAGTTTTATTGCTTTGCAAATGAGCCTCTAGGTGCTATGGGGGCGTCTTTTCAGCACCTAGAGGCTCCGTCTACTCACCATGTCTGCCGCCCAGAGCGTCCCTCCAGCCCGCCCATCTCCTCTTGATTGACAGCCTCCATTGCGGCCGAATTCTTGCACCTGCACCATGTGAGTCTGTATTCGGCGCAGGCGCAGTGACTGTCAGACAGCTCCCTGCGCATCTCCACTGCTTGAGGCCGGGCGTCGTCTGTTCCTGGGAGCACTCTGACGTCATCGGCACAGGTGCAGTGGAGATGCCTGCGCAGGGAGCGGTCCGACAGTCACTGCGCCTGCGCCGAATACAGACGCACACGGCGCAGGCGCGAGAATTCAGCCGCGATGGAGGCTGTCAATCTAGAGGAGATGGGCGGGCTGGAGGGACGAGCTGGGCGGCAGACATGGTGAGTAGACGGAGCCTCTAGGTGCTGAAAAGACACCCCCATAGCACCTAGAGGCTCATTAGCATAGCAATAAAACTACGTTTTTTAGGGTAACCGCTGCACAGAAAGGTATTACAATAGCATGGTTAGGTACAGCAGACACTAGCAGATCGCTAGTGTCTGACAGCTAATTAGGTCAAAATGTGGTGGTAGAAACCCTTTAAAACTGAAAACAAAAAAAGAATACATTTTCTGATCCCGTAACTCTTTTTTATATATGTATGTGTACAGAGCTATGTGAGGGCTATTTTTTTGTGGGCGATCTGTAATTTTCATTGGTACTATAGTATGGGGTGTGTATGACTTTTTCTAAAAATTTTATTTTATTTTTGTCGGAGGTGAATTGACCATTTTGTCTCCATCTGATCTGCAAAAAAAAAAATGCAGATCGGATGCGGACCAAAACTACAGTCGTGTGCATGAGGCCTTAGGCTACTTTCACACTCGCGTTTGGTGCGGATCCATCATGGATCTGGACCGATAATACGACCGCATGCATCTGTTCAGAACGGATCCATTTCTATTATCTTTAACATTGCCAAAACTGATCCATCTTGAACACCGCTGAAAGGCAATGGGGGGGGGGGGGAATCCGTTTTCTATTGTGTCAAATTGGGTCAGTGAAAACGGATCCGTCCCCATTGACTTACATGGTGGATCCGTTTGCCTTCGCATAGTCAGGCAGACACCAAAACGCTGCAAGCAGCGTTTTGATATCCGCCTGCAGAGCGGAATGGAGGTGGAACAGAGGTAAACTGATGCATTCTGAGCGGATCCTTATCCATTCAGAATGCATTAGGGCAAAACTGATCAGTTTTGGACCCGCTTGTGAGAGCCCTGAACGGATCTCACAAACAAACCAAAACGCCAGTGGGAAAGTAGCCTTAGTCTCACGTGACAGTCCTGCTAAAATTATAGAAGAGCAAACGCAACTTAACAGTAGTCACATCATTCCACTTCCACTATAGTGTGTTCCCTCAAGTTACACTAATAATTGGTTCCGGGGCGACCATGGTAAGTTTAAACCATTGTAACTTGAGTCCATACCTCTATGGAAAATCAGTAATTGGTTCCAAAGTCCCAAAATGTCATCCAGATACAAGAAAAATTAAAGTTTAAGAACAATAAGCAGATAACCAAGCCAGATAAAGCAAATCATTACATAAAACCAACAGGAATAGATGCTGGAAGATGTAAATTACTGTCTATGGTGAGGAAAGGAGCTTCTTCAGAATCTTGCATAGTACACATCCCAGTACATATAGAGGGCAGTACTGAACATGTACTACCACAGAGGAGCTACTTAGACAACCTATAAAAGGTGTTTTACCAGTGAAATGGCTATGTCCACTGGTTGGATCTGGGTGTGAGACATTGTATGTTGATTCTAGTTTGAACTTATGATGACCCACGTTGAAAATATTGTCTGCTGAGGCCATTGTATCTTCAGGGGTGAAATTTATGGAAAAGGTAAAAAGTTTACGCTACAGTGATATTATATCCTGAAAGTAGGGCATTTAAGTAGAAGCATGCAATGGTGATTTCCTCATCTCAAACAATTTATTGAAACAAATGCCAACAACAGTGGTGGTTATACCCCCGCCAAAAAAATTCTATGTCATAAAAACCTGTCATGTGGCCTTGAGCATCAATTACAGCTTGACAATGTCTCATGCTGTTCACAAGTCGACTTCTTGTCTGCTGAGGCATGGCATTCCACTCTTCTTGAAGGGTGGCCCTAAGGTCATTGAAGTTCTGGGGAACAGAGTTACGAGCCTCCACACGGCGGCTCAGCTGATCCCATAGGTTTTCAATAGGACTCAGGTCTGGAGAAAGTGCAGGCCACTGCATTTGAGGTACCCCAGTCTGCAGCAGCCATTCCCTAATGAAGCAACCTCGATGAGCTGGCGTATTGTCATCCATGAAGATAAAATTAGTACTGTGTTGTTCATGCAGAGGCACAATGACTGGATTAATGATGTTATTCTAGTAGTATAGGTTCGTCACTGTACCATTCACAAAGTGTAGGGCAGTTCTGTATTGACTAGACACACCTGCCCACACTAACACCACCACCACCAAAGGCAAACAGTGGCTGATGCATAGCGCTCTCCTTGACGTCTCCAATATCGTTGGCGGCCATCATTTCTGCTCAGCGTGAATTGACTTTCATTAGTGAGCAGCACTGAGGGCCGCTGGTCCCTCATCCAGCGTAGATGCTCCCAGGCCCATGCAAGACGATGACGTCTGTGGTCAGGAACACTTGCAGGTTGTCTAGAACGCAGACCACGCTGATGTAAACAGTTTCGATTGGTCTGACGTGACACTTGGGTGCCTCTCACCTTCCTTAAATGTGCCTGGAGTTGTGTGGCATTCATCATCTGGTTCCGCAGGGCATTGTTCACAAAGAAGAGGTCCTCAGTGTGGCATGTGGCAAAAGGACCTCCACTTATATGCCTTTCTGTGACTCTTCCAGTCTTTCTGTATCTCTGTTGCAAACTGCTGATGACACTCTAAGCTCAGTGGCCACTTCCATCTGAGAACATCCTGTTTGAAGCCTTGCAATGATGAGGTACTGTTGATCAATTGTTAGGTGTCGTCTCTGTCTTATGATGTCAAAATGTGAACAGCATGATGAGGAGGACTGTTTAAATACCAATGCTAATTGAACCAGGAAATTTATTGGGCGATTCATGGATCAAACACCCGTTGTGAAGCTCCTTATTAAAGAACACAGTTGTGTAAAAAGTACTGAAACATTGAACAGTTCGACATGTGCAGTCAAAAGTTTAGAGGAGGTCACATTAAGTTCACCTGTAAAAGGTTAAAGGGCTTCTGTCAGCCCACTAAACAGTTTTTTTTTTTTTGTTTAATAATAATCCCTACACTGCGATCTCTGCATACATAAGTAAAATAATAATTTTCGTTCAGTAGAATTTGATAAAACGCTATTTTTATAATATGTAAATTACCTTGCTACCAGCAAGTAGGGCGGCTACTTGCTGGTAGCAGCCGCATCTTCCGATCCTAATGACGCCCCCTCCGCATTGTGATTGACAGGGCCAGGGAACGGAATCGTTCTCTGCTGGCCCTGTCTGTTTTCATTCAATATCTGGCGCCTGCGCCACGGCCGTACCCATCTTCAATCTGCGCAGGCGCACTGAGAGGCGGCCACTCACTCGGCCACTCCATCCTCAATGTGCCTGCGCCGATGACGTCACATCTACACCCGGCGCAGGTGCATTGAGGAGCGAGCGGCCGAGTGAGTGGCCGCCTCTCAGTGCGCCTGCGCAGATTGAAGATAGGTACGGCCGCGGCGCAGGATATTGAATGAAAACAGGCAGGGCCAGCAGAGAACGATTCCGTTCCCTGGCCCTGTCAATCACAATGCGGAGGGGGCGTCATTAGGATCGGAAGATGCGGCTGCTACCAGCAAGTAGCCGCCCTACTTGCTGGTAGCAAGGTAATTTACATATTATAAAAATAGCGTTTTATCAAATTCTACTGAACGAAAATTATTATTTTACTTATGTATGCAGAGATCGCAGTGTAGGGGTTATTATTAAAAAAAAAAAAAAAACGGTTTAGTGGGCTGACAGAAGCCCTTTAAGATGGATTTTAGGTTCATCCTGAAATTTAAGTAGTGTATATTTAGTAGTGTATATTTTAACCATTATTTACTGTAAAGGTTAGGTAAAATTTACAAAATCTACAGGGTGCGTTGTCTGCACAGTGGCAAAAAATAAACTCATTTCCCATTGCAAACTACATGAAGTAAAAGAAATGTGGGTGCTTAATGGCCCCTATAAGTCTACTAAAAACTATGGAGTGAAGTTTTATGTATATGACTAATGAAGCATAATAATGTATTTTGATGATGTACAGATGATATATAGATTCCTGGTCAAAAAACAAGACCAACTGCAATGTAATATGCACAATGTTGCATCATTTTGCAAGAATGACAAAGATTCTTTTAAATAAATTTAGGACCAATGGGTCTAAAACAGGGTTTCTCAACTCCGGTCCTCGGGACCCACCTACTGCTCAGGATTTGAGAATATCCCACAGAATGAATACCTGTGTTAAAGAGAACCTGTCACCAGGATTTTGTGCATAGAGCTGGGGACATGGGCTGCTAGATGGCCGCTAGCACATCTGCAATACCCAGTCCCCACAGCTCTCTGCGCTTTTATTGTGTTAAAAAACAGTTTTGATCCATATGCAAATGACCTGATATGAGTTCTGTATCCGGAGATGAGTCAAGCGGAAAGGAGCCCAGCACCGCCCCGCGTCCTCCGAATCTCCTCCTTGCTGGCTGACGTCACAGAGCTGGAGCGCCGAAATCTCACGATGCGCGAGCTAGCGCATGCGCAGTGTCGGCATCATGTTCATTCCCTGTACTGGCATCAGCACAGGGAACGAACTACGCATGCGCTAGCTCGCGCATCGTGAGATTTCGGTGCTCCAGCTGTGACGTCAGCCACCAAGGAGGAGATTTGGAGGACGCGGGGCGGTGCTGGGCTCCTTTCCGCTTGACTCATCTCCGGATACAGGACTCATATCAGGTCATTTGCATATGGATCAAAACTGTTTTTTAACACAATAAAAGCGCGGAGAGCTATGGGGACTGGGTATTGCAGATGTGCTAGCGGCCATCTAGCAGCCCATGTCCCCAGCTCTATGCACAAAATCCTGGTGACAGGTTCCCTTTAAGTCCTGATGCATGGACACTAAATTATATCACCTGCTCAATACTAAGGAAATCCTGAAAACATGACTGGTAGGTGGGTCCCAAGGACTGGAGTTGAGAAACCCTGGTCTAAAAGATCATTGCCGGGTAGTCAATTCACAAAAATTTGAAGAGCAGCCTCTGATCTTATAATTGGGAGCCAGGTTTGCATACGACTGCCACTTATTTCAATGAGAGTCCAGCTGAGAGCATATGGAGATCCAAACAATATCGTGGGCTCCTGTATTCTAGGTCCTGTTATATGGAACCAACCTAAACCATACTCTGGCATTAATTCAGGAGTGTTGAAAGGGACAGAGGTTAATTCCCGCTACACCATTTTATTAGGTGTATAATCTGCATTCTGTGCATGTGAAAGGGGTTTCCGCATCCTGTCCAAGTGCGTGGGAAAATTTCAATGCAGATTTATTGCAGGAAAATAAAAAAAACCTGCTGTAGAAATAAATGCCATGTCACTAGTTTTGGGGTGGGGGACACAGGCAAGGATTAGCTCCAGCGGTTCCACTGAACAACATTAGGGCTACTGCAAATCCAAGGGTCAGCCTCAAATTTTCTCATGGAAACATGCCCTGCAGAGTGTTCACAGACATAAAAATCACCAGTTGTCGTAGACACATCCCCCAGTACAATTACAGATGTGCTGACGACAATATTGGTATGCCCTGAATGAACATTCCAGCGATTGTTAGGACACATACAGTAATGGCGATTGCTCCACAGAAATGGAAACAAATAAGCCCTCATGAACTTACTACATCGTCAATCGATGTTCAATACTGGGAGAAAATGTGTCAGTGTAAGGGTCCATTCACACGTCCGTTGTTTCTTTCCTGATCTGTTCCGTTTTTTGCGGAACAGATCTGGACCCATTCATTTTCAATGGGTCCTGAAAAAAAAATGGACAGCTCAATGTCTGATTTTTTTTCAGGACCCATTGAAAATGAATGGGTCCAGATCTGGTCCAGATCTGTTCCGCAAAAAACGGAACAGATCAGGAAAGAAACAACGGACGTGTGAATGGACCCTAACACTACATGAGGAACAACATTTTCTGTCTGAAATATATGATTAGCCTTCAGAGAAAGTAAACATTTGTGATGCTTCAAGCAAACTCTGCCTAAGAGAAAAGTTAAATAGCTTTGGGACTGGCTGGAAAAACATACAGAACGAGCTATGCCGTGTCTCTAAATCCTGGAGTCACGGAAGCAAGGTAGCTTGTTCTGCCACGTTGTTGGTGTAGCTCCTATCCACTGCAATGGGAGCTACAGAAACAGCAGAGCACCGGCTCACTTGAGCCACCTACTTACTTACCACCTCAAAGTTGCATTGTTTGGCTACTCTGGAAATCACTCGGAAAATTATAAATCCGCTGACAAACAGATCAGTCCCCATCCACAGCACCTCCACTGTCCTGGACTGTGGAAATGAACGCCCAGCCCATAGACCAGACCGGAAACCTGTTAAAGGACATGACGTTGGCAGATGCAAGATCTTCCGAAGAGAGGAATCACATGACCAGGTCCCAGTGCGGCTGATACAAGTAAGTATATTGGAAACCACCTTCTGCATGCAAGATCTGATGATATAATTAATTAAGGTAGGTTGCTTGGTCACCTCTGGTTCTTGAAAACCTCTTTAAAAACAACTTCTATGGTACTAACTTTGATTTATCCATAAACTATTCAGTTTGCAACCTTAACAGCATGTTGTGTTTTTACAGTGGAGGTGATGAAGAACATCAGCTTTCAAAGACCATCGGTTAGAAGACCAATGTTTGGGCTAAAATCAAGAAGAGAAAGGGAATAGGTACACCATAGGAGGAGTATGCCAATGCAACAGAGATATACACATGGTCAACTGGATGCTTGTGTCGTCGTGCGAGAAGACATGCAATGATTAACATCAACAGATACATGTGCAGCCGCTGTCCTGGAATCTCCGTAAAAGGTGCCCATCTTTCTGGAAGGTGGAGTAAGAAACCCATCGGTAGTGACGAATAGACTTAGCACAGAGGACCACTAGGATAAGCCAGGTCAGCCATTGTGAAGGAGGTGAGGAGGGGGCAGTGCAGGGATGCTGACAGGCTACAGAGAGAGGGAGACACACAGAGCCTTTTTCTCTCAATTTAACTGTACATGGTTCCAGAGGATAGCATGGACTTCTGTGCATGCTATCAACCCCTTTCACCCATCAATCTGAAAAAACACAATTCACCAACTGGCTCTCTGTCACATATGGGAGTTTTTTTTTTTTTTTTTGAGAAAAGGAGTGAGAACATGAGTGATTTCTCATATAATCACCCCTCTGCGCCTAATCACAGCACCAAATAAGTTGCGCCAAACACACCACAAATATCAATAAAGTTTACTTTTTACCCTGTCCCTATCCCAGATGTAGTAATAGTGATAATTATCACTAGAGAGAAATATCTAATATTTCTGACAGATGGAAAAAAATTTCATCAGTCATAAAAAACAATTTTCACTCACTGACTGTCACCATAAATAACCGTATTTTTTATTTTATTTTTTAACAAAAATATGCAGCCACTTTTCAGACAGGTGCAATACAGGTTGCTTTTTTGTGCTCATACTATGGATGCCACACCCGGACCTCCTGTGGGTCATCAGAACCAGAGTTATTGCTCTCTAGCTCATTTTCTGATGAACTACAGGAAGTTCAGGGGATGGTTCCATAATACCGGAGTAATAAAACACATTATAGCCGTCTGAAATCGGCCTTAGTTATAGCATTATACGAGGGTTAGGGGTTTATCATTGTTAATTAGTATTACAGTTTATATAGGAAATGGAAAGATGATAATTACTTTTACCGGTAATAGGATTTTCCATATAGCCTCCACAACGGCACTAAGCAGGAGGGTACCCCGCCTCCCAGGGACAGGAAACAACGTGGAGAACAAAGATTTAAAAGCCTCCTCCCCTTTACCTTCTCCAGTAAATACCTAAGAACTCAGGATAATGCTGAAAAGAATTTTAATCTGGGAGAAAAACAATACAGCAATTGTCATCTTTATCCAGCGAGATGGTAGTTTTTGAGCCCCCCTGACCCTTATTCTGTCAGATTTTTAGTGGCCTCTAGGTAAGCCAGGACACATCTCCATATATCCAAGTGAACCTTCCTCTCAGCAGCAGATTTAGCCTGTGGGCAAAAGGTGGGTAAAGATATTTCTTGCTGACCGTGAAACTTTGAGAAAACTTTTGGTAAAAAAATAAAAAAATAAATTTAAAAAAAAAGTACTATTCTATCATCCAGAATATTAAGATAAGGAGGTCTACGGGACAATGCTTGTATTTCTCCTATTCTTCTAGCCGAGGTGATGGCTATTAGAAAGGCCGTTTTTAAGGACAACAGCCTGAGAGAGATTTCATCAAGCGGTTCAAAGGGAGGATCCAGAAGAACAGAGAGGACTAAGTTGAGATCCCAAGGAGGGACCGTAGACCTGAAAATAGGATGTAATCTATAAATCCCTTTAAAAAACCTTTTGATTAAATCAAACTCAGCCAACCTGACTTCCATAAAGGCACTGAGTGCTGCTATTTGGACTTTAAGGGTGCTCACTCTTAACCCTTTATCAAAACCTTTATGCAAAAAGTCTAAAATTGCCTTAATGTCAGATGGTAAGGTGGGATTCCAAGAGTCCCCAGCAAACTGGAGGAAAGTCTTCCATGTCCTCAGATAGATCTTAGACGTGACTGGTTTTCTGCTGGATAAAAGGGTGTTTATGACGGCACTAGATAACCCTTTTGCTTTCAGGATGGAAAGTTCATATTCCAGGCAGTAAGTTTCAAATGGTTGGTAGTTGGGTGCCGAGCCGGACGCTGTAAGAGAAGGTCCGGGATCTGAATAAGGATCCAGTATTCCCCTTTGGAGAGACTTAGGAGTAGCGGAAACCACGATCTCTTTGGCCAATATGGGACTATTAGGATTACATGAGAGCCTTCTTCTGCTATGTTCGTCAGGACCCATGGGATCAGTTAGATTGGAGGGAAAGCGTATAGAAGCCCCGCAGGCCATGGATCCGAGAATGCATCCATTCTTGTCGGACTGTCCATGAACGAGAGGGAATAAAATTGATCTGTCTGCTTGTTTTTTTGGGAAGCAAAGAGATCTAGGCTTGGATGACCCCATCTCCTGCAAATTTTTTGAAATATCGACCATTGAGACTCCACTCTTCTGGACTTAATTTCTTTCTGCTCAAAAAGTCAGCTAGAGTATTTTCTTCTCCTTTTAGATGGACTGAGGAGATTAATTTTATGTGAGTCTCGGCAGAGAAGATTTGGGACGCAATCTGCCAGAGAATTTTGCTCTTTGTGCCCCCTTGCTTGTTTAGGTACACTACCGTGGTCCTGTTGTCTGACAGAACTTTAACATTTTGTGAGTGGATGGTTGGGTAAAGGGCTTTTAGTGCCAGAAATACTGCTAGCAGCTCCTTTGAATTTGAGGATATAGAGGAGATCTGGATCCCAGACTCCCTGTACCAGCCGATTCCCGCAGTGGGCTCCCCAACCGGAACCGCTTGCATCAGTTGTGATGACGACTTAATTTGGTGTCTGCCATGGTACTCCCTGGTTCAGATTCTGTAGGTTCAACCACCAACCTAGAGAGTTCTTTGCCCGGGAGGGAAGAGTCACTGTCCTGTCCAGTAAAAGCGCAAATGAATTCCCAGAAAAACTTTTCCCCTGCTGTGAGACAGATCCGATTTGTCCAGATTCAGCTTCCAGCCCAGTGACTGGAGGGTGCTCAGTACTGACTTTGTAAGTGACTTTGTAGCAGAATCTCTGATGATGCCGAGATGAGAAAATTATTATTTTTTTGATGGAAGATGCTTGAGATTTCTGCCACTAACTTGGTAAAGATCCTCGGTGCTGATGTGAGGCCAAAGGGTAGGACCTGGAATTGCAGATGGACAAGTTGGTTTCTCAAGAAGATTGTGAACTGGAGATACTTCTGGCGATTGTGGTAAATGGGCACATGATAGTATGCATCTGCCAAATCGAGGGTTACCATGTAGAAATCCTGGGTCAGCAAGTTGATGGTTGATTTCAAGGTCTCCATCTTGAACTTTTTGTACTGGATGAATCTGTTGAAATGTTTTAGATTGATAATAGCCCGGAAGGAGGCGTTCGGTTTTTTTCACCAGGAATATCGGGGAGTAGAATCCTTTCCCTGTCTGATCCTTTGGCACTGGGATAACCGCTTCCCAGCACGGGGGGGGGGGGTTGGGAGAGAGAGAACTCCAGCCTGTTTCCTTGACGAATGATATCCAGGATCTAAGGAGACACTGATCTTTTCCCAGGCTTTTTAATCTCCCCCCCCCCCCCCCCCCCTTTTTAATCTCCCCAGGATTTATCCTGGTTAAAGAGGAACCCCTGCCAAGAGCCCGAGTTGTATTTTCTCTTCTGATCCGACCTGACCCTTTACTGAGCCGGAAAGGAACGTCGCTGCCTAAAGAACTTGGTGTTAGAATGGAACCCCTTTTTTCTATCAGATGCCTTTCCAAAAGGTCATCCAATATAGCCCCAAATAGTCTGTCTCCCTCACAAGGGATACCACAAAGTCTGTTCTTAGAAGTGATATCCCCCGACCAGGATCTTAACCAAACAGACCTCCTTTCGGTATTGGAAAGAGCTGCAGATCTAGCGGACAACTTGACTAGGTCCGCGGAAGCGTCAGCTAAAAAGTTTAAAGCTTGTTTCAATACTGGCAGGAAAACAATATATCTTCTCTAGGGGTGCCTGAAACCAAATGTTCTTCCAACTGGGACAACCATAAGGATAGAGTCTTAGCTGTGTATGTGGCTGCAATACTAGGTCTCAACATAGAAGTATTTGTCTCCCAAGATCTCTTAAGAGCGGACTCACACTTTTTGTCCATTGTATCTCTTAATAATCCCACGTCCTCAAATGGCAGGGATGCCTTTTTGGATATCCTGGCTATAGGCGCATCTACTCTGGGGGTTTTGTCCCAGTGGGCTGAGTCGGCTTCATTAAAGGGATACTTCCTTTTAAATAATTTAGAGGTTCCTGATCTTTTTTCTGGGTCTCTCCATTCTTCTGAGATTAGTTTTTTTAATGTTACCGTGGACTGAGAATACTCTTTTTTCTATCCCCTAGCCCCTTAAACATTTGATCTTGAATTGTTTTGTGCTTCCTTTGACTTTTTGATGTTCATGGTAGCCATAACTGCTTGCAGGAGCGATTCCGTTTCTTCTATGGAACATAGGGGCCTAGCTGCTTCATCTTCAGAAGAGGTGGAATCAGAATCTGAAAATTTTTTGTCTTCATCAAAATCCATATCCATATGAGATCTGGATTTGATCTGGATGTAGATGCTTTTTGTGATATGGTAGCCATTTTGGCCTCAATAGCTGAGCTGACCTCCTCCTTAATAAGGGTTTTTAGGCTATCCACCAAAGAAGAAGAGGCCTCTTCTGACATAATCTTATCTGTGCACTTTTGACAGAGTGGTCTTTTACTGTGACCTGCTAACTGCCTTTTACATATCGCGCACTTCTTCTTTAGTGCAGATTCACCACTTTTCGCGGCATCTCTGCCCTGAAAAGTACAAAGACAACCCCTCACTAAGAAGTAAAATTAGAGTGGGGAGCCTCCACCAGTGAAAAAGGCAACATTCCATGTGCATATTCGCAGAAAGCATTTTTCACAAGAGAAGACTTACCGGGCTGAGGGCCTTAGAGGTATCGGAAGGTTTATCTGCTGGAAGCGACATGCTTGTAGCTCGATCCGGGATGCGAATGGCACTGCACGCTGTCCGGATCCCCATGCCAGCATTTTCAATCAGCGACTTCTTGGTCACGTGGTACGCGGCCGCACATGTTCCGTCCATGTGACCCGCTCTCGCGAGACTCCGGCCCTCAAGGAGAATTGTGTCGCCGGCATGTCGTCCGTCCGCTTCTGCTCCGATATGAGCCTTTTTTTCCCGGGGCTGACCGCAGCGCAACTTATGCAAAAAGCTAGCAGAGAGAACAGTATCTCGTCCCGAATCCCACTGCTCTGCTTCAGCCCTCCTGAATATTCAGGGACAACTTACCCAAGGCTGAGCGATATGTCTAAGCAGGAGGGAACCCTGCTAGTTCTCCACTTCGTCCCGAGGGACAGGAAACAACTGGAGAAGGCAAAGGGTAGGAGGCTTTAAAAACCTTCGTTACCCACGTTGTTTCCTGTCCCCGGGAGGCAGGGTACCCTCCTGCTTAATGCCGTTGGGGAGGCGTACGGAAAAAATAGATTTTTGTACTTACTGTAAAATCCTTTTCTTGTTGGATGCATTGGGGGACACAGCACCATGGGTATATGCCCAGCTGACACTAGAAAAGAAAAAAGTGTTGGCTCCACCCAGTCCCTGCTCAGACACTAAACCAGCCAGTTGGTCTGAAAGCAGTAGGAGCATTAAAAAAAACAGACGAACAGTGAAGCTAACATGTCCTAAACCAGAAAGAGGACCATTATCAAAGGGTCCGGGGAAATCCGGAAAACCTGAAAGAAGAAGAAAAAACAAACAAAAAAAAACACAACAACAACGATGGGATCTGTGTCCCCCAATGCAGAAGGATTTTACGCTAAGTACATTTAATGGCATTGGGGGACACAGCACCATGGGACGTCCCAAAGCAGTCCCCGAGGGTGGGGAAAAACAGCCATGCGAAGAACCTAGCGCACATCCGCTTGCAACCCAAGCTGGCATCAGCAGAGGCCAAGGAATGAATATGGTAAAATCTGGAGAAGGTGTGAACTGAGGCCCAGGTGGCGGCCTTGCAGACCTGGGAAGCAGAGGCTAAATGCTGTACCGCCCATGATGCCCGGACTACCCTAGTGGAGTGAGCGGTCAACCGGAAGGGGGGGGGGGGCTCACGACCCTTCGCCACATAGGCTTCCTTGACAGCCGACCTAATCCAACGGGAGATGGTAGTTTTGGAGGCTTGAGAGTCAGATCAACGGAAGGACTCCGAAGTGCCCGAACCACATCCAGACGGTGGAGAGACGATCTCTGGGATGAGAGGGGTTGGGACAGAAAGAAGGTAGAACAGTCTCCTCATTAATGTGGAAGGAAGAAACCACCTTGGGAAGAAAGGAGGGAACTGGGCGCAAGACAACCTTGTCCTGCTGAAAAAAACAAAAAACAGGGACCGACACGAGAGCGCCTCCAGCTCGGAGACTCTGCGAATGGAAGTAATCACAACTAAAAACGCATCTTTAAAGGAGACATAAGAAAGGGAGACCTTCTTCAAGGGCTCGAAGGGAGAGGACTGAAGGGCATCTAGGACCAAAAATTCAAATCCCAGGGTTCCAATGGAGAAAGGAAGGGAGGGATGTGATGCGCCACCCCCTGAAGGAAAGTCTTAGCCTGGGAACGAGAAGCCAAGGACCTTTGGAAAAGGACAGACAAGGCCGAGACCTGACCTTTGAGGGAGGCCAGGGGGAGACCCTTCTCAAGGCCGGCCTGAAAAAAGGCAAGAATCCTAGGGATGGAAAAAAGGAGAGAGAGTGTGAACCTCAGCAGATTCACACCAGGCAAAGTAAGCCTTCTAGGTACGATGGTAAATCCTGGCCGACTGGGGTTTACGTGCAGGAAGCATAGTCTGGATGACTCGGAGAGACCGCAGAACCTTAGGACCACGGCTTCAACAGCCACGCCGTTAAATGAAGTCGAGGTAAACTCGGGTGGAATAGCGGACCTTGCGAAAGGAGGTCGGGACGCATAGGTAACCGCCATGGGGAGTCGGCGAGTAGGAAGACGAGACCTGCGTACCATGCCCTACGGGGCCAGTCCGGAGCCACCAATATCGACGGGACCCGATCCATTTTGAGACGTTTGAGTACCTGAGGAAGAAGCAGGAGGGGAGGGAAGAGATATAGGAGACTGAATTGAGACCATGAGAGAACCAAAGCGTCTACCGCCAGATCCCGAGACCTGGCGACGTAAAGCGGAAGTTTGTGGTTCAGCCGGGAGGTGAAAAGATCCACGTCTGGGATTCCCCAGCGCTGACAGAGTTGTTGAAACACCTCTGGATGGAGAGATCAATCACCCGGGTGGAGACGTTGGCGACTGAGGAAGTCGGCCGCCCAGTTGTCGACAGGATGACTGCGGAGGAGGTGAGTCCAACAGGACAGAGGTAGGTAAATGGCCCCTATTGATCTGTAGGGAGCTCTCCTGCATCGACCAGTGACCCTGGGCCGAGAGAGACCCGAAGACTGCCCCCCAACCTGTCAGGCTGGTATCTGTGGAGATCACCTGCCAACGGAGGGGAAGGAAGGATCTCCCGAGGGAGACGGTTAGCGGGTTCCGCCACCAGCGCAAGTCCTGGCGGACCTGAGATGACAGATGGATCGGGCGATCGAGGGCTGATGGGGACTTGTTTCACCAGGCAAGAATTGAGAGCTGAAGGGTTCGGGTGTGGAATTGGGTATAAGGAATTGCCTAGAAAGCGGGAACCATCCGGCCCAGAACACGCATGCACGCCCTGATGGGCAGAGGAGACGGCTCGCGAAGGCGAGACACCCCTGACTGGAGAGCCACTACCTTGTTCTGATGGAGAACACTCTGCCAAGGCGAGTGTCGAGGACCATGCCTAGGAATTCCATCCACTGACTTGGAACAAGTGAGGACTTGGTGTGATTCACCAGCCAGCCAAACTGGGACAGCACGGACAGGGTGACTGTCCTCCCGGGACGGAGCCTTCACCAGAAAATCGTCCAGGTAGGGTATTATGGCAACTCCCCTGGCACGGATAAGTGCGACCAGAGGAGCCAACACCTTGGTAAAGACCCTCAGGGCAGACGCCAGGCCAAAGGGCAACGCCACAAACTGAAAATGCAGAGAACCTACCACGAAGCGAAGGTACCTCTGATGAGACTTAGCTATGGAGACATGCAGATAGGCGTCTCGGATGTCGATGGACGACAGAAACTCGCCCACCTCGAGGGAAGCAATCACCGACCTGTGGGACTCTATACGAAAGTGGCAGACTTTGAAAAAATAATTGAGCGCCTTCAGATACAAAATGGGTCAAAGAGCACCGTCCTTCTCGAACCGTGAAGAGGTTCGAGTAAAACCCCTGAAAATGTTCTGATGTCGGAACAGGAGCAATCAGTCCATGTGCGTGAAAAGAATGAATGGCCTGAAAAAAGCAGCCGCCTGGGCGGCGACGACTGGAAGAACCGACCTGTGGGAAGGGCAGAGAATTCTATTTCGTACCCGGAGGAAAACTACCTCCAGAACCCAGGCGTCATCCACGGTTGCACTCCATTGATCCTGAAAAAAGAGCAAACGACCCCCCACCCGAGGGGGCAACTCCAGCGGGGAAAACCAATCATGCAGATAACTGCTTTGCAGACTGGGGTTTGGAAGGCTTAGGGCGGGCGTGCCAGGACTAGGGCTTGGCCTTGAAGGAAGGACGAGCAGTCTTTTTGTCCTGACGGGAGGAGGAGTCCCAAAAGGAGCAAAAACGCTGAGACAGAGATGAACGCGTAGGACGGCAGCAGCGGGAACGGTTCGTGGCTCCAGAAATAAGCTCCTCCAAACGTTTCCTGAAAAGCCTACCACCCAGGAATGGGAGAGATATGAGAAATCAAACCGTGCGGCGGATGGCCACCAAGTTAGCAGCCACTCTGCCACAGCGGCGTGCCGATTCCAGGGAAATATAACAAAAGGTACCTAGAGGCCTAGAGAAGATGAGAGGCAAAGAGATGGAGCTCCCCCTGAGCAGAATCCGGGGGTAAGGACCGAACAAGCTGTTTGGCCCAGACCATATAGGCCTTAGCCACCCAAGACGCGGCAAAGGCAGGATAGCGGAACCTGCTGCAACGAATACAGACTTGGACAAGGAGTCTATCTTCTTGTTTAATGGATCAGACAAGGATGCCGCGTCAGCCAAAGGAAGGGTGGTGGCCTTAGCAAGTCAGGCCACTTGTGGATCTACCTGAGGAGGGACGGGCCATATAGTAATGGAATCCTTGGAAAAGGGAAAGAGGACGTACGAATCCTTAGTGGGCTGAAGACGCCTATCCGGGTGATGCCACACCTTGGCCAGGTGTGCATCCAGATCCCCATGGTCAGGGAAAACCAAAGCGGGGCGCCTGGAACGGAGGAATGATACGGATTCCTGAGCCTAGGAGAAGGGGGTCTTACTGCACGTGGAGAGCATCCCTAACTGCCCTGATGGCCGCAGACAGGGCAGTGCTCTGCTCTGATCTGGAATCAGAGTCAGATGAGTCCCCCGAAGCGGCGGAAGATGCGGCAGGGGAGGATTCGTCACCAGCCTCAGACCTGTCCTGGGAATGACCTGAGGGTGCCGAGGAGGAGGGGGAAAGCGTTGTGACAACCCGAGGTCTTTTGCGGGACCTGGTGTCAGAACGTGAGCATGCCCCGTCCGCGGAGGAGCCCCTGGGAGGGGCAGAGGCGGCTGAAAATTGGACAGGCAAGCGGTCCAGCGACTTAACTATGGATTGGGAGAGTCGGGCCAGGTTCCCTATGGCTTGGGACAGGGAAAAAGCCCATTCAGGAGGAACAGACACAGAAGGGGTGGTCAGGGCGTCCTGAGAGGGTCTGGGGCCAAGGCACTGCGCACAAACGGGCTCAGGCTGACCGCAAGGAAACTTTTTATTACAGTGGGCATACATATAATACGTGACGACCCCGGGGGGGGGGGGGGGGGGGACTGGGAGAGGACATGAGGGCGTCCTACTGGACCCCAGGTGCTGTGTCCCCGTAGACGTGCTGCAGCAGTCGCAGGAGAGTGCCAGGAAGGTTGCAGGAGATTGGAGAGCGTCCCTCAGGAGTGCTGGCAAGATGGAGGTCCCAGAAGAACTAGCCAGAATAAGGCAAACTCTGCCCCCAGGCAAAAGCCTGCGCTAAACTGGGACAGGAGGGGAAGGAGACCCCTCCCAGGAGCCGAGAGAAGCAGGGAGGGGTCAAGAAAAAAGCCCAGGAAGTGAGGGGAGGGGACGAGAAGGATCCGGCCTAGGCTAGGTAAAAGCCAGGGCCTCGATTAACGGAGCGGCTGGCAAAGGAGCGCCGTCAGCGGGACGGAACCGCGGGAGACTGGGGGCCCTCCGGAAGGAAAAGAACAGGTGAGCGGGACTCCTGAGGAGAAGCGACGCCCAGTGAGGGAAAAACCAGAGGGAAACGGAGCACCAGGGGCCCGAGGACAGGGCAGGGAAGATGCGGTCCAGTCCCAGGCAAAAGCTGGGGACTAAAGTAAAGAAAGGCCAGGGAGAGGCATAGGTGGTCAGGGAAGAGAAAGATGGAGGCCCAGGTAACCAAGAGGGCCGATGTGGGGGACTTCGGAAAGAGGGGGGGCCCCCCACAAGGTGAAAAACTGCCCCCCCACCCTCTCAAGTTAAGTTAACGGTGCTGGGTCAGAATCCAGGTACTTATGGATTGCAGGCAAACACTTTAACCTGGGGAGCCACAGGCCATGCTAGAAGCAGGGGGAAAACAAGGGGAAAAGGGGGACCTGTCAGACCCCCCGATATGAGGTGCTCCCACCCCCTGGGAAAAGATGGGAACTAATCCTAGACCCATGGGACAGGGACGCAGGAAGAATATTCACTATCCGACGTCTTCAGGCGCCGCAGGGTCACCCCTTCGGCAAACTCGCACATATGTGGGATTAGCGGTATGCCACTTCGAATGCAGTAATGGGTGACTGGCGAGGTATTGAGAGTACGCGCCCGCAGGGGGTGCAACTAAAGTGGATATCCACGATGGAGCCCAATCCTGCAGCAGGTGAGATCTGCAGGAGAAGAAAAAAAAAGAATAAAAAAGAATAAAAAACAAAAAGCAGCAAGACCTGAAAAAAAACAGAGCAGGTCATGTCTGCCTCCTACGGACGCTAGACTAAAACTGGTTGGTTTAGTGTCTGAGCAGAGGTTATAGTCCATCTGGGTGGAGCCAACACATTTCTAGTGTCAGCCTCCTAGTGGCAGCTGGGCATATACCCATGGTGCTGTATCCCCCAATGCCATTCACAAGAAATTACATAACTCCCAATACTCGTATACAAAAGTTGGTTGGTGCATCCCTGCAGTTTTTGCATTTCAGTAACACATGCAGCATTGACTACAGACATGAGTGGAATGTATGAGCTCCTCACAGCTTACAGTTTTTTCGCAGACTATGTGGGTCATTTATTAACCAGAAATACGCCTATATTAACAGTTAGTTGCGCCGCAATCTGCGAATTTTCCCCACTCACACCAGGTCTAGCGTGGGCGGGGAAGGAGACGGGCCAGCATTATTTTCTACTCCTGTTTTAGGCTAGGAAGCGGTCTTACATTTAGATTGGCGCTGGATCTGCTGATGTTACGTAGAGGCCGGCGCCTCTACATAACTTTGGCGGATACACCGCCAGATATATGCGCTATTAAGATAGGCGTCTAAAATACCGGTCTTAATAAATGACCCCCCTATATTTTATTTGCATAAGTACTCTGCTATAATACGCATTTTAGTCACAAAATATAACTTTTACCCAAATTTAGCTAATAATTGTTTGCTGCAAATTAGCATTTGAAGGTGGTTGTGTGTATTAATGACTGTTATATTTTATACTGCATGGGGGAGATTTATCAAGACCTGCGCTTTCTTGATATCCGCTGTGCATTCTCCAGCAGTCCTCCACATAGTTTGCGGCTTTTTACACCACTTTTCAGGCACAGAGGAGATGGTAAATCTCCCCCGGTAGGTTTTGTGCTCTCAGAAAAAGTAGATTTTGGTGACCTAGAAGCAGTTTGCCGAGGACAGTGTACATTTTAACACATACAGTACGTGGATGATAATATATTACATGTTACATATATTACTTTACTCCGTTTCAGTGTTTTAAGTGTCCAAGCTCTTGTTGAAGTATACACTTGAGGTACATATGGGATTTGAACACCTCAATTACATTTCCATGGTTTTATTGTGCATCAAAAGGGGCACAGATGCCCATGGCCAGAACATAGTGGGGTCTGTCGTGCCAGGGTAAGGTTTGTACGAGGCATTATATCGCTTTCTAATCATTTTGTTTAATTGCTGGTCTGAGTATACGATGTCTATAGATGCATTGCACCTCAATGTGGGACCGTCAACAACTCTTGTGGATAGACTGATTTGTGCCGACATTTACTAGACTCTCCCACCATTCTTCCCTGTGTGTTTAGCTTTTTTATGTGGATAAAGATGGCATTTTTATTACTGCTGAGAGTGGTGGCAGTCCTTGGAGGTTTGCTGTAGACCTACTACTTTACAAAGCACCAGTCAGTCTGCATGTGGGTACGGTGTACAATAAATAGGAATACGAGATAGACAGAGTTGGCGACGACTAAGGGGAGATCTAATAACTATGTATAAATATATCAGGGGTCAGTACAGAGATCTCTCCCATCATCTATTTATCCCCAGGACTGTGACTGTGACGAGGGGACATCCTCTGCGTCTGGGGGAAAGAAGGTTTGTACACAAACATAGAAAAGGATTCTTTACGGTAAGAGCAGTGAGACTATGGAACTCTCTGCCTGAGGAGGTGGTGATGGTGAGTACAATAAAGGAATTCAAGAGGGGCCTGGATGTGTTTCTGGAGCGTAATAATATTACAGGCTATAACTACTAGAGAGGGGTCGTTGATCCAGGGAGTTATTCTGATTGCCTGATTGGAGTCAGGAAGGAATTTCCTCCCTAGGATGAGAAAAACTGGATTCTACCTGATGTGGTTAATTGATTTCCCTCAACTTTGCATATTAATAGGTTGAACAAAATACTTTACTATGTCTAAATGTTAAAAGGGATTTACCACCAAGTAAACATCACCTCGCCACAGGACAAGGAGTATGAGTACTGATGCTCCACTCAAACTCTGAGGGCGATGGAACTGTCATCACTATGTTGATAAGAAAGGAACAGGGGAACCCCTCTACCCAACTTTCCAAAGATGATTGGGGGCTCAGTAGCAGGGCTACTAGTGACCAAACCTTGATCACCCATCCCCTAGATAGGTGTTAAATGCAAAAATGCATTTGTTACGAAAGTATTAATCCTTTCAATATACAGGAGGGACCAGAGATTGCTTACTCTTGATTTCTGTCTGTTAAGGGAGAAAATACATTTATAGGGCTCTTCTACATTACACAATCACATCTTATTGCAGCCAGTAACCCAAGTAAAGGCTAATATATGAAGAAAAAAAAAAAAGCCCTCCAGCAGCTTTAAAGGGAACCTGTCATGTGGATATTTGATTATAATCTAACTAATTATATACAATCATTAACTACTAAAAAGTACCTTAGATGTATTCACTTACTGGTGTGACAGATGGTTATCTCATAATATACACACAAAGATGCCGCATGCTAATGAGCTGATTTGAGTCCAGCGTGACGTCATTGAGTCCAGCGTATATTTAATTCAGAGCTATAGCCACTCCCCTGCCCACCTGCTGCTGGTTCCTATGGAAACAAACTGTCATTCAGCAGCAGGTAGGCGGGGAGAGTCAGGAGCTCATGAATATTCAGGACTCATCACTATCAGCTGGAGCTTTTCAATACAAGATGTTGGCAGATTGACTAGGTCAATTAAAGAAAGTGACCCAGCATTGTGCTAAGAGAATCAGTCACTTATTTATGTTGCCCTTAGTTAGGACACCATAAAACTGGTGACAGGTTCCCTTTAAATGTGCTCCATCCTCTAGCTGAGGCAAGTATAGCTCTACCACTGCAACATGTCTTAAAATCCACACAGAGGAGATAATGGCTCCATTTTTTTTTACTATATTGTGCATTCTGGGTGCAGAATCCGCACCAAAAACCAGCACTAGATCCACATCCGCCCCAGTACACCAGAAATTGCAAAGTGAAAAATACTACACTAACATGTAACAATCTGTGATTGCTTTTAAAGTAATGGCATATTGTGACCACTGACCCCCTTTAAATTAGATTTATCAACTATACTATCATGCCTGTAACTGCACTGTGTTACCTTCTCAGATCTTCCATTAGATGTAAATGGTGGTAATATTCAGTAGATGAACGGTATGATTAGGGCAGGAGCATGGCGGAGTTCAAGTATGGGGACATCTTACATCAGCTATGGAGCTACAGGATGTGTGGATACTATAGATCCTATTTTATTTATCTGTGAGTAATGTATATAATTGAAAAAGTATTCATACTTGTTGAACCTTTCCACATTTTTTCACATTACACTCACAATCCTAAAATGTATTTTATTGGGATTTCATTTGATAGACCAACACAAAGTACAAGTATGTGTGAAGTGAAAAGAATATTCAGCCCCCTGTACTCTGATAACCCTAAATAAAATGCACTGTGACCAATTGCCTTCAGAATCACCTATTTAGTAAATAGAGTCCAACTGCATCTGTCCTGTGAAGGCCTCAGAGGTTTGTTAGAGGACATTAGTGATCAAACAGCATCATAAAAACAAAAGGAACACACCAGACAGGTTAGGGATAAAGTTGTGGAGAAGTGTAAAGCAGGGTTAGGTTATAAAAAATATCCCAAGCTCTGAATAACTCATGAAGCACTGTTCAATCCATCATCCAGAAATGGGAGTATGGCACAACTGCAAACCTACCAAGACATGGCTGTCCACCTAAACTGACAGCCCAGGCAAGAGGAGCACTATTTAGAGAAGCATCCAATAGGCCCATGGTCACTCTGGAGGAGCTGCAGAGATCCACAGCTCAGGTGGAAGAATCTGTCCACAGGACAGCTATTAGTCGTGTACTCCACAAATCTGACCTTTATGGAAGACTGGCAAGAAGACAGCCATTTTTAAAGCAAGCCATAAGAAGTCCCGTTTGCAGTTTGCTAGAAGCCATGTAAAGGAAGGTGTGAAAGAAGGTGCTCTGGTCAGATGAGACCAAGGTTGAACTTGCTGGCCTAAATGCAAAACACTATTGGGTTCATTTATCAAACTTGTGTAAAATAGAACTGGCTTAATCAGATGCCACCTTTCACTTTTGACATCTCCTTTGGAAAATGAAAGGTGGAATCTGATTGGTTGCTATGGGCAACTAAGCCAGTTTTACTTTACACCAGTATGATAATTGACCCCGTATGTGTGACAGAAAACTAACACTGCACATCACCCTGATCACACCAAGCTTTTCTTCAGCGGGGACAGGGAAGCTGGTCAGAGTTGATGGGAACATGAATGGAGCTAAATACAAGGCAATCCTGGAGGCTGCAAAAGACTTGAGACTGGGGTGGAGGTTCACCTTCCAGCAGGGCAACGGCACTAAACATACAGCCAGAACTACAATGGAATGGTTTAGAGCAAAGCCTATTTATGTGTTAGAAAGTCCAGACCTCAATCTCACTGGCAAGACTTGAAAATTGCTGTTCATAGACGCTCTCCATCCAATCTGACTGAGGTTGAGCTACTTTGCAAAGAAGAATGTGCAAACTCTCAGCCTCTAGATGTGCAAAGTTTGTAGAGACATAATCCAAAAGACTTGCAGCTGTAATTGCAGCAAAAGGTGGTCCTACAAAGTATTGACTCAGGAGGCTGAATACAAATGCACACTACACTTTCCAGATTTTTATATATTAAAAATTTTAAAAACCTATGTATTTTCTTTTGTGTGGGTAACGTGAAAATATGTGAAAAAGTTCAAGGGGTATGAATTTTTGCTCCCATTTTGCATGAGCTAAACTCAAAGATCTGAAACTTTTTCTACATACAAAAAAGACCCATTATTCTCAAATATTGTTCACAAATCTGTCTAAATCTGTGTTAGTGAGCACTTCTCCTTTGCCGAGATAATCCGTACCAACTCACAGGTGTGGCATATCAAGGTGCTGATTAGACAGCATGAATATTGCACAGGTGTGCCTTAGACTGCCCACAATAAAAGCCCACTCTGAAATGTGCACAGTGTCGCATAGAGTTGATCAGGTTGTTGATTGTGGCCTGTGGAATGTTGGTCCACTCCTCTTCAATAGCTGTGCGAAGTTGCAGAATATTGTCAGGAACTGGAACACGCTGTCGTATACGCTGATCCAGAGCATCCCAAACATGCTCAATGGGGGACATGTCCGGTGAGTAGGCTGGCCATGCAAGAACTGGGATGTTTTCAGCTTCCAGGAATTGTGTACAGATCCCTGCAATATGGGGCCGTGCATTATCATGCTGCAACATGAGGTGATGGTCGTGGATGAATGGCACAACAATGGGCCTCAGGATCTCATCAATGTATCTCTGGGCATTCAAAATGTCATCAATAAAATTCACCTGTGTTCGTTGTCCATAAGATACGCCTGCCCATAGCATAACCCCACCGCCACCATGGGCCACTCGATCCACAACGTTGACGCCAGCAAACCGCTCACCCACACGACGCCCCACACGCTGTCTGCCATCTGCCCTGAACAGTGAAAACCGGGACTCATCCGTGAACAGAACGCCTCTCCAGCGTGCTGGACGCCATCGAATGTGAGCATTTTTCCACTCAAGTTGGTTACGACGACGAACTGCAGTCAGGTCCAGTCCCCGATGAGGACGATGAGCATACAGATGAGCTTCCCTGAGACAGTTTTTGACAGTTTGTGCAGAAATTCTTTGCTGCAGCTGTCCGGGTGGCTGGTCTCAGACGATCATGGAGGTCCTGGGATGGTGTGGTTACATGTGGTCTGCGGTTGTGAGGCCGGTTGGATGTACTGCCATGTACTGCCAAATTCTCTGAAACGCCTTTGGAGACGGCTCATGGAAGGGAAATGAACATTCATTGCACGGGCAACAGCTCTGGTAGACATTCCTGCAGTCAGCATGCCAATTGCACGCTTCCTCAAACGTTGCGACATCTGTGGCATTGTGCTGTGTGATCAAACTGCACATTTCAGAGTAGTCTTTTATTGTGAGAAGTCTAAGGCACGCCTGTGCAATATTCATGCTGTCTAATCAGCACCTTGATATGCCACACCCGTGAGGTGGGATGGATTATCTCGGCAAAGGAGAAGTGCTCACTAACACAGATTTAGACAGATTTGTGAACAATATTTGAGAGTAATGGCTCAGGCAAAATGGAAGCAAAACCGAAAGTGTTGCGTTTATATCTTTGTTGTGTGTGTGTGTGTGTGTGTGTGTGTGTGTGTGTGTGTGTGTGTGTGTGTGTGTGTGTGTGTGTAATATATATATATATATATATATATATATATATATATATATAAACAATAGAGCGTAGTCACAGCTCACCTTTTAATCTCGTCCGCCCGTCTTCCTTTATGTCCTAACCAAGGATGGAGGGTCCTCTGTTTGAAAACTATAAAATAAGGAAATACAAGTCATATCTAGCAGAAATGTATTAGATAGCCCTGACATCTGCGCAGGAAACAACTCTAAGCACATTACTTGATTTCCACGACCAGGACTTGGTGTAAATCGATTTATCTGCCTGGATTGTACCCGCTGATAGGTTGTTATAGTGGCAGAAAACTTACTAGGTTTAGCAAATGTAACTGGAAACTTGGAGTATCAGGTACCTATGACCTCCAAATCCAAAGGTTTTTTTTGGCAAGTGTGTGGGGGGCCACAGGGTGACTCACATCTATTCCCTGTACACATCTGATATCATTTTCAGCAAACACCACAGGGATACTGGCAAACCAACTGCAAGCTAAACTGGTATTGAAGGGGGGTGTCTGGGTGTTCAATATTGATGACCTATCCTCAGTGCCTGATCAGTGAGGGTCCAACTCCCCGCTCCCCCACCAATCAGGTCTTCCTAAGCCACGTACATTGGTCACTTGGCCTGAGCACAGCTCAGTTCCATACAAGTGTAATGCCAAGCACAGCTGCTATTCAATGTTTTGCACTGTGCTCAGTAGGACCACAGGACTCGGAGTGCCACATGCTCTTCAGACAGCTGACCACTGGGGGTCCCAGGAGACCTCAGACCCCCACCGATTAGATATTGACCTCAGACCCCCACCGATTAGATATTGAGGATAAGCCATCAATACTGAACCTAAGAAAAAAAAACATGGTGATATACACTCTACATGTACGGTGGAAGTCAGAGTTTGAAACTTGGCATTTGCTCCAGAGCTGAGAGGGCACCATAGCAGGGCAGTGATTGCTGATCCTTCAGTCCACCACTGTGCTGGACGTGCTTCCAGAACAGATGTGCCGCTCGAGGGACACGTCACCACTGCAGCCACTCGTTGGCTGCAGCCGCACCCGTGACCCCTGTCCATTTTGGGAGTTTACAAGCTGGGACCAGAGTATGGCAAACTCAGCGGTGGTCTGAGCCAGAGCGGAGCTGCGGTGTGTATGCTTGTCTCCACAGGTCTGGCATGGGGGGGGCTGCCCCAAAGTGTTTGGCCAAGCTGGACAACCCCCCTAAAGAAGACCTGTCACCGCAAAATGCAATGTAATCTGTAGCTCCATGTTATAGAGCAGGAGGAGCTGAGCTGATGGATATATGGTTTTGTGGGAAAAGATTCAGGAAAAGTTGTAATTTATACATTTCTATCTCCTCTCATTCTGTGTTCAGTTGTACACGGGGGAAGAGTGATCAGGGACGGCTACCCATGTACACACTGGTACAGAGAAGCCATCAGTCACTGAAAAGACGGCTCACATGGTAACAGAGCGCAGAATGAGAAGAGATTCAAAGCCTATGGACACTGGGGGCATTTATCATTGCATTTTACTCATTTGGGGCTACAAATCATTTATTTCAATTGGTCTTTATTAGAAAAATAAATTGTCAGCAGATTTTCTGTTACAGGGCTAAATTTCAGCCTAGCAGCAGGTAATGTTAGTTTCAGTTCATGTTGCTGACCTGACAGCTATGTATTGCCCTTATCTCTGAACTCCTGACAACTCAAACACTCATTATAGCTAAATTCTTGATGGTTAAAAAACGGTGATGTCAACTCAGCCCTAAAGGGGATTTCTGGGATTTTAATATTGATGATCTATCCACGGAACAGGTAATCAATATCAGATCTGCAGGCGTCCGGCACCCTCTCCAATCAGCCGGCTAAAGAAAAGCCTTCCCTTCATTGTTTACCTGCTTGCCGCCAACAGCTCGTCAATGAGCAGGTGTAATTACAAGAAGCCATCCCATTCACTTCAATGGGACGGCTCCTTCCTGTGCACTTGAATAGGAAGAAACCGCCAACTGAATTGAATCAGATGGCCTGTAATTACACCGGCTCAACACTGTGATGACGACAGCGAGCAGGTAAACAATGAAGAGACGGCACGGAGCGCAGCCTACTCTTCAACCAGCTGATCAGATTGAAGAGGATAGGTCATCAATAGCAAAACCCCCCAAAAAAGCCCTTTAAGTGAGTGTTTATCTGCTGTCAGGAGTTCAGAGATAAGGGCTATACATCCAGTCATGAGAACAGCACTGAAAAACTGAAACTAAGATACTCTGCAGGTAAGGCCGAGGTCACATCAGCGTTCAGCCTTTCCGTTCTCCTACTCCGCTATACGAACGGAAAAGGCACATAACTGAGCCGAACGGAGCCTAGACTATAATGGGGTCCGTTAGGTTTTCGCTCAGAAGATTATTTTGGAGCGGAGACAAAAGTCCTCCTCTGAGCGGAAACATAACGGACCCCATTATAGTCTACGGGGTCCTATAACGGAGCAGGAGAACGGAAAGGCTGAACGCTGATGTGAACTCACACTTGCGTTTTGTGCGGATCCGTTTCAGATAATACAACCGTCTGCATCAATTCAGAATGGATCTGTTTGTATTCTCTGAAATGTAACCCTTTAGGACAAAAACTGCTGAAAGTTTTTACTCAAGGCAAAATGAGTAAATTGCAATGTTTTTTTTGCTACATACTATCAATGTGCTCTGCTCCTCCTGCATTCTCAGTAGGAAGGAGTCTCCCTTAGGATGACATGTCACTGTAAGGTACCTGATGATCCCATCAGTAGGGGGAGGGGGCTGTCACCTCACAAAACAAAGGGGCTGTGGCATAGTAGGGATAGTGGTGTGGTGCCAGGGCAGAGTGGTAAGCACTGATTTGGAGGTTCTGGCTCTCCTATCACATCTGAATGGGTTCCTATGTGGTCCTGACCCCTTGTTCTGGGATTGCTGGTGGGGGTCCCTACTTTCAGAGCTGGTATACAGTAATCCCTCCTGCCCCCATACATAAGGAGCACTCTGGGGGGCATCACATTAGAAATGGCGAGCAGACTTCACCTCTGTTCCCCACGGTGGTGCTGGGGCCCCGGCTTCCCGGGTAGCCCCTCTCTTTCTCCGACGCCCTGGTAACTGCCTCTGGTTCTCCTGTCCGGCTCCTCTTATTACAAGGTTCTTCCACTCTGTCCGCTCCAGAACCCGTACTCATAGCTCCGCACACGCCGCCGGGGAGTGTCCGCTCATCATGAGCCGCTACTTACGCACAGAAACACAATCAGGAGCCTTTTTCTCTACGCTTCCTGTTAATCCTAAACTTTAGCGACGACCCCTAACGATCTGCGCAGACTCAGTACATCAGGTGCGCCTGCGCACTGCACTATGGACCCAAAGGCTGTCAATGCAGACACCCGGAAGAAACAACCGCGAGAAGCGAAAGAAACATCCAGGGACGTAAAGCAGGCGAACTGTCGCAAAACAGGAACTGGCTAGAGAAGAGGGAAGCCGGAAGCGCCCTCTTTTACGGCTGCGCTGGAGAGGTCAGAAAGGGGACTGCGAGACACGAGGCCGATCTCCTGAGAGATGGACACCAACAACCACCCCGGGGCCCGGGGGGGACTCGGGAGCATCTTTGGAGGATCCCCCGGCTATTCTCAGTCAGACCTGGCCGGCGTGCCTTGTAAGTAGAGGAGCAGGGGCGACTTATGTACCGGTCACGTGTGGCCTTCACCATAGTCATCCTCCTCACGGCTGGAATGCTTGTAGTTTAGATCCTCTTCTGTCCATCCATATATCAGTCTATGTTCTCTATCATCTGTCCGTCCGTCTACTTCTATATCTAATGTCAGTCTATGTTCTCTCTCATTCTATTATCTCTGTCCGCTGTCTGTCTGTCCGTCCATCTGTCTACTTCTATCTCTAATATCTGTCCGTCTATGTTCTATCTCATTCTATTATCTCTATCCTCTGTCCGTCCGTCTGTCTACTTATATATCTAATATCTGTCAGTCTATGTTCTATCTCATTCTATTATCTCTATCCTCTGTCTGTCCGTCCGTCTACTTATATATCTAATATCTGTCAGTCTATCTCATTCTATTATCTCTATCCTCTGTCCGTCAGTCTACTTATATATCTAATATCTGTCAGTCTATGTTCTCTCATTCTATTATCTCTATCCTCTGTCCGTCCGTCCGTCTACTTCTATATCTAATATCTGTCCGTCTATGTTCTCTCTCATTCTATTATCTCTATCCTCTGTCTGTCCGTCCGTCTACTTCTATATCTAATATCTGTCAGTCTATGTTCTCTCTCATTCTATTATCTCTGTCTGTCTGTCCGTCTACTTCTATATCTAATATCTGTCAGTCTCTGTTCTATCTCATTCTATTATCTCTATCCTCTGTCTGTCCGTCCGTCTACTTATATATCTAATATCTGTCAGTCTATCTCATTCTATTATCTCTATCCTCTGTCCGTCCGTCTACTTCTATATCTAATAGGGGTGCACCGAAATGAAAATTCTGGTCCGAAACCGAAAATTCAGGATGCCCTTGACCGAAAACCGAAACTGCCTTTTTGCCCAAATACTTTTAAAATACTTTTTTTTTTAATGATTTTATTAATAATTCTTTTTCATGAATGAAATTCATCTGTGGGTGGCGCTGTTATGGAGAGGGGGATCTGTGGGTGGCGCTGTTATGGAGAGGGGGATCTGTGGGTGGCGCTGTTATGGAGAGGGGGATCTGTGGGTGGCGCTGTTATGGAGAGGGGGATCTGTGGGTGGCGCTGTTATGGAGAGGGGGATCTGTGGGTGGCGCTGTTATGGAGAGGGGGATCTGTGGGTGGCGCTGTTATGGAGAGGGGGATCTGTGGGTGGCGCTGTTATGGAGAGGGGGATCTGTGGGTGGCGCTGTTATGGAGAGGGGGATCTGTGGGTGGCGCTGTTATGGAGAGGGGGATCTGTGGGTGGCGCTGTTATGGAGAGGGGGATCTGTGGGTGGCGCTGTTATGGAGAGGGGGATCTGTGGGTGGCGCTGTTATGGAGAGGGGGATCTGTGGGTGGCGCTGTTATGGAGAGGGGGATCTGTGGGTGGCGCTGTTATGGAGAGGGGGGATCTGTGGGTGGCGCTGTTATGGAGAGGGGGATCTGTGCACTGTTATGGGCATAACAGTGCACAGATCCCTTTCCCCATAACAGTGCACAGATCCCTTTCCCCATAACAGTGCACAGATCCCTTTCCCCATAACAGTGCACAGATCCCTTTCCCCATAACAGTGCACAGATCCCTTTCCCCATAACAGTGCACAGATCCCTTTCCCCATAACAGTGCACAGATCCCTTTCCCCATAACAGTGCACAGATCCCTTTCCCCATAACAGTGCACAGATCCCTTTCCCCATAACAGTGCACAGATCCCTTTCCCCATAACAGTGCACAGATCCCTTTCCCCATAACAGTGCACAGATCCCTTTCCCCATAACAGTGCACAGATCCCTTTCCCCATAACAGTGCACAGATCCCTTTCCCCATAACAGTGCACAGATCCCTTTCCCCATAACAGTGCACAGATCCCTTTCCCCATAACAGTGCACAGATCCCTTTCCCCATAACAGTGCACAGATCCCTTTCCCCATAACAGTGCACAGATCCCTTTCCCCATAACAGTGCACAGATCCCTTTCCCCATAACAGTGCACAGATCCCTTTCCCCATAACAGTGCACAGATCCCTTTCCCCATAACAGTGCACAGATCCCTTTCCCCATAACAGTGCACAGATCCCTTTCCCCATAACAGTGCACAGATCCCTTTCCCCATAACAGTGCACAGATCCCTTTCCCCATAACAGTGCACAGATCCCTTTCCCCATAACAGTGCACAGATCCCTTTCCCCATAACAGTGCACAGATCCCTTTCCCCATAACAGTGCACAGATCCCTTTCCCCATAACAGTGCACAGATCCCTTTCCCCATAACAGTGCACAGATCCCTTTCCCCATAACAGTGCACAGATTCCCCCCTCCCCATAACAGTGCACAGATCCCTTTCCCCATAACAGTGCACAGATTCCCCCCTCCCCATAACAGTGCACAGATCCCTTTCCCCATAACAGTGCACAGATTCCCCCCTCCCCATAGCAGTGCCATAGACCGATCCCCCTACCCATAACAGCCCCGGCCCTGCTGCTCACAGCATCACTCACTGCATCTTTATTTTACCTTACAATCGTGACGCTCCAGTAAGAACTCTGCAGGCAGAGCGGAGGGCGGCGTAACGTCACTTACTCATGTGATGCACCTGCTCCGCCCACTTTATGAATAAAGGAGGCGGAGCAGGCGCGTCATGTGAGTAAGTGACGTTACGCCGGCCTCCGCTCTGCCTGCAGAGTTGTTAGTTACTGGAGCGTCACGATTGTAAGGTAAAATAAAGATGCAGTGACAAAGTAAACCGCCCGCCCGCAGATGGTGGGTGACAAATCCCACACCCCATATTTTCGGCCGATATGTAACAATATCGGCCGAAGTGGATTAGGTGCATTTTCGGCTGCCGGAATTTCGGTGCACCCCTAATATCTAATATCTGTCCGTCTATGTATGTTCTATCTCATTCTATTATCTCTATCCTCTGTCCATCTGTCTATCTAGTCCTGGAGCAGGTTGGCGTTCAGCGCTGTAATTATATATATATATATATATATATATTTTCCTGCAGGTTTGTCCATCAAACCTTTCCCTTTGCAGGAATTTACCGTTATTTTTTTCCAAGAAAAACATAGAATAGAAATAGATTTGCTTTGTAATTGAAACGTGTCTGGTTCTTTGAGCAGCATGGTATAGAGCAGAAGGAGCTGATCAATATATCTATATATATGTTTTGTGGGAAACAAATCAATAAAACTTGGAATTTAATCGTTTAAATCTCAGCTGTATGTTTAGGAGTCCAGTGGGCGGGTCTGATCAGTGATTGACAGCAATCTGCACACAGAGGAAGCCTGCCTCTCGCTGCATAGGACCGCCCACTGGACTCTAAGCATAGAAAGAGCAGAGATTAGGTTATACTGATTCTTTCCCATAAAGCTATATGTCCTTCTGCTCAGCCCCTCCTGCTCTATATATGTGGTACCCGGAGACTGCATATAGAACAGGACGGGTTCCCTTTAAATAAAAACAGGAGGGATCATAGAGGATATCTCCATCATGACCAGTGACTACAGTCCACTGTTCCCTGGAATGAAATGGGACAAAGAACAATAGTTGTATTCAGCCGCACGACCAACGGAGATGAGACTTTAGGTCTAGTCTAGTAAGTCCGGCCGCACAGGTATTTCTGGGAGCCACATAGAAGTAAATGGAGGGCAGCCGCTCATGCACGGCTATACTGTCCACTCACTGTGCGGGTCCAAGAGATAGTACCCTCTAGGGATCGACCGATATTATTATTATATTTTTTTTTTAGAGCAGATACCGATAATCTCTGAACTTTCAGGCCGATAATCTATACCGATGTTTTATATCTCATAATATATATTATATTAGTTGGTAGTCACTGAGGTGGTGGAAATTATAAATGTAAATTATAAATCAATAAAGCCCTTAGTTGGTAATCAATTTATAATTTACATTTATAATATTGAACAGTATTGACCCAAGAGAGAGTCGCTAGAACCACCTTATAAATGCACATCCGACAATAAATCCTTATAAAAATATATAAAGTTTATTAGACACACCAACAGACACATTAAAAAATTGTATACAATTAGAGCAAAGTGCGGTATGCAGTGGATATATTACCAGCACATACAGGTCCACTGGGCGCTTTCTCATTTTTCAGGTCCACTGCACCAGCTTTTTATGTAGGTTTGGCTCTTTGATTGTGACCCTACTCCTGGTCTGTCTGCATCTTAAAGAGGTCTCACCCTCTGGTACATTTGCTTTATATCTTACATTGTAATTTGTATATGCTGGTATATTATTTTTGCCTATGGTTGGCTACTCAGTGGACCTGTATGTGCTGGTAATATATCCACTGTATACCGCACTTTGCTCTAATTGTATACAATTTTTTAATGTGTCTGTTGGTGTGTCTAATAAACTTTATATATTTTTATACGGATTTATTGTCGGATGTGCATTTATAAGGTGGTTCTAGCGACTCTCTCTTGGGTCAATACTGGTCAATGTTCCCTTCCACCGCCTTTTGCACTCCGTTTATCATGTGGTGTGCCCCCTGACTTGGCTATTTGATTACATTTATAATATACTAGTGCCAAATGCCAATTTTCACACCATCCCCCCTCCTCACTGACTTTATAAACCCCTTTCAGACCTCAGATCAGCCTTTTATTAACCCCTTTCAGACCTCAGATCAGCCTTTTATTAACCCCTCTCAGACCTCAGATCAGCCTTTTATTAACCCCTCTCAGACCTCAGATCAGCCTTTTATTAACCCCTCTCAGACCTCAGATCAGCCTTTTATTAACCCCTCTCAGACCTCAGATCAGCCTTTTATTAACCCATCTCAGACCTCAGATCAGCCCTTTATTAACCCCTCTCAGACCAGCCCTTTATTAACCCCTCTCAGACCAGCCCTTTATTAACCCCTCTCAGACCAGCCCTTTATTAACCCCTCTCAGACCAGCCCTTTATTAACCCCTCTCAGACCAGCCCTTTATTAACCCCTCTCAGACCAGCCCTTTATTAACCCCTCTCAGACCAGCCCTTTATTAACCCCTCTCAGACCAGCCCTTTATTAACCCCTCTCAGACCAGCCCTTTATTAACCCCTCTCAGACCAGCCCTTTATTAACCCCTCTCAGACCAGCCCTTTATTAACCCCTCTCAGACCAGCCCTTTATTAACCCCTCTCAGACCAGCCCTTTATTAACCCCTCTCAGACCAGCCCTTTATTAACCCCTCTCAGACCAGCCCTTTATTAACCCCTCTCAGACCAGCCCTTTATTAACCCCTCTCAGACCAGCCCTTTATTAACCCCTCTCAGACCAGCCCTTTATTAACCCCTCTCAGACCTCAGATCAGCCCTTTATTAACCCCTCTCAGACCTCAGATCAGCCCTTTATTAACCCCTCCTCAGACCTTAGATGAATAAAATAAAAAACTCCTCACCTCTCCTGCACCGCGGCTTCGCTTCATCTCCGGGTCCGGCGTCTCGCTCCCCTGTGTTCTCCAGCCCGCGCTGCACTGACAGCGTGCAGCAACAGGTCATAGTGCGTGCACTACGTCCTGGCGCTGTACGGGGTTAGGACAGTGCAGCGTGGGCCCCATCAAAGACGACCAGGGAGGGTGAGTATCGGAAGCGGTTCCTGCGCTTCTTCCCCGCTCCCGGCACCCGATGCATACTAGTGCGCGCTTCCATAATGGAAGCGCTCACTAGTATTCGCTTTATACGCATTATCGGTATATCGGCAAGGTTAGATAACGATAATGTACAAAATCCTGAATATCTGTACTTCCTATTATCGGTCAATCCCTAGTACCCTCGCATATCTGGCATTGGTGGCATGGTATGGCTACCTTAACGGGTTTCCTGTAGCAGATTAAGAGCTCTGTAAAGCTGGCATACAGAGAATAACATAAGCTTGGCCCAGTGTGCATGAATATTCATCTGAGGAGAGGCAGACGAGGCACGGACTATGTCTCTTCTCCTGTTGGCAGCAAAGTGTTGGCTGGGTATGTGAAAATCCAATATTCCCAATTGTTGTGGGACAGTCCCTACACTAATCAGATGTTTCCCAACCATCGCTTTTCTAAAGCCTTGGTGTTCCCAAAGTGAGAATTTTTTTTTCAGGTGTCCCTCTATGGTAAAAAGTTTCTGGTCCTCCTACCGACCACTGTTATAGAAATGACTTACCAGGTTTTGTTTTTACTTTTTTCTATTTCAGTAACGGGGATGAGCCAGCTTTCGCCATACTTAAATGTCGATCCAAGGTATTTAGTACAGGTAAGTTCATCATGCCGTGACGCAGTAGGTCTTCCATCACACTTAAAATACTTGGGGTCATGTGGGGGATGCAGTTCGCGGCACTTGGGGACCCCTGTTCTCGTGATCACTGGGTGTCTCAGCGATCAAACACTGATTCCCCCCTATCCAGCAGATGTGGGGGAAGTGTTAGTGTCACAGCCACTTTAACCTTGGTTCCCAGCGGTAGTCAGCTGTCTAGCGCCATTCAATGCCTATGATAGTGTTACACTGCTGGGAGAAGATGGCACTGCCCATTTATACTGGATGCCACAGTCGCTGTTCTGGTGGCCAGTGGTATTAGTATCAGGCAGTGTTGTGTTTTCTTGAGTGCGCCAAACTGGACTGTGAGTATGGCGCTAGTCTGGGAACATACATTAACTCCTGGTGCCAATGTAAGTATAGGTTAAAACTGATTGTGTGAAACCTGAGAAAGTTTAAAAAGATATTGGACGCAGACTTGTGAAGAGCAACTGAAGTGGACTCTGAGTGGCTTCCCAACTCAGAGTCCAGATATTAGGGATTTTCTAAACGCCTCCACAGCGGCACGGATTCACAGGAGGTTACGCCGCCTCCCCTAGGGACAGGAAACAACATGGAGATCTTTAACCACCTCAGCCCCCAGTGCTTAAACACCCTGAAAGACCAGGCCACTTTTTACACTTCTGACCTACACTACTTTCACCGTTTATTGCTCGGTCATGCAACTTACCACCCAAATGAATTTTACTTCCTTTTCTTCTCACTAATAGAGCTTTCATTTGGTGGTATTTCATTGCTGCTGACATTTTTACTTTTTTTGTTATTAATCGAAATTTAACGATTTTTTTTGCAAAAAAATGACATTTTTCACTTTCAGTTGTAAAATTTTGCAAAAAAAACGAGATCCATATATAAATTTTGCTCTAAATTTATTGTTCTACATGTCTTTGATAAAAAAAAAATGTTTGGGTAAAAAAAAAATGGTTTGGGTAAAAGTTATAGCGTTTACAAACTATGGTACAAAAATGTGAATTTCCGCTTTTTGAAGCAGCTCTGACTTTCTGAGCACCTGTCATGTTTCCTGAGGTTCTACAATGCCCAGACAGTACAAACACCCCACAAATGACCCCATTTCTGAAAGTACACACCCTAAGGTATTCGCTGATGGGCATAGTGAGTTCATAGAACTTTTTATTTTTTGTCACAAGTTAGCGGAAAATGATGATTTCTTTTTTCTTTTTTCTTTTTTTTCTTACAAAGTCTCATATTCCACTAACTTGTGACAAAAAATAAAAAGTTCTATGAACTCACTATGCCCATCACGAAATACCTTGGGGTCTCTTCTTTCCAAAATGGGGTCACTTGTGGGGTAGTTATACTGCCCTGGCATTCTAGGGGCCCAAATGTGTGGTAAGGAGTTTGAAATCAAATTCTGTAAAAAATGACCAGTGAAATCCGAAAGGTGCTCTTTGGAATATGGGCCCCTTTGCCCACCTAGGCTGCAAAAAAGTGTCACACATCTGGTATCCTTGTATTCAAGAGAAGTTGAGGAATGTGTTTTGGGGTGTCTTTTTACATATACCCATGCTGGGTGAGATAAATATCTTGGTCAAATGCCAACTTTGTATAAAAAAATGGGAAAAGTTGTCTTTTGCCAAGATATTTCTCTCACCCAGCATGAGTATATGTAAAATGACACCACAAAACACATTCCCCAACTTCTCCTGAGTACGGAGATACCAGATGTGTGACACTTTTATGCAGCCTAGGTGGGCAAAGGGGCCCATATTCCAAAGAGCACCTTTCGGATTTCACTGGTCATTTTTTACAGAATTTGATTTCAAACTCCTTACCACACATTTGGGCCCCTAGAATGCCAGGGCAGTATAACTACCCCACAAGTGACCCCATTTTGGAAAGAAGAGACCCCAAGGTATTCGCTGATGGGCATAGTGAGTTCATGGAAGTTTTTATTTTTTGTCACAAGTTAGTGGAATATGAGACTTTGTATGAAAAAAAAAAACACATCATTTTCCACTAACTTGTGACAAAAAATAAAAAAATTCTAGGAACTCGCCATGCCCCTCACGGAATACCTTGGGGTGTCTTCTTTCCAAAATGGGGTCACTTGTGGGGTAGTTATACTGCCCTGGCATTTTCCAGGGGCCCTAATGTGTGGTAAGTAGGTAAATGACCTGTGAAATCCTAAAGGTGCTCTTTGGAATGTGGGCCCCTTTGCCCACCTAGGCTGCAAAAAAGTGTCACACATCTGGTATCTCCGTATTCAGGAGACGTTGGGGAATGTGTTTTGGGGTGTCTTTTTACATATACCCATGCTGGGTGAAAGAAATATCTCGGCAAAAGACAACTTTTCCCATTTTTTTATACAAAGTTGGCATTTGACCAAGATATTTATCTCACCCAGCATGGGTATATGTAAAATGACACCCCAAAACACATTCCCCAACTTCTCCTGAGTACGGCGATACCACATGTGACACTTTTTTGCAGCCTAGATGCGCAAAGGGGCCCACATTCATTTTATGAGGGCATTTTTAGACATTTGGATCCCAGACTTCTTCTCACGCTTTAGGACCCCTAGAATGCCAGGGCAGTATAAATACCCCACATGTGACCCCATTTTGGAAAGAAGACACCCCAAGGTATTCAATGAGGGGCATGGCGAGTTCATAGAATTTTTTTTTTTTTTGGCACAAGTTAGCAGAAATTGATATATATTTTTTTTTTCTCACAAAGTCTCCCTTTCCGCTAACTTGGGACAAAAATTTCAATCTTTCATGGACTCAATATGCCCCTCACGGAATACCTTGGGGTGTCTTCTTTCCGAAATGGGGTCACATGTGGGGTATTTATACTGCCCTGGCATTCTAGGGGCCCTAAAGCGTGAGAAGAAGTCTGGAATATAAATGTCTAAAAAATTTTACGCATTTGGATTCCGTGAGGGGTATGGGGAGTTCATGTGAGATTTTATTTTTTGACACAAGTTAGTGGAATATGAGACTTTGTAAGAAAAAAAAAAAAAAATTTCCGCTAACTTGGGCCAAAAAAATGTCTGAATGGAGCCTTGACAGGGGCGATCAATGACAGGGGGGTGATCAGGGAGTCTATATGGGGTGATCACCCCCCTGTCATTAATCACCCCCTGTAAGGCTCCATTCAGATGTCCGTATGTGTTTTGCGGATCCAATCCATGTATCCGTGGATCCGTAAAAATCATACGGACATCTGAATGCAGCATGACAGGGGGGGGTGATCAATGACAGGGGGGTGATCAGGGAGTCTATATGGGGTGATCCCCCCTCCTGGAAGGCTCCAGGGAGACGCATGTATGTGTTTTGCGGATCCGATCCATCTATCAGTGGATTCGTAAAAATCATGCGGACATCTGAATGGAGCTTTACAGGGGGTTGATCAATGACAGGGGGGTAATCAATGACGGGGGTGATCAGGGAGTCTATATGGGGTGATCAAGGGGTTAATAAGTGACGGGGGGGGTGTAGTGTAGTGGTGCTTGGTGCAACATATTTACTGAGCTACCTGTGTCCTCTGGTGGTCGATCCAAACAAAGGGGACCACCAGAGGACCAGGTAGCAGGTATATTAGACGCTGTTATCAAAACAGCGTCTAATATACCTGTTAGGGGTTAAAAAAAACACATCTCCAGCCTGCCAGCGAACGATCGCCGCTGGCAGGCTGTAGATCCACTCTCTTACCTTCCGTTCCTGTGAACGCGCGCGCCTGTGTGCGCGCGTTCACAGGAAATCTCGCGTCTCGCGAGAGGACGCGCCGGCGCGTCCACCCAGAAGAGCAGGGCCGCCGCAAAGACGCAATCCTGCGTACGGCGGTCCTGAGGAGGTTAAATAGACCCTCCCCTTACCTGCTCCAGTTGTTTCCTGTCCCTCTGAGATGTGTGAAGACCCTCCTGTAAAGGGCACGCACCGGCAGGAGTTTTCTTGGACGCCCAGCTGAAGATTCCGAGGAGCGCTTCTAGTGTGCTGGGCAGGGCCTCAGGGCTCGCGGTGCAGCCCTTCCTGCTTCTCTGGCATAAGTCCTCCGGTGGAGGCAGCGGCCGTGCGCGTTATCGCGATATTACGGGTGGGTCACATGTTGGCAGACGAGATCTCGGTGGGCTCGAAATCTCAGGAGCAATTGTAGCTGACATACTTCCCCCTAGGCAACGAGTGCTTTAAAAAGAGAGGGAAGAAATAATTCCCAGCGTTTTTGCCACAGGTGAGGGGATATACGTATTTTCTTTTATGGCTAAAGGCTGCTTCCTTCTGAATATGTATTTTAATATCTTCCCCTGGGTCAGGGATGCGCAAAAATTGGCTGAAACTTCTCCGCGTATCAAAACATTTTCAGTTTGCAAAAAGGGATTGCCTTCCGGTCATAAAAAAAAACCTCTGTGTGATCCCAGCCTGGGAGGTTCTTTTCTCCCAGGCTGTGAGCTCTGCGCTGCGATTGGCCAGCACTACAGCAGAACAAGGGCAGACTCTGCCTACCATAACTTAGGGAACGGAGATACCGGAGGGCATAGCGGGAGAACGGAGCGGTGCTCAGGGATAATAGCAAGTGCAGTGAGATCCCTGGGCGCCGCTCTCCATGTCTGTATACTTAGTTCACATTGTCATAATCGGTGAAAGGTCCTCTTTAAATAAAGTGTAGCGGTAAATGTGATGACTCAAGGTTATTTCGAATGACCATGACTTTTAAGAAAAGCAACTTCAGATACAAAAAAAACCTTTTGCTCCACATGACTTGAGCAAGCGTCCTTCAACTAGCTGTGTTTGTTGCCCTGTAGGAAACAGATGAATTTATTTTACCCACCGGAGCTAATAAAACCCGTGGCAGATTTGAGCTGGCGTTTTTCACTATTGGAGGCTGCTGTATAACAGGTTTGTATTGTGAAAAGTTTTATGATGGTCATCACAAATTCCATTTCTGTAGTAAGAAAATACCCGCCTAAATTGTTAAATTAAAAGATTTTCTTTATTAAAGGTGATGTCTACTTTCTAGTGGAATACACTAAGGCCCCCTGCTGCCTATAGACAGTTCCCTAATTAAGGGTACGTTCACATGCGGCAGCATATCCGGCAGACTGTTCCAGCAGAGAGCAGCATGCCAAATCCGGCATTGACTGATTTTACCATTTACCCTCAGATCTCTGACTATAATGGGGTCCGGCAGTGATCCAGCCACTTTCCAGTATAAATGTCAGGTTTCAGCCAGCATTTGTGCTGGATAAGGCATGCCACAGCTGTAAATATGCCCTAAAACAAACATATCAGAGCAGCTTTCATGTTACAGTTATGTCACAGCATGTTACCTGACAGCAACACACTAGTGATGTCACAGGCTGAACTCTCCCTTCCTTGTGATGTCATAGTAGCATACCAGGCTCAAGCCCCCTTGTGATGTCACAGTACTGATATTCCCCCTAAACTATAAGAAGCAAAACATTTTAAAAAGGCTAAATCCCCTGGGTTGAGGGCAGTATTTCAGGCCATAGACTGGGATCAGCTACTGTCACATAATACTGAGGATAAATGGGAGAGCTTTAAATCCACATTGAGTAATTGCACTAAAAAATGTATTACTTTAGGTAACAAGTATAAACGGCTAAAATGAAATCCCCCATGGCTTACAGCTACTGTAAAAAGGGGCAATAAAAGACAAAAAAAAGGGGGCATTTAAAAAATACAAATCTGAGGGGTCAGCTGTAGCGTTTGAAGATTATAAAGGGCTTAATAAAATCTGTAAAAATGAGAAAATTAGCAAAAAATACAAAACGAACAGCAGGTGGCAAAAGAGAGCAAAACAAATTCCCCAAAAATGATTTAAATATTTTAAAAAAAACAAGGTCTGAGCAGGTAGTTAAATAATGGTAGGGGGGGGGGGGGTAGCCACTGAAGATAAGGAAAAGGCAGAGTTCCTAAATAGGTTTTTTAGCTCTGTATATACAAAAGAAGAGAATGGAGCTGATATCTGTGGTGCTGGGGCTGTTAGTACTTCCAGTGATATACTCAATTGGCTAACTGTAGATATGGTCCAAGATAAGTTAAATAGGGTAAATGTGAACAAAGCTCTGGGTCCAGATGGATTACACCCAAGAGTGCTTAAAGAGCTCAGTCCAGTCAAAGGCAAACATGGTGCCCATATTCAAAAAAGGATCTAGGTCCTTCACAGGTAATTATAGACCAGTTAGTTTAACTTCTGTTGTGGGAAAAATGTTTGAAGGAATCTTGAGGGACTATATACAGGAGTATGTAACTATAAATAATATTATAAGTGATAACCAGCATGGGTTTACCAAGGACAGAAGTTGTCATACTAACCTGATTTGTTTTTATGAAGAGGTGAGTAGTAGCCTGGACAGAGGGGCGGCTGTGGATGTAGTGTTTCTGGATTTTACAAAGGCTTTTGATACTGTCCCTCATAGACGTTTAATAAGTAAAGTAAGGTCTATAGGCTTGGAAAGTATAGTTTGTAATTGGATTGGAAACTGGTTGAAGGACCATGTCCAGAGAGTTGTGGTCAATGATTCCTATTCAGAACGGTCCCAGGTTATAAGTGGTGTACCCCAAGGTTCAGTGCTGGGCCCTCTATTATGTAATTTATTTATTAATGATATCGAGGACGGGATTAATAGCACCATTTCTATTTTTGCAGATGACACCAAGCTATGTAGTACTGTACAGTCTATGGAAGATGTCCATAAACTACAAGCTGACTTGAACACTCAGTGATTGGGCATCAACTTGGCAAATGAGGTTCAATGTGGATAAATGTAAAGTTATTCATTTTGGTAGTAATAATCTCCGTGCCTCATAGGTCCTAGGTGATGTAACACTGGGAGAGTCACTTATAGAGAAGGATTTGGGCGTCCTTATAGATGGTAGATTAAATAACAGCATACGATGTCAATCAGCTGCTTCTAAGGACACCAGGATATTGTCATGCATAAAACGAGGCATGGACTCGCAGGGCAGGGATGTAATATTACCACTTTACAAAGTGTTGGTGCGGCCTCATTTGGAATATGCAGTCCAGTTCTGGGCACTAGTCCATAGAAAGGACGCACTGCAGCTGGAAAAGTACAGAGGAGAGCGACTAAACTGATAAGGGGCATGGAGGGTCTTAGTTATGAAGAAAGATTAAAATAATAAAATGTACCCTGTTTCCCTGAAAATAAGACATCCCCCAAAAATAAGACCTACCTCTAGTTTTGCCTATCGATGTAATATAAGGCATCCACCCGAAAATAAGGCCTCCCCGATAATAAAGCATCCCCCGAAAATAAGGCCTCCCCGATTATAAAGCATCGGCCGGACATAATGCCTCCCCGATTATAAAGCAAGCCACCCCAGAATGTAAGGAGCTCACTGATTGGCTGCAGCCGCCGCCAGGACAAGCTGCCGCCTTCTTCCGCTCGCAGCTCGCTCTGCCCTGATGGAGTCTCAACTTGGCTGGCACGGACACACAGGGGACGGGGTGACAGGTAGGGGGGGGAATATCTGATGGAAGGTGGGGGATGTCTGGTGAAGATGGGGGGAGGGAGACTAAAAACGGTAATTAAAATGACACAGGGTGATCAGAGGGGGGAATCAAAATGACACAGGGTGATCAGAGAAGGGAATCAAAATGACACGGGTATCAGGGTGGGGAGGGGGATCATTTAAAATGGCACAGGGGGATCATTTAAAATGGCACAGGGGGATCAGAGTTGGGAATCAAAATGACACAGGAGGATCAGAAGGGGGTACTAAAATGCTATAGTAATCCCCCACCTCTGATTCTCCTGTACCATTTTGATTCCCCCTTCTGATCCCCCTGTGTCATTTTAAGTGATTCCCCCTCCCCACCCTGATTTCCTTTTTTTTTGTTCAACAATAAATGTGTACCGTATTTTTCTTCATGGAAAAATAAGACATCCCCTGAAAATAAGACCTAGCGAACCTTTGGGAGCAAAAATTTATATAAGACACTGTCTTATTTTCGGGGAAACAGGGTATTTAGTCTTGAGAAGATGTCTAAGGGGGTACATGATTAACCTATACACGTATATAAATGGGCCATACAAAAAATACGGTGAAAAAGTGTTCCATGTAAAATGCCCTCAAAAGACAAGGGGGCACTTCCTCGGATTAGAGAAGAAAAAGTTCAGTCTCCAGAAGCGTCAAAACTTCTTTACTGTAAGAACTGTGAAGCTGTGGAATAGACTTCCTCAGGATGTGGTCACAGTAGGGATAGTGGACAGTTTCAAAAAGGGTTTAGACGAATTCTTAAAAGTAAAAAACATTAATTCTTATGAAAACGTGTAGAAATCGGAGTCTAACTTCCTTCTTGGATTCGCGTCCCCACCTATCCCTTAGTTGAACTTGATGGACTTATGTCTTTTTTTTTCAACCATATTAACTATGTAACTATGTAGTATACCAGACTGAAATTCCCTTGTTATGTCACAGTAGCAAATCACACTGAAGCCCCCATGTCACAGGAGCATGCCAGGTCGAAGCCCCCTTGGGATGTCACAGGGGCATGCCAGGCTGAAGCGTACATACACACAGTGTCACTGAGTTTGTCCCCCTGTGTATTTGATCGGTGCTTATTTAGGCAGCACTGCATAGTCTGGATAGTTCTCCTTACATACTGGTAACTGCAACTTCACTGAAGCATGCCAGGCCGAAGCCCCCTTGTGACGTCACGGTGGCATGCCAGGCCGAAGCCCCCTTGTGACGTCACGGTGGCATGCCAGGCTGTAACCCCCTTGTGATGCCAGCTTTTTCTTTTATACTTTTGTTTTTGTGCTGGTTTTAAATGGCTTTTTTGTACTTTGTAGAAAACTGCAGGGGCACCCACGCGAATTGGATTTTGTGAAATCTTTAGATACTAGCCTTAGCACAGTATGTTTCTGTGGATCGGTCTGCGGGCTTCAGACATGGACTGCGTTTACTTGTGGTATTGCAGTTTAGTGTTCCATCCAAGTAGTTTTAGGACCATTTTCTGGTGTGGTCACAGTCTGACTGGTCTAGTATATCACTAGGGGGTGGCTTTACTTTCTTCCCAGAACAGATCCCCATCTGACAGGCGGCAGTCTGGTTATGGGCTAGGTCACCATTGCCATTCACTCCTCATCTGTTCTGTTCAGGTTTCTATCTAAGGCTACATAAGAAATGTATTTTCTGTGTTCTCTTACTTTATATGTGACCACATTACAAAACCTGTTGTCATGAAGAATGGCTCCTCCAGTGGTAGTCAGCTGTCCAGTGCCGTCCATGCCTGTGACTGTGTTACACTGCTGGCAGATAAAGTCACTACTTCTTCATGCTGGTGGCCGCGGTTGCCGTTCTGGTGACATGTCCCCCCAGCATCTAGTAGTGTTGTGATTCCTTGAGAGTGTGCCTCACAGGGCCTTCTGTTTGGTGCTAGTCTGGAATTACACAGATATTTCCTGGCCTGTATAGCAGGGCTTTTATACAATTAGGATGTCATTTATGTTAGAAAGTACTATTGACCGGAACTAGATTTGGAGCTCATAGCCAATGGTTGTCATCTTCTGAAAAGTGTCATTTGTTTTCCAGGAGCATCATTTGGTGCATTTAATGGCCTGCGACTTGGTCTGAAGGAAACCCAGAACATGGTGTGGTCCAAACCCAAGAATGTTCAGTACGTAAAGCTTTGATCATTCCACTCAGGGCTCGTGCACAGAGAACAGTCACGTACTGTATTGTCATCTTGTAAAGTAAGAGTTTCCAAAATCCACCCAGATCTCAGAAACTCCTTTAGTAGTCACCAGTTTTATAAGCAGACTTATTCTGCAAATATAGTGACGGCCATCGGGTGGCAGTGTATACTGTGTCTTCACAGCTGATGGAAATATGAGTTCAGCTTGTTTGTTCCTTGCTCGTGATGTGCCGTCATAGGGGGGAGAGCCTGGCTCATAGCTCTGTTGTCCTGGTTAGGTACTTTCATATGTGCCGTTCTGATTAAAAATAGAGAAGTGTCACCTTTCCAATATACTTATTACGATCTATTCTTCACCATAGTGGGGTTTATAAAGGATTAACAGAAAAGCTAAATCCTAGGTCTGTCATAATCTCTACGCTGAAAGTTCCCTGGAATAGAAACCTTTCTGAGATCAGCCCTAGTGTAATATTGATGCCACATATAATATGCTACACCTCCATCACTGTACTTGATTTATATATAATGTACATTTACAGGTTGAGCCACTAATAACACTTTTTACCGAAAGGGATAAGTGTTTATCTGCTGGGGGGGTCTGACCCTTTGGGAGTCTGACTACTGGGTCACCCAACGATCATCTTGGTCGGGGGGGGGGTTCCACAAGTGCTGCCGAACTGTCCCATGAGAATTGAGCAGTGGTGTTCATGTGCATCCTCGGCTCCATTCACTGCTGTGAGCACGGAAGTCAATGGAGAGGGTGATGCACATGTGCATAAATGCTCCAGTCCCATGAGGCAGTTTGCGGCACTTGGGGACCCCCCGTTCTCGTGATCACTGGGTGTCCCAGCGATCAAACACGGATTCCCACCTATCTAGCAGATGTGGGGGAAGTGTTATTAGTGTCACAGCCCCTTGTAACCTTTGTTCTCAGCGGTAGTCAGCTGTCTAGCGCCATTCAATGCCTATGATAGTGTTACACTGCTGGGAGAAGATGGCACTGCCCATTTATACTGGATGCCACAGTCGCTGTTCTGGTGGCCAGTGGTATTAGTATCAGGCAGTGTTGTGTTTTCTTGAGAGTGCGCCAAACTGGACTGTGAGTATGGCGCTAGTCTGGGAACATACATTAACTCCTGGTGCCAATGTAAGTATAGGTTAAAACTGATTGTGTGAAACCTGAGAATCTCAATTAGAAAGTTTTAAAGAGATATTGAGTGTAAGGAGCAACTGAAGTTGACTCCCATGTGGCTTCCCCCCTCGGGATTTCTGCTTTTAGCGCTGATCTCCATCAATAGTCAGCCTGTGCCCAAAGAGAAAAAAAATCCAGCAAATGCTTTGCCTCGTGATCTCATATGGAATCTGCTATATCTGAATGCGAGCATGCTGGCAATTGCTGCAATATATATGCATCTTTCAAGAACCAGAACCGTTGTCCCAGCATGCTAGATTATAGTTTAAAGGGCATCCGTCAGCAGATTTGTACCTACCAAATGTGCACTTGGCAGCTGAAGGCATCTGTGTCGGTCCCATGTTCATATGTGCCCACATTGCTGAGAAAAATATGAAGTTGTAATATATGCAAATGAGCCTTTAGGAGCAACAGGGGCGTTACCATTACACCTAGAGGACCTGCTCTCTCTGTAACTGCGGCATAGGTCTGAAAAAAAGCCCACCAATGGTGGACGACCACTTATTGCTTGTAGCTCCTTCGGTGAATATTTTGGTATATTCGGGAGTTGGGTTTTGTCTGATATTAGCGCAGGTACTTACAAACTGTGACTACTTGATTATTCTGAAGTACCATGATGTACTTGGCTGGTTTTGGCCTCCACTTGACTCCTGTAACTTACCCACTTGTCTTTTGCCTAGGATTTTGAACATAGTCACGCGGCAGGGTGCAATGTGGGCTAACACACTGGGATCTTTAGGTAAGTGACCTGATCTTGTATTAGGCCCAGCAGTAGTCAGCTGTCCAGTCATGCTCTGACTGTGACTGTGTTACACTGCTGGAAGATAAAGGCACTACCACCCCTTGCCACAAGCCGTGGTCTCCGTTTTGGTGACGCATGGTCCTGGCATAAGGCAGTGCCGTGCTTCCTCGAGAGTGCGCTTATCACCTGTATGTAAGTGCTAGTATGGAAGCATACACAATGTAACGCACTGCAGAGTACCATCGGTTATGTTTGCATGCTTTGCCATGGCAGTATTCTGGCAATATGTTGGCTGTGCTGTGACCCTCCCCGCCAGCTGTATTTGTTCTTGAGCTGCATTACAACATACACACTAAATTACTACACTGCGTATTCCGGGTTTTGGTGTCAAAGGTCCTTGTCCTAACACAAGCCAATTCTAGGACATCTCAATTTTAGTTTCTTACCTTCCATATCTAGCTTGGAGGCACGTAGGCTAAATTGGAATTACATGTTGTCCAGTTCCCTGATAATAGCAAATCCAGGCAGTGCGAGCAATTAAAGGGATATCTTTATAAGGACATGACTTAGAATGCAATTTTTTTATATATATTTTTTTTTTTTCTCAGAGCGTTTTTAATATCTTTCTGTCTTCTAGCATTACTTTACAGTGCCTTTGGTGTGATAATCGAAAAGTCCAGAGGAGCAGAAGATGACCTTAATACTGTAGCTGCTGGTACAATGACCGGAATGCTGTACAAATCCACAGGTGCTATATTATATTATTATTTTAATTTTATTTTCTTAAAGGGGTTGTCCTGTCAAAAAAAAAAGCTATTTTAAAGGGCATCTGTCAGTAGACTTGTATCTATGAAACTGGCGGACCTGTTACAGGTGCACTTGCAGCTGAAGACATCTGTGTTGGTCCCATGTTCATATGTGCCCACATTGCGGAGAAAAATGAAGTTGTAATATATGCAAATTAGCCTCTAGGAGCAATGGGACATTGCCATTACACCTAGAGGCTCTGCTCTCTCTGTAACCGACACGCCCTCGGCACTTTGGCCAGGCAGGCATGATCACGGTTACAGTGCCTGGCCCTATCACGTTGCAGAGAAAGCTGAGGCTCTAGGTGTAACTGCAATTCCCCAGTTGCTCCTAGAGGTTCATTTCCAAATATTAAAACAGCAATACGGGCACATGTGAACATGGGACAAACACAGATGTCTTCAGCTGCCAAGTGCACCTGTAACAGGTCAGCCAGTGTCATAGGTACAAATCTACTGACAGATGCCCTTTAAGCCACATATTAGTGAATGCTGATTTAATAGATGGCGGTGTGTCCTATTCAGGAACCTCATCGAGTACCTGAGGGTCTATATAAGTAAAGGTCGTATAATAAGCTTCACAACACGGGACATAATGTGCAGAAGGTTATTTACTATCTTGACGAGGAGAAGCGACTAACTGCAGCATCCCAGCGAGCTGGAGAACCCCACGGGTTAGATGTATATGGCATATCCTATAGACTTCTGGATGTACTTCTGCCTTGTATCGGACCCCAGCAGTAGTCTGCTCTGCAGGTATTTTCTGTTCTTGGGATCAGTGTCACTCTGTTGGTGATTTGTGATGGGCTCGGGTAGCACTGTGCTTCTCTGGGCTATCCACCATTAGTCTGTGTCAGTTCATTCCATCAATAGTGAGTTCTGCTTCTTAAGGAACTGAACCCTCATATTTGCAGATGCAGTGTTTTTGAGTCTCGCTTACTGTTCCTTATAAAAAGAGGAAATGAGATTTGATCAGTTTGGGTTACATAATGTCACTAGGTCAAAAATATTGCTGCTGTGAATTTATAGAGGAAGTGTGGGCAACTTGTTGACATTTTGACAACAATTAAAAAGGTTGGCATTTTGCCATCACAGACAATCCCTTTTAATATGAAAGCTGCCATGGTGATCAGTTCTGGCTCCCTACTTGGTGATGCTTGCCACGCAGCAGCCATTATTCAGATAGCTGTTTATTAGCTGCTCTCCTGACTCCTTAACCACCTAATTGTTTTGCAGGAGTCCAGCTCGGGCAGTAGTAGCTAACTGGAGGGGGAGGGCTGCTTTACATGCTGCTATCTCCTGAATGGTGGTAGCTAGAAACATGCATCTGGTTTTGTTTGAAAGCTGACATTCCAGACTTTCATAGAAAAATACAGCTAAAGTCCAAGCAACAGAGGAGAAATCATTGTAAGAAATCGAGTCGGGAATAATCGCGGGCAAAAAAAATTTTTACTTTCACTTTTAATTCTTTCATTTCTATTGGCGATATCTTCCCCTGTACTGAACATATTGCTGGCATCATTCAGGAGATGGCAGCATCTAAAGCAGTCCTCCCCCCTCCAGTTAGCTACTTTTCTCACTGCTGGAGCTGGACTGGGGCAAAACAGGTGGTTAAAGGGGTAGCCCCCAGTATAACATCCATATTGCCTTATAGGGCATATGGACAAGGGTTGTTCAACGCCTTTAACATAATACTTGTGTCCCTTCCACCTCCTCTCTGTATTCCCTGAACTATGCATTAATACTTGTATTCCTTCCACCTCCTTTCTGTATTTCCTGAACTCTGCATTTTCAGTGTAGCAACCATTGGTTTTTGTGGGTAGCGCCTCAACTTTTCCATTGCACTTGTTTTGGTGGTTTTTCCCAAATGTTAAAGGGGGTATTCTATAGTATATGCCATAAACATCTGTTAGATGCCAGTTCCACTTCTGTGACCCGTACCTACGTTTAGAATGGGGCACTCTACATGAACTTCTATGGGAGTACCAAAAATAGTTCAGCATGCTTACTTGGCTGTCCTGTGGATATGCCATAAATGTTGAGATGGCAGTACTGGAGGGTCAACCCGTTCTAACCCCTTTTGTGGTACTTGGAAGCATATACATACTTGTAGTCAATAATTTACCCATATATACTCTGTATGACTGTAGGTGTAATACGACTGTTCTTAATTATATTATTATGTGTTAGATGAACAATTAGTGAAAGATTGATTGTTTTTCCATTGCCATGAACTATGTTACATTTCTTATCAAGCCATACAAAACTTTAATTTGATTTTTACAGCTGTCTATTAAAGCCATAGGCCACAGTGTGTCATGAAAGGAGAATAGGGTGCAACATAAGCAAACAGAAAAGAGAAGTCAGAACGTTGAATGGAAGCAGTGCCGCAGTAACCAGACTAGGGCCTTACACAGTGAACGGATCTGTGTAGTTCTGGTGCCTGGTTCTAGTGCAGCGCTAGCTGATCGGTGGGGCAGGTATCAGCCCCCACTCATCTGTTATTGATGACTTATCCTATACATCAATCTGCTCAGCTTCTCCTGCTCTATAACATGCTGCCTGCAGATTGCACTGCATTTTGTGGTGACAGGTTCTCTTTAAAGGGAATATCCAGCTATTTGTAACCCAGGACCTATCCTCTGCGTACGTCATCAACATCTGATCGGTGGGGGTCTGACACCTGGCACCTCTGCTGTTTGAGAAGGCCCTGAGCTCCTGTGAGTGCAGCAACCTTCTCACTGCTTACCCTAGGCCAGCCCAGGCCCTTTCACTTGAATAGTTGTGATGTCACCGGCCTAGGGTAAGCAGCGAGAAGACCATTGGATAGTTCATCAGCATCTGATCATTAGGTCAAACTCCTGCCGCTTAAATGACAGTGATGGACATCTTGCCCCGCACCTGAGCTGCTGCTCAGAGTAGTGGCACACGCTCAGAGGCACTGCTGGCGCTACTGGAACATCAACTGTGCATGTGCTCCTACACATCCGGGTAGCGCTTCTCAGAGCAGTGTCGAAGGGGTGAGATTGTCAGTGCCAGGTGAGATGTTCGCCTTCTGTCAATCAAGTAGCAGAAGGAGCCTCCTGAGCAGCATGGACACTCTCCTCCTAGGTATTTTTTTTAGCACAGCATACATAAATATAAGTGATGTGTGGAATACCTGCGTCTTCATCATTGTTAATGGGCCTCCAGATGTCACCTCATGCATAAGCAAAGATATATCATTACTGGTATGAACTGGAATGTTTGCTGCCTCCTGAAAATGTCCAGTCAGCAGAACGTCAGGTGAACTTTGTACAGACAGGCAGCGCTGTATACTGCCTGCTCTGCTTCTAGTAACCGAGATAAGAGAGCTGGGCTGTAAGTGGAAACAGATGCCTAGACAGACATGATCTCCGAGAAGCAAAGCATTGGTCTGGGTGGCAACGTGTGATAATGCTGAATTTAGGGTGTTACCCTGGATTAGAGATGGAAATGACTTAAAGCTAAATGTCACCTTAAACTATTTCACTGTAGAAATCTTAGTAACTTGGTAAACATTGTGGGGATTCACTCTGGTAGACGGGGTGTGCAGACGCAGTACAGAGGCAAATGACCAGTTCCTAAATCAAACTTCTGTGTTTATTCACACACAAAGCAAAAACAAGACGTCACTGTGCAGTCTTGGTGTTAGTTCACACACAATGTAAAGTCCACATAGCCAAAATCACCTTGTTGGCAGTTCTGCCTCCAGCAGTCCATAGCAGGCTTTTAGGGGGCCTGTTTCCCCTACAGACGGGTCTCAGCCCTCCAGCACACACACCTCCTGAGCTTCATGGTCAGACTGAGGTAATCCTCCTCCCCTGGCAGTGCTGGCTGTTTTTTTTTTTAGGCCTGGCAAAACCTGGCCTGGAATATGGAGAGTAGTCACCCACCCAGCACTTTGACTACTCCCAGTAAGAGCCCTCCCGGATCAGCTGTACAGCCATACTAAGTATTAAGATGTCAAACAGCAACTGCTGCTGACACACAAAACCCGGCTCTTACTTACCGAGGCCAGGAACCTCGGTGACACGTACCTATCATCCACAATGATTCCTTGTACCTTCTTACAATACATAACTGTTTCTGTATCCATTGCATATTGTGTTTGTTCAGCTTGCTATATAAAATAACTGATATTGCATCTAGGCATCATAAAAGTGGAAACAATTCTGGTAAAATTGTGGAAATCCGATGGACCCTATTATGGGGTCTATAGGGCTCCCTTGTCATGTGACTAATTCTGCATTGACCTCATTTTGGTTTTGCTGTTCCTATAATGGAAATAGCACAGATGTAAAGATAGCCTAATGCATTTAGAGAGTAGCCGTGCATGCGCAGATACCCTCCATTTGTTTCTAAGGGACTGACGAAAATAGACAAGCACTGGCATTTCTATAGAAGTGAAGAGAGCAGTGGGTGCGCTTGTGCAGTGTACTCTTCATTATTACTATGGGATTTCCAAAAAAAGCCAAGTGTGCTTGCTTGCCTTTTTTTGGTGCTTACATACAAATGAATGGAGAGCACGCCATGCATGGTGCACTTTCCCTTTCGGTGCCTGTTCCGGAGATAGATGTGGGTCCCACCTCTCTGACTTTGATGGCATCTCCTGGTTATATGACATCAGTCTGAGATGGTGCTACTTTTTTAAAGGAAGTCTGTCACCACATTTGGGCATATTAGACTGATCAAATAGCGTTATATTTGCCACCCAGAACTTAAAAACGGTACCTTTGTTGTATGTAACGGAGTTTTCTTTTAGCCGAAAATGAACTTTTAACATGATGTAAATAAGCCCTCTCAAGTGCCCAGGGCGGCGTCTCAATCCTCCAAGCCCCAGGCAGCACCTCCTCAACGGCTCATAACCCCGCCCTCCGTGTGCCTCTGCCTGCCCGTTTACTCTCCTCCTTTTCCACTGCAGCTGCGCGGTCAAATTCGTAGCGGGCCGCTCCTGGCAGGGCATCGCAATACCTACTACGAATTTGACCGCGCAGCTGCAGTGGAAAAGGAGAGAGGAGGAGAGTAAACGGGCGGGCAGAGGCACACGGAGGGCGGGGTTATGAGCCGTTGAGGAGGTGCTGCCTGGGGCTCGGGCGATTGATTCGCCGCCCTGGGCACTTGAGAGGGCTCATTTACATAATGTTAAAAGTTCATTTTCGGCTAAAAGAAAACTCAGTTACATACAACAAAGGTACCGTTTTTAAGTTCTGGGTGGCACATATAACGCTATTTGATCAGTCTAATATGCCCAAATGTGGTGACAGACTCCCTTTAAAGTGGAATATCCCTTTTTAATGTGTTTCTGTAAACCTAGGTAGTTCCTGAACACAAGCTATATTCAGGAGTTGAGCTTCCCTACAGATGTAATATTCCTAATAGATGTTCGTTTCTTTTCCTCCACAGCTGGATTACGTGGCATTGCTCGCGGTGGACTTGCTGGTCTAGCTCTTACAAGTGTCTATGCTTTATATAACAACTGGGAGCATATTAAGGGGTCCTCAACGCGGCTTTCATTATAAATGGCATTTTGGACAGCACTTTACCTCTACAGTCTTTAGAACGAACTGTACTTCTACGTGTTGGAGCCCTGAACTGGATAAATGGCAGGCTCGGTTTTAGGATTTGGTCATCGGTCAGTAGATGAAGGCATAGTCAAGTGTGCGCCCCATCAAGATGTCACGTTTCGGCATAAGACACAATACATTTATGTTCTTGTCAAAATGTATTTAAAGATTCACTATATTGTAATGTTGAGATTCCTGTACTTTTACTACATAAAATATGTAAAGTGAAAATAATGTATTTTTACTTCCTCTAATTTGATGTATTTATTGTTATAGCTGTGGATGTGTACAGTCCTATTAAAGCTCTCTTCTTCATGGGCAAATTATATTGTTAGGTTCAAGATTCTGGACTCAGCATGTGCTTCCTTTAATTCTCATTGTGCCAATTGTAATGATCATAATGCTGGACACGCATTCAATAGCTGTTGGTCAAACAGTCGTTCGGCCAATACCTCTACCGACTACCCTAGACACATTAGGGTCAGCTGAGTGTGTATGTGTTGTCAAGGGGAGAGAAAAAAGGATCAGGCGAAAAGATTTACTGTACCTGATCACTCTCCCCCAACATCATGTGTCTAGAATTCCCCATACATAATGGACTGTCGGCTAAACCTGCTGCTGTTTATAGCGACCTTAATTCAAGGTTCCACGTTTGTCTGCATGTCAACTCAAAGATTCCTAAGGTAGTTTTATGAATTTAACTTTAATTCAGTATCCTAGACTTCTTAAATGCAGCAGTATTGTACTTTAGGGCTCAAGCACATGACTGTGATTGGCTGGGAAACACTGGACATGTGTCGAACACATCTCCTGGGCCGAGCAAGGCTCTCCTGCCCCAAAGTTTACATGATGATGTGATGAGTATAGTGCAATAGCCCCGTGATCAGATACAGACTGTATCCTAGATTACTATGATGGTCAGTTTAGGGGAGCGCAGTCTGCCCGGGAGATGAGCCAGGTACAGGGACCATGTTTCCTGGGCTAATCATGGTCATGTGGTTAGTGTTTCATAAATTTAGTCTTTACAAACTGCTGTAAAGTAGAACTGGCTTAGCAGCCAATCAGATTCCACCTTTCATTTTCCAAAGAGGCGGTCAAAAAATGAAAGGTGGAATCTGATTGGTTGCTATGGGCAACTAAGCCAGTTCTACTTTACACCACTGTGATAAATCTCCCCCTAGGAGTGCAACCTACACAGAGAAAAACAATAAGAGGACTGCCACTTTATTTTGTTTTTACTTGTTAGAAGAAAAAAAAAGCACCATGAAATCTGTGATCTTCCGTCATGTTTTTCTTCTGATTTTTCAGTTTTTAAATTTGCCATAGAGAAATCTATTGAAAATTGAAACCATGCCACACCCAAAGCATGCTAAAATGTTAAAAAAAACACCAATAGAGCCAAAAAAGGCAAAGAGATTGTCTCGGGCAACATGTGACCTCTGCCATAGCATTTTTAATTTTTTTTTGCTTAACCCCTTAAGGACTCAGCCCTATTTCACCTTAAGGACTTGGCCATTTTTTGCAAATCTGACCAGTGTCACTTTAAGTGCTGATAACTTTAAAACGCTTTTACTTACCCAGGCCGTTCTGAGAGTTTTTTCGTCACATATTGTACTTCATGACACTGCTAAAATTAGGTCAAAAAAGTAAATTGGTTTGCATAAAAATATACCAAATTTACCAAAAATGTTAAATTTATAAATTTCCACATTTCAATTTCTCTACTTCTATAATACATAGTAATACCTCCCAAAATAGTTATTACTTTACATTCCCCATATGTCTATTTCATGTTTGGATCATTTTGGGAATGATATTTTATTTTTTGGGGATGTTACAAGGCTTAGAAGTTTAGAAGCAAATCTTGAAATTTTTCAGAAATTTTCAATAACCCAATTTTTAGGGACCAGTTCAGGTCTGAAGTCGCTTTGCGAGGCTTACATAATAGAAACCACCCAAAAATGACCTCATTCTATAAACTACACCCCTCAAGGTATTCAAAACTGATTTTACAAACGTTGTTAACCCTTTAGGTGTTCCACAAGAGTTAATGGAAAATAGAGATGTAATTTCAAAATTTCACTTTTTGGGCAGATTTTCCATTTTAATAATTTTTTTCCGGTTACAAAGCAAGGGTTAACAGCCAAACCAAACTCAATATTTATGGCCCTGATTCTGTCGTTTACAGAAACACCCCATATGTGGTCGTAAACAGCTGTACGGGCACACGGCAGGGCGCAGAAGGAAAGAAATGCCATATGGTTTTTGGAAGGCAGATTTTGCTGGACTGAATTTTGACACCATGTCCCATTTGAAGCCCCCCTGATGCACCCCTAGAGTAGAAACTCCAAAAAAGTGGACCCATTTTAGAAACTATGGGATAGGGTGGCAGTATTGTTGGTACTAGTTTAGGGTACATATGATTTTTGGTTGCTCTATATTACACTTTTTGTGAGGCAAGATAACAAGAAATAGCTGTTTTGGCACCTTTTTATTTTTGGTTATTTACAACATGACATGTTAGAACAGGTGATATTTTTATAGACCAGGTTGTCACGGATGCGGCGGTACCTAATATGTATACTTTTTATTTATGTAAGTTTTACACAATGATTTCATTTTTGAAGCAAAAAAATCATGTTTTAGTGTTTCCATAGTCTGAGAGCCATAATTTTTTCAGTTTTTGGGCGATTACCTTGGGTAGGGTATGATTTTTGCATGATGAGATGACTGTTTTATTGGCACTATTTTGGGGTGCGTGTGACTTTTTGATCGCTTGCTATTACACTTTTTGTGATGTAAGGTGACAAAAAATGGTTTATTTAGCAGTTTCTATTTTTTATGGTGTTTATCTGAGGGGTTAGGTCATGTGATATTTTTATAGAGCCGGTCGATACAAACGCGGCAATAACAAATATATGTATACTTTTTTTTTTTTTTATATGTAAGTTTTACACGAACAGCTTTTTTTAAAACAAAAAAAATGATGTTTTAGTGTCTCCATATTCTGAGCCAGTTTTTTTAATTTTTTTGGGCGATTGTCTCAGGTAGGGGCTCATTTTTTGCGGGATGAGGTGACTGTTAGATTGGTACTATTTTGGTGGGCAAACGCCTTTTTGATCGCTTGCTGTTGTACTTTTTGTGATGTAAGGTGACAAAAAAATTGTTTATTTAGCACAGTTTTTATTTTTTATGGTGTTCATCTGAGGGGTTAGGTCATGTCATATGTTTATAAAGCCGGTCGATACGGACGTGGCGATACCTAATATGTATACTTTACTTTACTTTTTTCCCCTATTTTTTTACCAAATTTTTTTTATTTGGGGAAAATGAAGTTTTTGTTTATTTTTACTTGAAACTTAATTTTTTGGGGGGAAAACCTTTTTTTTATTTTTTCAACTTTTTTTTTTCACTTTATTTTTTTGTCCCACTTTGGGACTTTTGGGGGTATATTCCTTTACAATGCATTCCAATACTTCTGTGTTGGAATGCATTGGCTGTATGAGTAATACTGTGTGTATTACTCATACAGCTTCTGGGGCCTGTGAGATCCAGGGGGCTGGATCTCACAGGCTTTTTACCGGAAGGCAGCGCAGATGCACTGCTGCCGCGCCATAAAAAGCCGCAGGTATGAATTGACCTGCGGTTTGCGGCGATTGCCGACACGGGACCCCCCGCGCATTTAGTCTAGATGCCTGCTCAATGATTTGAGCAGGCACCAGGTTCCGATCACCGGGTGGCGGTGATGATCGGAACTATACATGACGTACCGGTACGTCATGGGTCCTTAACCACTTCAGCCCCCCTAGCTTAAACACCCTTAATGACCAGGCCACTTTTTACACTTCTGCACTACACTACTTTCACCGTTTATTGCTCGGTCATGCAACTTACCACCCAAATGAATTTTACCTCCTTTTCTTCTCACTAACAGAGCTTTCATTTGGTGGTATTTCATTGCTGCTGACATTTTTACTTTTTTTTGTTATTAGGCTACTTTCACACCTGCGTTAGGTGCGGATCCGTCTGGTATCTGCACAGACTGATCCGCACCTATAATGCAAACGCTTAGATCCGTTCAGAACGGATCCGTTTGCATTACCATGAAAAAAAAATATATATTTTTTATTTTTTTTGTTCTTAATGCAAACGGATCCGTTTTGACTTTACATTGAAAGTTAATGGGGGGACGGATCCGTTTGAAAATTGAGCTATATTGTGTCAACTTCAAACGGATCCGTCCCCATTGACTTACATTGTAAGTCTGGACGGATCCGTTTGCCTCCGCACGGCCAGGCGGACACCCGAACGCTGCAAGCTGCGTTCAGGTGTCCGCCTGCTGAGCGGAGGACAAACGGTGCCAAACTGATGCATTCTGAGCGGATCCGCAACCACTCAGAATGCATTAGGGCTGGACGGATCTGTTCGGGGCCGCTTGTGAGACCCTTCAAATGGAACTCACAAGCGGAGCCCCGAACGCTAGTGTGAAAGTAGCCTTAATCGAAATTTAACGATTTTTTTGCAAAAAAATGACTTTTCACTTTCAGTTGTAAAATTTTGCAAAAAAAACGACATCCATATGTCTTTGATAAAAAAAAAAATGGTTTGGGTAAAAGTTATAGTGTTTACAAACTATGGTACAAAAATGTGAATTTCCGCTTTTTGAAGCAGCTCTGACTTTCTGAGCACCTGTCATGTTTCCTGAGGTTCTACAATGGCCAGACAGTCCAAACACCCCACAAATGACCCCATTTCGGAAAGTAGACACCCTAAGGCATTCACTGATGGGCATAGTGAGTTCATAGAACTTTTTATTTTTTTTTCACAAGTTAGCGGAAAATGATGATTTTTTTTTATTTATTTTTTTCTTACAAAGTCTCATATTCCACTAACTTGTGACAAAAAAATTAAAACTTCTATGAACTCACTATGCCCATCAGCGAATACCTTGGGGTGTCTTCTTTCCAAAATGGGGTCACTTGTGGGGTAGTTATACTGTCCTGGCATTCTAGGGGCCCTAATGTGTGGTAAGTAGTTTGAAATCAAAATCTGTAAAAAATGGCCGGTGAAATCCGAAAGGTGCTCTTTGGAATGTGGGCCCCTTTGCCCACCTAGGCTGCAAAAAAGTGTCACACATGTGGTATCTCCGTACTCAGGAGAAGTTGGGCAATGTGTTTTGGGGTGTCTTTTTACATATACCCATGCTGGGTGAGAGAAATATCTCGGCAAAAGACAACTTTTCCCATTTTTTTTATACAAAGTTGGCATTTGACCGAGATATTTCTCTCACCCAGCATGGGTATATGTAAAATGACACCCCAAAACACATTCCCCAACTTCTCTTGAGTACAGCGATGCCACATGTGGGACACTTTTTTGCAGCCTAGATGCGCAAAGGGGCCCACATTCTTTTTAGGGGGGCATTTTTAGACATTTGGATCCCAGACTTCTTCTCCCTCTTTAGAGCCCCTAAAATGCCAGGGCAGTATAAATACCCTATTTTGGAAAGAAGACACCCCAAGGTATTCAATGAGGGGCATGGCGAGTTCATAGAATTTTTATTTTTTTGCCGCAAGTTAGCGGAAATTAATTTTTTTGTTTTTCTCACAGTCTCCCTTTCCGCTAACTTGGGACAAAAATTTCAATCTTTCATGGACTCAATATGCCCCTCATGGAATACCTTGGGGTGTCTTCTTTCCAAAATGGGGTCATTTGTGGGGTGTTTGTACTGCCCTGGCATTTGAGGGTCTCCGCAATCATTACAAGTATGGCCAGCATTAGGAGTTTCTGCTATTCTCCTTATATTGAGCATACGGGTAATGAGAGATTCTTTTTTTCGTTCAGCCTCTGGGCTGAAAGAAAAAATGAACGGCACAGATTTCTTCATTCGCATCGATCAATGTGGATGAAAAAATCTCTGCCAAAAAAAAAGGAGGGGAAAGGCGTCTGCCAGGAGCTCCGGCCAACATCCATACCCAATTAGCTCGTATGCCCTGGCAAACCCGATTTCTCCATTCACATCAATCGATGTGGATGAATAAATCATTGCCGAGATTTTTATTTTTTTATATTTATACAAAGTGTTTGCCAAAGTATATGAACACCGCCGCCTCCTCAGCTCATATGCCTCGGCAAACGTATCTTTTACTGCAGAGGAGAAATCTCGTCTTGCAGCGCCGCATACACCGACTTGTGTGTAATCTGACAGCAGCGCAATGCTTCTGTCAGAATGCACATCAGTGCTGCAGCTAGTCGATCGGTTGGTCCACCTGGAAGGTAAAAAAAAGAAAAAAACCAGGCCGCAACGCAATAAATTTATTAACATTATAATAACTTTTGAACGGAACATATAAACTTTTGAACTGAACGTTAACTTTTTTGCTTACCGGTGATTTTTATTTTTTTACCTTTATAGGACAAACCTCTCCTTCCCCATGGGACAATGTGCAAAGCGCAAATCGCCCAAAGATGTGGCAAAGTACATTATGCACTTTATCCCAGGTGAAAGGAGAGGTTTGCAGCAGCTGTGAGTAAATGGGCCCTAATATCCCTGTGTGCCTGTCCTGTGAGATGCAATCCCTATGCTAAGTGTACCTGTGTGTGGTACTTCCGGAAACACTCTCCAAAGCATAGGGCAGGGTGGTCAGGGCAGAAATAGCGGGTGTCACGCCTTATTCCACTCCTGCTACAGACACGACATCTTTTTCGGGGTGACGGTTGGGTTGAGGTACCAGGAACGACACTGGGGAAATGTCGCTCGTGTAGATGGCTAACTACACTGGTGGTTGGGGCCACGGAACCTCCTGGATACAGGAGGTTCGCGATGATCTCTTCCTGAAATTTGAGGAAGGATCCCGTTCTCCCAGCCTTACTGTAGAGAACAAAACTATTGTACATCGCCAATTGAATCAAATATACAGACACCTTCTTATACCAGCGTCGGGAAACTAAATAGGGAGCCAACATCTGGTCATTGAAGTCCACCCCTCCCATGAGCGCATTATAGTCGTGGACTGAGAGGGGCTTTTCAATGACACGGGTTGCCCTTTCAATTTGTATTGTCGTGTCTGCGTGAATGGAGGAGAGCATGTAAACGTCACGCTTGTCTCCCCATTTCACAGCAAGCAGTTCTTCGTTACACAAGGCAGCCCTCTCCCCCCTTGCAAGACAGGTGGTAACGAGCCGTTGGGGGAAGCCCCGGCGACTAGGTCGCACGGTGCCACAGCAGCCAATCTGTTCTAGGAACAAATGCCTGAAGAGGGGCACACTTGTGTAAAAATTGTCTACATAAAGATGGTACCCCTTGCCAAATAAGGGTGACACCAAGTCCCAGACTGTCTTCCCACTGCTCCCCAGGTAGTCAGGGCAACTGACCGGCTCCAGGGTCTGATCTTTTCCCTCATAGATCCGAAATTTGTGGGTATAGCCTGTGGCCCTTTCACAGAGCTTATACAATTTGACCCCATACCGGGCGCGCTTGCTTGGGATGTATTGTTTGAAGCCAAGGCGCCCGGTAAAATGTATTAGGGACTCGTCTACGCAGATGTTTTGCTCAGGGGTATACAAATCTGCAAATTTCTGTTTGAAGTGGTCTATGAGGGGCCGAATTTTGTGGAGCCGGTCAAAAGCTGGGTGGCATCTGGCACGAGAGGTGCTGTTGTCGCTAAAGTGCAGGAAACGCAGGATGGTCTCAAAACGTGCCCTGGACATAGCAGCAGAGAACATGGGCATGTGATGAATCGGGTTCGTGGACCAATATGACCGCAATTCATGCTTTTTGGTTAGACCCATGTTCAGGAGAAGGCCCGGAAAAATTTTAATTTCGGAAACTTGGACTGGTTTCCACCGGAAAGGCTGGGCATAATAGCTTCCCGGGTTGGCGGCTATAAATTGAGTGGCATACCGATTTGTTTCTGCCACGACTAAGTCCAAGAGCTCCGCAGTCAAGAACAGCTCAAAAAAAAATCCCAGGGCCGAACCGATCTGAGCCGTCTCAACCCGAACTCCAGACTGGGCGGTGAAAGGGGGAACTACTGGTGCGGCTGAAGTTGGTGACTGCCAATCAGGTTTTGCCAGCACTTCAGGGACTCTATGGGCCTGTCTGTGCGGTGGCTGCGACGGGGTGACTACTGCACGTGCCACCGTACCAGCTTCAACTGCCCTTCTGGTGCTTGCCACTTCACCATGTTGTACGGCAGTGCTGGTACTAGGTCCAGGGAGGTCTGCGCTGCTGGTGTATGCCTCACCACGTGATCCGACAGCGCCAGCCCCACTCTGCTGCCCTTGAAACGGATCCTGCACAACCTGTGGTCTAGCGACACGGGGCCGGGTACGCCTGGTGCTATCAGGGACCTCAACCTCCTCGTCCGAACTTTGGGTCAGACTGCCACTGCTTTCTACAGGTTCATATTCTGACCCGCTAGATTAGTCAGATGAGGGTTCCCATTCCTCATCCGACTGGGTCAGAATCCTGTAGGCCTCTTCAGAAGAATACCCCCTGTTTGACATTTGGACTACTAAATTTAGGGGTATTCCCTGAGACTACCCAAGAAAAAAAAGCAAGCCTGTCTTACAAAGGGGAGGCTAGCGAAGTACCGGAGGCCGCTGCGATTAATAAAAATATCAAAACAGATTTTTTTTTTTATCGCCGCAGCGCTTGGAAAGTGATTGTGCAGTGATCAAAAAAAATAATATTTTTTGTCACTGCGGCGGGGCGGGCGTGGGTGAATGCACGTGTGGGCGACCGATCAGGCCTGATCGGGCAAACACTGCGTTTTGGGTGGAGGGCGAGCTAAGGTGACACTAATACAATTATAGATCTGACTGTGATCAGTTTTGATCACTTACAGATACTATAAAAGTACAAATGCTGATTAGCGATACGCTAATCAGCGAGTCAGTGACTGTGGTGCGGTGGGCTGGGCGCTAACTGACGCTAAACTACCTAACCAAGGGGCCTAAACTAACCTAAAACCTATCAGTCAATACCAGTGAAAAACAAATGTGACAGTTTACACTGATCACTTTTTTCCTTTCACTAGGTGATTGACAGGGGTGATCAAGGGGTTAATTCGGGTGATGGGGGGGTGATCTGGGGCTAAGTGAAGTGTTTGGTGCTACTCACAGTTCAGTCTTCTCCTCTGCTGGAACCAACCGACGAAAAGGACCAGCAGAGGAGCAGACAAGCCATTTAACACATCATATTTACAAATATAATGTGTTATCTGGCTTTTGATTTGATTTTTTAAAAATCATCAGCCTGCCAGCCACGATCATTGGCTGGCAAGCTGATGACCCGACCCCCCTCTAACTTTTGCCGGCCCGCGATGCGCATGCGCGGGCCGACTTTGAGCGAAATCTCGCGTCTCGCGAGATTACGCGTATATGCGTGACTCTGCGCAGGGCTGCCGCCTCCGGAACGCGATCCTGCGTTAGGCGGTCCGGAGGCGGTTAAGGACTCGGGATCCATGCCGTACCGGTACGTCATGGGTCCCTAAGGGGTTTAAAAAAAAAAATGTGTAAAACCACCGTAAGGGCTCATGCACACGACCGTATGTTCTTTGTGGTCTGCAAAAATTACAGATGATGTCTGTGTGCATTCCGTATTTTGCGGAATGGAACAGCTGGCCCCTAATAGAACAGCACTATCCTTGCCCGTAATGCGGACAATAATAGGACATGAAAATATGTTCGTGTGTATGAGGCCTAAAAGTGAGGAAAAACACAAAAGTGCATGGTTTGTAGTGTGCTTAGTATTTCTGTATCGCATTACCTCCCCCATCATCAATGTTTTTTTGGGGAAAAAATGCTTTGGACAGAGTCGTGCTTAGAAACACTGATGCAAAATACCAATTGTAAAACAGCGTGAGTGAAAATGGTCTAAGCAATTAAGGTGTTTGATACCTGGGACCAAGAAAAAATTGAATAGGACAGCACCACTTATTCGAAAAGATTCAATATTGGCGGCGGTGCTCGTAGCGTCAGGTCCCGGCCTCAGGGACCCCCCAAACGTAGAAAGGCTATAGAAAAGTCACGGCACTCTCGAACTTCACTTGTAAACCACATGTAGCTTGAGAAAGACCTGTGTGTCGAAACGTTGCTGTATTTTTCGGTGTGATTAAACACTAAATTTGGATTGAAGTTCGAGAGTGCCGTGACTTTTCTATAGCCCTGGGACCCCCACCAATCAGCTGTTTGAGGAGACGGACCTGAACATAGGCCGTGTGCAGGGGCGGACTGAACGGTCGGGCACTTCGGGCATGGTCCGAGGGCCCGGGCGGGATGGGGGCCCGCCGCAGAATAATATTATTTATTATCAGCAGCGCAGTGGAAGAGTCTCTCCCTCCCCCTGTGCTGCTGCTGCCGCGGCCAATAAGAAGAGGGACAGGGGGAGGGGCTGTGGCCAATGAAGATAACTGAGCTGTTAATACAAATACAGGAGGCGGGTGCCGGAATCAAATAGCGGCACCCGACCTCTATGACAGGGAGCTGCACCGGAGGGGTTAACTGCCGCTGATCGCAGCTCCCTGTCATAGAGGTCGGGTGCCGCTATTTGATTCCGGCACCCGCCTCCTGCATTTGTATTAACAGCTCAGTTATCTTTATTGGTGGCGGCCCCCCCCCCAGTATAATCAACATTGAGTGCGGCGTCCCCCCCAGTATAATCAACATTGAGTGCGGCGCCTCCCCCCCCAGTATAATCAACATTGAGTGCGGCGTCCCCCCCAGTATAATCAACATTGAGTGCGGCGTCCCCCCCCAGTATAATCAACATTGAGTGCGGCGTCCCCCCCAGTATAATCAACATTGAGTGCGGCGTCCCCCCCAGTATAATCAACATTGAGTGCGGCGTCCCCCCCAGTATAATCAACATTGAGTGCGGTGTCCCCCCCCCAGTATAATCAACATTGAGTGCGGCGCCTCCCCCCCCAGTATAATTAACATTGGTGGGGCAGTGGGAAGTGCCAATGAGGGTTAAAATAAATAAATAAAAATTAACTCACCTCCACCAATTGATCGCGTAGCTGCTGCCGGTCTCATGTTCTTTCTTCAGGACCTGTGGTGACGTCACTGAGCTCCATCACATGGCCCATTACCATGGTGATGGATCATGTGATGAGCACAGTGATGTCACCACAGGTCCTGCGTCCTGAAGAAAGTACAGAAGACCGGCTGCTACGCGATCAATTGGTGGAGGTGAGTTAATTTTTATTTATTTTTTTAACCCTCATTGGCGCTGCCCACTGCGCCACCAATGTTTATATATTTATTATACTAGGAAGGGGGGGGCGCACTGCCCACCAATGTTTATATATTTATTATACTAGGGAGGGTGGGGGGGCGCACTGCCCACCAATGTTTATATATTTATTATACTGGGGAGGGGGGGGGGGGGCGCACTGCCCACCAATGTTTATATATTTATTATACTAGGGAGGGGGGGGGCGCACTGCCCACCAATGTTTATATATTTATTATACTAGGGAGGGGGGGGCGCACTGCCCACCAATGTTTATATGTTTATTATACTGGGGTGTTGGGGGGGGGGGCGCACTGCGCCACCAATGTTTATATGTTTATTATACTAGGGAGGGGGGGGCGCACTGCGCCACCAAAGTTTATTATATTGACCTTCTACTACACATTCTGCATTAAAGAATGCTATTATTTTCCCTTATAACCATGTTGTTATAAGGGAAAGTAATAAAGTGAATAGACTTTCATCCTAGCAACCATGTGTGAAAATCGCACGGTTCAACCGGAAGGATGGATCCAGCATTCAGGCAAATCTTCCGTTTTTTTCGCCAGAGATAAAACCGTAGCATGCTGCGGTTTTATCTTTTGCCTGATCAGTCAAAAAGACTGACCTGAAGACATCTTTTCCGGTATAGAGCCCCTGTGACGGAACTCTATGCCAGAAATGAAAAACGCTAATGTGAAAGTACCCTAAAATATTAAGTTTAAATCCCCCCCTTTCCCAATTTTACATATAAAATATATAAACAATAAATAAACATATTACATAGCGCTGCGTCCGAAAAGTCCAAACTATTAAATTATTAAAAAATATCTCCTATGCGGTGAGCATTCGCCATTTTTAGTCACCTTGTCACCCCAAAAAATAGGATAGGACTGTTCTATTATGGGCCGAACGTTTCATAAAATGCGAAATGCACACAGCTTTTTTTGGTGTTTTTTTTTTTGCACGGTATTGAGTATCGCAATACTTTTTTATGGTGACGAAAGCGAATCAAAACTTTGGTATCGAAACAACCCTACGCCATTCTGATCGGTGTAGCGTTGTCACGATACCAAAATTTTGATTCAGTTTTGATTTGGCGACTAAAAATGTAATTTGGCTCCTAAATTTTTCAGTTCAGGAGCCAATGGCTACTAGGTATTTTTTTTAGTCTGGAGCACTGTGCCCTGCACCCCGATTCCGAATGTTATGCTGGCCTGGTAATGGCAGCGGGGCCCGATGCAGTCACTGTATTCTATTACACCGGGCCCCGCTCACTGTAATACTAATATTCATATGTGAACAACTTGAAATCCTCTGTGATCCTCTCCCTCTCTGTACTCACAAACTCAGTAGCAGGCCGGGCGGCAGCGCAACTCACTGACGTCACGCGCCTGCTCCTCCCACTGTATGAATGAAGCAGGCGGAGCAGGCGCGTGACGTCAGTGAGTTGCGCTGCCGCCCGGCCTGCTACTGAGTTTGTGAGTACAGAGAGCTCAGAGGGAGAGGATCGCAGAGGATTTCAAGTTGTTCACATATGAATATTAGTATTACAGTGAGCGGGGCCCGGTGTAATAGAATACAGTGACTGCACCGGGCCCCGCTGCCATTACAGCACCAGATGCTGGCCCCCAGACCCTGTATTGGGGATCATTCACTCACAGGGACACTGTTATGGGGGGATCTGTGGATGACACATATATAGCATAAGGTGCTATATATGTGTCACCCACAGATCCCCCCCCCACAACAGTGCCACCCACAGAGCCCCCACAACAGTGCCATCCACAGAGCCCCCATAACACACTGTACCCATACCACATCAATGAGCTGAAGGGGTCTGGGTGCCTTTTGTGTCGCTTTAACTTTGAAATCTTATTAAAGATTGTGTAGGGTGTGGCTGGAGGCGGGACAAGGGTGGGGCTTGCAGCAGAACATGGGTGGGGCCTGTAAGGGGGGCCCTTGATTTATTTTGCCCGGGGGCCCTGAGGGTTCTCAGTCCGCCCCTGGCCGTGTGATCAATAGGTATGATGTCACTGGCTAGGAAGAGGCTGGGGGGTGCTGGGAATTGGTCCTCCACTTATCCGATGTTAATTACCTATTCTGAGGATAAGCCTTCAATATCAAAGTCTTGGACAACCCCTAAAGTACAAGGAGTATTTTGGCAATACTAAAGGGGGGGGGGGGGGGCGTCTTTTTAAAAGGGGCTTTTGAGCTGGTCAGGCATCAGGAAACCTACGATGACACAATTTGGGTCCGGCGTCAGGAAACCTACGATGACACAATTTGGGTCCGGCGTCGGGAAACCTACGATGACACAATTTGGGTCAGGTATCAGGAAGCCTATGATGACACAATTTGGGACAGGCCAGGAACTGTGCCTGCAATATGGATGCTAAACTACACAGTACTTGTATGAACGAGGCCTGAGACAATAGGTGAAGACATAAGGCAGCATAGGAGAGATTTTGAGGCGGCTAAAAACATTTTAATTTATACAATGAGGGAATATTTATCACAAGAATTTTAGGGCATGTTCACACATGTGAAATACACAGTCACAAATTTTCATGTGGCAAATCCATACACTACAAAAAAATATCTGCTGCGTAAATTAATCTGTGGTCCAGATTTCAAATTGGCTTGTAAGTTTAGGCTGCAAATCTCTAGTACAGATTTCACCTCTGTCAGAGTCAAACCCACAACCATTTATATGGCAAAATTTAAGCCAGGGCAAGTTCACATATGCATTGGAGGCACATTCCAAGACCAGGGGTCAGTTATGTGAACTAGTCAGCACCTCTGTCATTCTGTTTCTCTAGGGGTAATGTGAACCCGGCCTAATTTAGGTGGTGTTTACAGCAAAATCTGTAGACTGTAGATGTGAAAGTCAGTTTTTCAGGAGTGTGTTACTGGAATATTTATCGAATGTTTGATAAATTTGGTACATAATTAGGCTACTTTCACACTCGCGTTTGGTGTGGATCTGTTTTCTATTGTGCCAGTGAAAGCAGATCCGTCCCCATTGACTTACATGGTCTGCCAGGACGGATCCGTTTGGCTCAGTTTCGTCAGATGGACACCAAAACGCTGCAAGCTGCTTTTTGGCGTCCTCCTCCAAAGCGGAATGGAGATGGAACGGAGGCAAACTGATGCATTCTGAGCGGATCCTTTTCCATTCAGAATGCATTAGGACAAAACTGATCCGTTTTGGACCGCTTGTGAGAGTCCTGAACGGATGTCACAAACGGAAAGCCAAAACGCCAGTGTGAAAGTAGCCTTATACACAAGATGGCAGCTGGCTCTTCTGATCCGCCCTTACATACGTATGCTTGCAATGAATGGGGAGAGGACAGAAAGCCATTACCAGATGAAATCCACGGTGCCCAATCCTCATCGCCCAGACGTCAGCCATGACATTGGTTCATTATAGAGTGAGATGTCTCAATATGGTCATGTTTACTCAGTGCCAGTAAGAATGTCACTTTATGTAAAGCTGTATGTACCTACATATACTATAATTGTTGTATCTAGCTCTATGACTTTTTTTGGAAACTTGTAGCTGAATAAAGTTAAGGCAAGTGATTCTTCGTTCCCGTCCTCTTTATTTTAGGTAGTGCCGTCTGTAACCAGCACTTTCAGTTAACATTACTCACTCACCACAAGGCTTATGCAACCAGCCACTTCTATTTTAGTTCCTATTTTGCTTTCATGGAAATGTAATATTCATTTTCCTTCCATAACAGCCTACAGCAGTTCTTCTTCAGCAGCATTTCGTACATTACTGCACCTGTATTTTTCAACCATTGCCTCCCCATTCCCGGCAGTAGTATACACCAGTAAAGGCATATTTGCACTAGATACCACGATGAAAACCATATCACTACCAAGAAACTTTTTTTGATCACATCTTAAATATTTTTCCCCTTTTAAAGGGGTTGTCTCATCTCATCGTTACTAAGGCGAGAGGAGACCAAGCCCTGACCACCAGGGGCCGGGCAGTCGCCCTTTCCGTAGCTCCCATTGCGACACACCGCACAGTGTAGGACAGCAAGCTGCTGCTTCCCTAACACCACAATAGGAGCTACCAGACGCCTGGTGGTCGAGACAACTCCGACAACCATATTTTCCATTTGGGTCTGATCCATATTATTTGGATAGCACACAGAGCCATTTATAACTACAGGCCTGCAAGAAAAGACAGCACACGGATGTCCTACATATGCTGTCTGCAACGCAAATTATACAGCATGTCCTATTGTCCATATTGCAGACGAGAATAGTCATTTCTAGGAATGGAAGTGAGAAAAATGTAGATTTGCACGTGGAAGGTGTCCATATTTTGCAGACCGCAATATGGACGTGGCTCACGAGTAGGGATGAGCGAACTTCTGTTACCACGGACCATGGTCGCGGAATCCATAATGGGATTCTTAGATAACCCTAACCTTGTATGCCGAACTTGAAAACAAAAGTTCGCTCATCCCTACTCATGAGGCCTTGGCCGCTGTGTGGCTATACTCCAATTGCTGTATTTGAATTTGGCTGGTCACGTACAAAAGGCTGCTTCTGCTTTACACTGCTGCAAACTGTGTATATATCTTGATGGGGGTCATTTATCAAACCGGTGTAAATTAGAACTGGCTTAGTTGCCCATAGCAACCAATCAGATTCCACCTTTCATTTTTGACAGCTTCTTTGGAAAATGATAGGAGGAATCTGATTGGTTGCTATTGGCAACTAAGCCAGTTTGATAAATTACCCCATTAGTGTCCAAATAACACAGGCCAAATGAGAACGTAAGGAATGTAGAAGCCGTTGTATAGCACTGGCAGCAAGGTGTGCAGATGGGGGTTCATGCTCCAAGTGCCTAGGTTTTCAGGTCCATTGCAACAGCTTTCAGCAGTTTAACGATGATGCTCTTCAAGCAAATGTACGGGTCACACGCCCATAAGGCCAGCTGACGGGAAGCAATGGAGGGGTTTGGTGGGCGTCTCAGTCATGCCCAGGATAGAATTTTATTCACTGGAAGTGATCAATAAAAGTTTCCGAGTGATTGATTGCAAGCAAGCAGAGATAATGAAAAATATGAGAAGCTCCTATATTCTTCACAGTACCCTTGTAGTCCTCGAAATTCCCTAAAAAATAATCTCTGCAGGAGCTAAGCTTTCTAGACATCTCCCACATGGTGTTGCATACTCCCATGTCAGGGGGGTCTCGTGACTATTGGGTGGGGGTTCCAGCGGTCAGGATCCCCTATCGATCAGACATTTAACAATCCCTCCTCACCTCATTACATACATACATTATATACTACCCAAAAATATTTGGCACACACACACACACACACTCTATGCAAAACAAAAAAAAGAAATTCAAAAAGCAGTCTGTATTGCTGTAACTCTTTAATGGAACATTAAATGGTAAAAGGTAAAAGTTTACATTGAAAACTTTTTGATAGAATAGGATGGAGGAATACATAAATTTCAAATAATAATAATAAAAATAAAATAAAAATCATCACACACTCAGAAGACAACAGATCAGGGCACTCCAACAGATGAACTACAAGCACCTGATGTCCATGTACCCACCAGATATGCCCAAACTGCCAACTAAATAACCCGGCGGTTACGCGCTTTATATGTCCTTAGTGAAACCTAACAATGCTGCAGGTCCAACTCAACATAGGGTTAAAGTAAAACGTGATGGAATGCTTCCAAAGGTAGCTAAACATAAATCAATAAAAATATATAGGTTACTCTGTAAAGTGAGATTTTTTGGAAGCAATACTCTGTATTATATACTGTATATAATAGCTAAAAGTTAAAGACAGAATTAAGTGAAATTGCCTTTGTCCCATCATTCTGTGCAAAACGCTAAAATGAGAATGAGCAGAGCATTTCTCCTGCTCCGATCGCTGGATGTAAAAGAAATGTGGCTTAAACAAACCCAACTGAAAATTAAAAACGGAGCATTTTGCTACCACAACTTCACCCAAAAGAGTGCAGAGCTCCATAAAGATATTCCCCTATTTATTAGGTCCCCCAGACTGAAATATATTCTGCACTCCACCCGCCCCACACAAGGTAGAGTCTGCATGGTCACTGCGCCAGTAAGGCAGGACAAGCCAAGCATCTCTCCATCAGGGGGCGACACTGAACGCAATGGACCCAGAGGGTTGCCTGTCTAGAGATACTGATTAGGCAGGTAAAGTTCTGGGATCACTTATGGTTTCTCGCAAGGCTTGGTGGCCTTGACACACACTTCTCATGTGAAGGATTTACATAAACTGCAAGTATTTTAACGTAAAAGGTTTAAGAATCATCTCTGAAGTTCTATTTCAGTACATATCAATGGTTGGCAGCGTAACACTTGTGATAAGAGAATGGAAGGACAGGACAGTCGCAATCATTTCTGTGATTCTCTGTGCGCACCATTAGCGTAAAGTCTGATCAGTGGTTCAGCAGGGATCCTCACATCTACAAGAAGAAAAGCAGATAAGAGTCAAGGAAAGAGGTAGCAGTCTGTCATCCGTGGTGCTGCTCAACCAACACACTGCGCTGTGCTTCAAATACACGTAAAGGGGCTGTCAGAGTTCTTTTTTTTAAATAAAAAGTCAGGACACCTGTTTGAATAAGAAAAAACAATGTTATAGTTGCCCTCCAGACCCCCTCTGTCTCAGTGCTGCCCCGCTCTGTCCTTTCCCTCAGGTTTATGGTGACTGCAACGGTGACGTTCCCATATACCGTATCTGACCACTGCAGCCAATCACTTGCCTCAGTGGTCACGTGCAGTACACAGACATGTCAGGGAGGATAGGAGTGACGCCACTGGAGGGGGGGGGGGGGGGGGCTGGGGGCTGGGGTAGCCTATTATAAGGGGTTCCCTGCGTTAAAAAAAAAACTCAGACAACCCATTTAGGTGCCCCTTTATTCTGCCTTTGGGGTCATACCAGCGTTCCAGCAGCCCATCCGGGACATGTGGTGGACTGGAGCAGCCGACGGACATTTTATACATCCATAATTATGGATGTATTTGACATAAAGGTAGTGGCACGTGGATGCATCCCCATTGGAGAACACTACAACGATCCTCCGCTGCTAACATCATGGTAATTCCCAGTCACATCAAGTCTAGTGTAAACGGACCACACTGGAATGGACTTCTCACACTGACGTAGCATCAGACAAGGTTACCTGTAGAGGCGTGCGGTGCAGCCACTGCTCTTTGTCAGCTGCTAGTTTCATACAGGCAAAAAGGTCACAGACACTGGGAAGACCATACAATTCCTACAAGAGATTAAATCACTTTATGACAGCAAGAAAATCACAGGAGCACTGGCCACATAAATCTACTGCAGCAACCATTACATTTACACAGCTGAGCCTTATTCACACTGCATTTTGGTTGACGTGTAGGCTAGGGCCACGTAGACTTTCAGTCATAGGTAAAATTCCAATGGTTGCCCCCTCCCCAATAAAGGAACATCGGCAGCGATTCCAGTTTTATAGACTGCCATGCAGCCTATGACACCGTTCTACACTGATTATATTGTCCGCATGCTCGTCCGCAGCTGCATATACATTTCTGCCGTCTCAACATCAGCAAAAAGAAAAACCTGGTGGCAATTTCTATTCTGTAGAGTGAATTGTGCTATAGGAGATCAGCTAAACTGTCTATCAAGCGGCTGCCATTCCTAATAGCAACCAGCAGAAATCTGAATGCAGCCCTGGAGTGTAATCCATGCTGTAAGCAGCGATCAATGACTTCTATGTAGATTATAACTCCCATGTATAGAGAGTGTAATCCATGATTTCTATGTAGATTATAACTCCCGTGTATAGAGAGTGTAATCCACGATTTCTATGTAAATTATAACTCCCGTGTATACAGTGTGTAATCTGTGATTTCTATGCAGATTATAACTTCTGTGTACACAGAGTGTAATCCATGATTTCTATGTAGATTATAACTCCCATGTATACAGAGTGTAATCCATGATTTCTATGCAGATTATAACTCCCGTGTATAGAGTGTAACCCATGACTTCTATGTAGATTATAACTCCCGTGTATAGAGTGTAACCCATGACTTCTATGTAGATTATAACTCCCATGTATACAGAGTGTAATCCATGATTTCTATGTAGATTATAACTCCCGTGTATACAGAGTGTAATCCATGATTTCTATGTAGATTATAACTCCCATGTATACAGAGTGTAATCCATGATTTCTATGTAGATTATAACTCCCATGTATATAGTGTAACCCATGACTTCTCTGTAGATTTTAACTCCCGTGTCAAGAGTGTGTAATCCGTGATTTCTATGCAGATTATAACTCCCGTGTATACAGAGTGTAATCCATGATTTCTATGCAGATTATAACTCCCGTGTATAGAGTGTAACCCATGACTTCTATGTAGATTATAACTCCCGTGTATAGAGTGTAACCCATGACTTCTATGTAGATTATAACTCCCATGTATACAGAGTGTAATCCATGATTTCTATGTAGATTATAACTCCCGTGTATACAGAGTGTAATCCATGATTTCTATGTAGATTATAACTCCCATGTATACAGAGTGTAATCCATGATTTCTATGTAGATTATAACTCCCATGTATATAGTGTAACCCATGACTTCTCTGTAGATTTTAACTCCCGTGTCAAGAGTGTGTAATCCGTGATTTCTATGCAGATTATAACTCCCGTGTATACAGAGTGTAATCCATGATTTCTATGCAGATTATAACTCCCGTGTATACAGAGTGTAATCCATGATTTCTATGCAGATTATAACTCCCGTGTATACAGAGTGTAATCCATGATTTCTATGTAGATTATAACTCCCATCTATACAGGGTGTAAAATACTGCAGTGATGGTCGGTGAGATACGGTGTGTTTGACAGGCCTCACTTGGACTAATCTGCAGACGGCTCGTTATCTAGTTACTTACATGTGCTCTTTTACGCAGAAGCCACTTATCCTCCAGTGCAGGTTGTTCTGCCTTCTCCACGCCATCTGTCTTCGTGGAGGACAACACCCAGCTGCTGGCGTGCAGAGGCAAATGGAATGGAGATGGAGTTTCTACCAGAGGACTCGAATATTTACTGTCAGATGCTTCTTCTTCTTCCATCTTTCTCTCTGTGGTGCTGGTCTTTACAACCCATGTGTTCAATGGGGTTTCGAGCAAATATTTAAAATGCCTAAGGGAGAGTACACATTCTTCCATCTTCTTGGTACAGCTTTGGTCTTCAAAGCTTGCTCTGCAGGGATGTAGCCATGTGCTATTAGATGGCTTGGCCTTTTCACTCTCTTGATCTTTAGGCGTGTGCTCATGATTTAATGGGATCCCGTTCTTATCTTTTCCTTCTTTCTTTAAAAGCCACTTCCTGAGAGCCTCTTTTTCACAGCTTTCATCGCAGACACATTCAGAGAAGGTAGAGCAGGGCTCATTCGCTTTACAGACCTCTTCCATCTTAAAATGGGGCTGAGACTCCTTTAGGAGCCACATTTCATTGCTAGGGCTTGATGTCTTCTTTCCTCCAATCTGTTCATTGAGGCACTTGAGGTTCCCTAGATTTTCGATTTCTAGAGCAGCAATTTTGCCGCCACAACAATTACCGCAGGACTCCACCTTATGGAGCCAATCAGTAATACTGTAGTCCTCCACAAACGGCTGGAATACGAACCTCCACTTGTCCACCACCTCAGACTGTTCAGTTTGTGCAGGGGAGATTAACCAATCTGATAGATCCATCTCTTCATCATTGGGGAGATCAAAATCATAGTCGTCAACCTTTTCAAAGGAGAAAGAGGAGCTTGAGAGCGAGTTGTCCCGAGTGCGGACTCCGGTCTTCTCAGGGGATTCCTCCTTGCTCTGTGACTGTAGCAGCCAGTTGTGCAATTCCCCCAACTTCCCCCAGACTTGCTCCATGTTAAATGTGGGAAGAACAGGGGCATCTGAACTCTATAAAATATAAATATATATCAAACACTATTAACAGAAGAAATTATGCCATTTTGTGACTTTTTCAAGCTTTGTGCAAAAAACATACAGGTTTTGTATGAGATTAGAAAAACCAAATCATCTTTGTGCTGGTATTGCAGCTCCATCCCATTCCCGTGAATAGGGGTGAGATGTAATACCAGACACCGTCCACGTCAAAAGGGGCGCCGTTTCTAGGCCTTGTCTCTCTAATCTCATAAAACCCTTGTAATAGTAAAGTTATGACATTTTAAATGTTTTAGATTCACAACTTGACGAAAACATACCACAGTGGGCTCCATGAGTTGGGTCTTTAACAGCCAGTCTTGAGGAGAAGAGCTGGGAACGTGCAGAGCAGGACACTGAGCAACGTTGCTCACTTTGCCTTCTAGGAGCCAGCCGGACAGAGGGGTGTTCAGAAACATAGAGAGGGGCTTCTGCTGAAATAGATAAAATGGTAACATTCAGTAGATCAGTCATCTCTACTCTTGACCAAACCTGGCAATTTGGGCTGTACTGGCCGATTATCTTATGTGTTTGAGGGACACCATGTCTAGATTCTAGCTTTCTCCACTCTCCAGGTTCAGGACACATGCACATGTAGGGATGAAGGGAATAATGTGTGGCCATCCTTGGAGCAATCGGAAGAGACTGAACTTAATGTACCTGCTCAATTTCAGCAACATAGCAATGGTTGAGAAGCCAGGGATTCTGGGAGACAAAACTGCAGGGCGCAGGGCTTACAATTTCTGGACTCTCATCGCACTTCTAGGAAAGAAATTCGGTAAGTATTACATTAAAATACTCAGTTTTCAGAAGTACAGGTCATTTCCTCCAGTGCACTGTAATTATGCAGAGGGATGACTGGTGCAACCTCCACCTACCGTGGTTTTAATGGCTCCAAATGTAGTAATAGCTTTTCTGAGAGAGAAATCAGCTTCAAAGTGGATGGCAGAAGATTCCTCAGGTTTCAGGTCAAGGCTGCCCAGTCTGGAGGGAGGGAAATTGTACGTGTACATTGATATAATGCTGGTTACTGACAAACAGGTCCTCATTAGCTATAAGATTTGGCCATCTGCACCAATGGCAGGTAAATCCCTGCACAGTCGCCAGCAGTAAAGCAAGGACACCGGCGAGCCTGCCTAGGACACTCAGAAAAAGCCACATCATGCAGACATATTGTTTTACTAAAGGCACGTACCTCTCCAGGCAAACCGTAATTTGATTGGCAAGATCATTACTGTGAGGGGTTTCCAGTTGGTGAATCAGGCAGTTGAACTGTCCCAACATCTACAAGCCAAGATGAGGATAGAAATAATATAAAACCACAATGTAAAAGTCAATGGGCAGAATTTATATAAAGGGGATCATACACATTAGAGAAACGTAGGTTGAGAGGTGGTCAAGAGGCCTGTACAAGCACAGAGTGTGACGCGGGTTCTTCGAACAGCTGATTGGCGGGTGCTGGCACCGATCTGATAGGTCATCAGTATCATGGCACTGCACAATGGGATGTCCCTTCATGCTAAGAACATAAGACAATTTCAACGTAAGCTCTCTCCTGACTCCACCACTCAGTACAGACCGGCAAATGGGGGGTGACCTACACTTTATCCTGTGCTGTGGCCCCTTTGTACAAAAATCCCATTAAATCATCAAGCAGTACAGGCGCCCTTACCCAGTAAAGTTGCTGCGCTTGCTGCTGCAGAGCCTCTTCTTTCAGCTGCTGTATAAGATCCGCTTGTTCCAAAAGCCAGATCTCGCGGCTGCGCAGACACTCAAGGTGGCGACTAATACAAGACTGGATCTGGGCCTTCACCTGCAGACAGAAGAAGTGATGCTTGTTAATAAATACCTTATATTAAAAATAGGCTCCTTCTCACACAGTTCTGGGCCCAAAATTTTTAAAAAGCCTCAAAAAACGCTTTTTTTGAGGCATGCATAATGTGTGAAAGGGTTTTCTGGGATTTTTTAACTAATGACCTATCCTCAGCCTCTGGCAGTTTTTCCTAGGCCATATGAGATCATCAGTTGGAGATACCAAGCACAGCCACTACACAATGTATGGCGCTGTGCTTGGGGAGCTGAGAAGGCCACAGCGCTAATGTGAGTGCCGCTGCCTTCTCAAATACTTGATCGGCGGGGGTCCCAGTTGTCTAACCCCCACCGATCAGATACTGATGACCTATCCAGAAAATAGATTATCAGATAAAAATATCCCAGAAAACCCCTTTAATAAATATGCCATTGACTAAAAAAAAAACAACGGTGGACAGAGTTGCAGGCGCAGCTAATTACAGAAGAAAAAAATGCGTATAGCAGCACAACGAAAAATTAAAGTCTTATCTTGTGGTGGTGCCAGCCGTGTTGGGAGCCAGTCAGAAGTTCCCCCTTGGATGCGTCATATAGAAGAAACCGCAGCACTCTCCTGTCTTCAATTCAGTGGAATTTATTTCACCAGCAAAAAAAATGCGATGTTTCGACCGTAAAGGTCTTTCTCAAGCAACAATTGAGAAAGTTGCTTGAGAAAGACCTTTACGGTCGAAACGTCGCATTTTTTTTTTTTTGCTGGTGAAATAAATTCCACTGAATTGAAGACAGGAGAGTGCTGCGGTTTCTTCTATATGACGCTAATTACAGCAGTAAATCGCCACACGCAGACACTGAGCTCATGCACACGACTGTGCAAATTGAGGATCCACAAAACACGGATAGAGTCCGTGTGCATCTATTATAGATAAGCCTACTCTTGTCTGTGATTGCGGACAAGAATAGGACATGTTCTTTTTTGCGGGGCCGCGGAATGGAGCAACGGATGCAGATGGCACGCAGTGTGCTGCCCCATTGAAATAAATTGTGGAACGGACCCATTTATAAAGTCGTGTGAATGAGCCCATACTGTGTGAACATTTTTGCTTCGGTACTCTGGGGTACACTATTCCAAGGGAGGATGGGTTAGAAGGTTGAGGCTTCCTCTGTGTGTATTAGCACCGTGTATACAATTTTATTTGTTTTTAGGCTGGCAAAGTTTTTTTTTTTGTTTCTTTTTTGAGTCATTTTGCAGTTTTTTGTGCGATTTCCTGCAGGTTTTTTTTTTTTTGTGGTGTGACACTTGAGGTGCATTTGACACTTCAGGTGGATGCATTTTTTGCGTCAATAATTTTTATATTTTTTTATTAAATCGCAGCATGCCCTGGGTGTGCCATTTTTACTGTCACTGTCTGGTATTTGTGTCCCATAGACCTTTTTCTGCCGGCTATACCAGAGGTTCGTACATAGGAGTTTCGTATGTTGATCAGTGGTCACATACCCTACTGTTGAGTATATAAGTGACTCTATGTTACCACTGGGAATAGAATCTGGAGGACTTTTAATATCTATGTGGTTTTTGATCATGTATATCAATCGTCATTCGACACACTATCCGATTTTTGTCCGATCATCCACCTGATTTTCTGGTATATCTACCATCCAGGTTTATACTCGATTTTCTGGTATATTTACCATCTGATCATTTATTTGATTTTCTGGTACATTAACTATCCGGGACCATCATATTATTTGCTTTTAATGTTATATCCATGTCATATGTTTTAGTATGAAGGTTTTATGTTTAATAAATGTAACAATTTGATGCAACTCCCTATGCTTTGAGTGCCCGTTATACACACACAGACATTTATAGTTTCTTTTGTCCTGCTTGTAACAAAAACACAAGTGCCAGTGTGTGGAGCATTTTTTTGTACAAAAATGTATTTTTCCACATACTGTGATATTTCCTACTGCCCGTGCTGTGCTAACATAATGGAGAGGACTCCTGGGCACATGCATTACAGTCCTGACCATGTAATAAGACCGCGGGCAGCAGGAAACTAAAAACTAGATATCTGGACTCCTTGCCTGCACCACTACTCTTGTATTACTGCAGATAATGGCCCAAAATCTAGGTGACAGAATCCCTTTACTATATAAAAACGCAAGACATGCCAATAAATGACATGAAAAACAAAAACGCCACAATAACATCTAAAAAGGCAACAAAAACACTGCACAAGTCAAACAATTCTGGGCATCAAAAACACCATGATGAGAACAATGTGTCGCCTTCAGATGCTTTCACGTGTACTGATTTAGTGGGGTTTTCTACATTTTTTCCTGTAAACATGCCAGCTCCAAACGTTCTATAGAAAAGATGAGATACAGGTCACATAAGTTATTTTTTGTTGTTGTTTTTTTTGTATTTTCGCTACTGCCATTTTTGTTCACTAGGTTTTTGTCTTTCTGGCTTCTTTTCAAAATCACAGCATGTTGTAGCTCTTGTTCTTCATGACGCATGTACAAAATATTATATATATTCCTCTTAATTTTTCAAATAAAAGGTTATTTTGTGCTCATTTACACAGTCTACAACCAAATACTCAATCGCCAGGTTGTAGTCTTAGAAGATCCTAGCAAGAGCCCAAAATGACATGGAAGCAAACAGACGGACAATCATGTCATGTCTGTCCACAGGGAAACATCTCAAATACTAAAAGCTTTTATTCTATGAATAAAACAACCACCTCACAGACATCATCAGAAGATTCCTTTATACACCACAGCGTCATGAGGGGTCAACCTTAGCACTAAGCCTACAGGAGCCATTGTCTAAGGGTGCGACCACACCGTCAGGGTTTTTTTATGCAATTTTTGAAGCCAAAATCAGGAGTGGATCATACAAGGAAAGTATTAAGGGCAGATACAACTTCTCTTTTTTGAACTCACTCCTGACTTTGGCTTCAAAAACAAAACTGCATCAAAAAACCTAAACGTGTGGTCGCCATCCGTGTTTTGCAGATCCGCAATTTGCAGACCGCAAAACACACAACGGTCGTGTGCATGAGGCCTTAGTCAGTGGAGTCTGTGTACTACTGGTGTCCAACAGAAAAATAATGCTGTACATGTACGGTATTTCTGCATCTATACCCTACAGTTCCCTTCAAATCTTCACACTATACATTACTATGGGCATATTCAACAAGTTCTTCATACTTTTTGCCAATTGTTCACACTAAAGTCCTTGCACCCACCTTCCTGTTCATGCAGATATTTACAGCCAGCAGCTAAAGAAGATTCAAGTCAATGCAAATTCAAAGCTCCATACAAATGCCCACACACAAGCTGATGGAAGGTCATGGAGAAGACCTGTAACTGCTAGCCAATGCTCATTTAAATGAAGCCCGTACCTCTCTGCCGTTGTCTTTAACCTGCTGCTCTGCCTTTAACAGTGTCTGAATAGCACTTTCCAACTCCTTCCTGGCTTGGAGGCATTTAGACAGAGGATCTCGGCCACAGGAACGGGGGTCTTGGTCCACATCCATTTCTTTTGGCACCTCTAGAAGGACAGAAGACACATATGAAGTGATATGTTTGACAAAATCGTACAGAGCTGCTCTGTGCGTATTACTCGGCATTAATAATATGCTGAAAAAGATTAACATAACAGGATACATTAAAGTGTACCTAACTTTATTGAAAGGTTTTCATTAATCGGTAGTACAGTGTGTACATGAGGAATAACGCCATTTTGGCCACTATATCACTTGCATTTGCAGTTCTCCCATCCCCTGCACACGGAAAGTGGAGGAGAATCTGCTTCCTAACTCTCTCCTGCTCACTCAGAACCAGTCCCAGAATCATAGAGTACATCAGAGAGGTACTGACCTGTATGGATGTAAATATAGCACACAGAAACGGTCTATGCAGTCTGTCTTGTGCACGTCTCTGAGGTGCTGCTCACTCACCCCCCCCCCCATTGACATGTGTAATCTGACCCTTCAGTGAGCTGATGGTCCAGGAGAACTAGACATTTCTGTCTGATAAGATAAATTACAAAGTTTCTGTCAGTTTGTACTATTGATTTATGCAAAATTAGTGACCATTTAAGGGGGCTTTTAACACTTTGGGGGAAATGTATCATTCCACCCAAGCCTATTTTCCTTTGTAAAATAGTCACGTTTGCAACCTTTAAATGCCACTGCAACAACATTTTTGTCGGAGCTGCCATAGATTTCTATTTAGGTGCATGACCTGCCCAGAGGCTGCGATTCATCATAAATTATCTGCATCCCCCGACAGCGAAGGCGATATCAAAGACAGGCATAAAACGCCATTGTATGATAAATTCTCCCTTACAGTTCATAGTGATGTTTTTCTGCACTTTTGGGTTTTAGTGCCATTTTTTTAACTTTTTTTTTTACTGTTAAAGTGCCAGGTCCAGATATTAACTGAAGGTCTATGGGAAATATGAAAAGCAGGAAATGCAAAGTTTTTTTTGCTCCTGGCATTTTTGTTAATTAGGTGTTGTCTTTCCTGCTATTTAAAGGGAACCTGTCACCGGGATTTTGTGTATAGAGCTGAGGACATGGGTTGCTAGATGGCCGCTAGCACATCCGCAATACAGAGTCCCCACAGCTCTCTGTGCTTTTGTGTAAAAAAAACGATTTTATACATATGCAAATTAACCTGCAATGAGTCCCATGCGTGAGAGGAGTCTCGTACAGGACACATCTCAGGTTAATTTGCACATGGATCAAATCTGGGTTTTTTTACACAATAAAAGCACACAGAGCTATGGGGACTGGATATTGCGGATGTGCTAGGGGCCATCTAGCAACCCATGTCCTCAGATCTATACACAATCCCGGTGACAGGTTCCCTTTAAAAAAAAAAAAAATGCAGTATGCTGTAGCTAGTGATGTTTTTTCAGGCATTTTGCCAACACTTCCTATATAATGATGCTGTGCAAAAAAATAAGCAGGAGGCAAAATAAAAAAAAGTGTGCCTATTCTGCTGTTTTTGTATTTTTACAGATAAAAAAAGCCAGAGCCAAATTCATGTGTGCGTGGACCCTAAGGCTCAATTCACACCTGAGCGTTCTGAAAGGAGCGCTCTGTATGCGCGATTGTACGGACGTTTACAAGCGCGCATACAGAGACAAGTGTGCACACAGTGTCGCGCGTTCCCGAAAGTCTATGTACGGGAACGCGCGACAAGCGCCCAAAAAAACGCTCCTGTACTTGTGTGAGCGTCGGGCGTTTTACAGCGCGATCGTACGCGCTGTAAAACGCCCAGGTGAGAACCATTCCCATAGGGAAGCATTGGTTTCTCCTTGTTGAGCGTTTTACAGCGCGTAGGAACGCGCTGTAAAACGCTCAGGTGTGAATTGAGCCTAAGGCCAACTTCACACTTGTGTCAGAGCTACCCGGCAGAACGTCCTGCTGGTGTTTTCCTAATTCAGACAAGCTCCTGGTTATGGAAAAGCTGGGTGACATCCATTATGACCACCATCCATTTCCTAAGAGTCTGAGAAGTACAGTAATCTCTTTAGTAGTGCAGTGTCAGACTGGGAATACTGGCTGGGGCCACACAATACTGGCCGGCCCTGGAAAGTGGATCGTGTACCACAGTAACCACAGCGTCAGTAAGGGTGGGTTCACACGCGTTTTATGCCTCCGTTTGACGTACACTTTAGGAAAAAAATTATACAAAAGCGCAGCACATTCTGGTATATATATATATATATATATATATATATATATATATATTTTTTTTTTTACAATGGAACTCTTTGGTGAACAGATGCCACTGTATGGTATCAGTCTGAGGCATCCGTTAACGTATATATTTTTTGTATACGTTAAACGGACAGGAAAAACGTGATGTGAACCCACCCTAAATGTGACCGTGGTGTCATCTCCTCACATGATGGACAAACTGCTGTCATCGTGTCCGCTATTTTTCAGATCTTGCTGTTTTGTCATGTTCTCTACAGATGCATAAGGGAGCTTTATAACTGCAGAATTCACAGAGATTAATGCAGTCTATATAATATATATCTTATACATCCCACACCAGTGGTCTCCCAGCTGCTGAGAAACTACAACTCCCAGCATGTCCTGGGCAGTACAACAGCTGTGGTCAGGGTCAGTCCACTATAAGAAGCGCCTGCAGCCTTCTGACACTACAACTCCCAGCATGTCCTGGGCAGTATAACAGCTGTGGTCAGGGTCAGTCCACTATAAGAAGCGCCTGCAGCCTTCTGACACTACAACTCCCAGCATGTCCTGGGCAGTATAACAGCTGTGGTCAGGGTCAGTCCACTATAAGAAGCGCCTGCAGCTTCTGACACTACAACTCCCAGCATTTCCTGGGCAGTACAACAGCTGTGGTCAGGGTCAGTCCACTATAAGAAGCGCCTGCAGCCTTCTGACACTACAACTCCCAGCATGTCCTGGCCAGTACAACAGCTGTGGTCAGGGTCAGTCCACTATAAGAAGCGCCTTCTGACACTTCCCAGCAGAACACTGAACCGTCACCATACAAGGCGCACAGAGAACGCATCTAGCCCTGTCCGCAGCCGCCACACACGTACGAGGTACCTGGATCACTGCACCGTTTCATCTCCCGGTAACCGGCACAACAGGAAGAAGCCCGCACCGGCCTAGCAGCAGTTTAAAGCGCTCCAGCTGACGTCACGGAAAGTGGGCGGGGCGTCAAAGTCTGCAGGCCGCCACTAGCAGCCAGCATCGGCTCACGTACACAGCGCTGTGGGGGGAGAGAGGGCGGACGGCTACAAGGCCGCTGTCTGCAGGCCCAGATAAACAATTGCTGTGCCAGCAAAACCGCAAAAGAATGATTCAGTCAGAACTAAGCGCTGTCATACCGTCACACTGACTCACAATAACGCGTTACCCTGTCATTTCTGAGGTGCGCTACCAAGCAATGTGTGAACACGGGCTTAGACTGTTTTTTTTTTTTTTTAGAAGGTTCGCCTTTCATCTTCAACACCGAATGATCCCGTTGTGCCGAGGCCATAGCCGGGTCCTATGGTGGGGAAGGCAGGGGGTCAGTGAGGGACCACCCTCTACAATGCATTCATAGCCAGATGTGCCTACAGGGCAGAAATAACTACCCGGTAACCCTTTAGGTGCGGTGACAAGTACACAACCTGTATGTTTGCAGGTCCTCTGGTCACGTGTCCTACTGGAGGGAAGGTCAAGGCCAAGAGGTCAGACACAGCCGCACATGGATGTAGTGTAACCATCCGCTCTCCTGAGGGAGATTCCTGCCTCTAAATAAGCGCCAGATACCCAGACCCCACTGACTAGACCAGCATATGACCGGGACCAGACAATAACATGTCCGCCAGATCCCATCATAGTCCATAAACAGCACTGACCCCAGGACAAGCAGAGATTCACCTGGAATCCATATATTTGAGGGTCTTTCATCTGTGTTCTGGATTCCGTTATGGAGGGGGGGAGAAAATGTGACACGGAGGAGGGGGGAATGTGACACGGAGGAGGGGGGGAATGTGACACGGAGGAGGGGGAGAAAATGTGACACGGAGGGGGGGGGGGAGGAAATGTGACACGGAGGGGGGGGGAGGAAATGTGACACTGAGGGGGGGGGAGGAAATGTGACACGGAGGGGGGGAGGAAATGTGACACGGAGGGGAGGGGGCAATGTGACACGGAGGGGGGAGGAAATGTGACACGGAGGGGGGGAGGAAATGTGACACGGAGGGGAGGGGGCAATGTGACACGGAGGGGGGGAGGAAATGTGACACGGAGGAAATGTGACACGGAGGGGGGAGGAAATGTGACACGGAGGGGGGGAGGAAATGTGACACGGAGGGGGGGGGAGGAATTGTGACACGGAGGGGGGGGAGGAAATGTGACACGGAGGGGGGGAGGAAATGTGACACGGAGGGGGGGAGGAAATGTGACACGGAGGGGGTCCTCAAACTTGTCGGGATCCCAAAGAGAAGATACCAGGACCACACGGCGCGCAAGTGATTTATAAAATAAAAAAATAAAAAAAGGTTTCATTCCCCCCCCTTGGCGTCTCTGCACCCTTAGGCAGCCGCTTGGTCTGCCCTATTATAGCGCCGGGCCTGATCATAACGGGTCCGTCTGTGTCCTGACGACAGGATTCTTTTCTCCGTTCTGCATCCTTCCGTCTTATGGATTCCGTTATAACAGAGAGCCATAACGAAATCCAGAACGCAGATGTGAACCCACCCTAAGCTGTGATGGCTAACCTCAGGCACTCCAGCAGTGGTAGAACTACAACTCCCAAGATGCCCCCATGCTTGGCTGTTTTCAGAACTCCATAGAAATAATGGAGCATGCTGGGAGTCGTAGTTTCACCACAGCTGGAGTTTTGGAGGTAAGCCATCACTGGGTTAGACAGTCTTCAGAACAGAACACCTTAAACACATCTTCAAGTGTCCATTCAGCGTTTTTTTTGGAAGAAAGAGCCCTGTGATCTCGGTGGCCTCCCCTCCCATCTAGTCCTGATTGACATCTGTCTGCAGGGGACTCAAAATTAAGGAGGCAATTGAAAGGCATCTGTCAGCAGATTTGTACCTATGAACCTGTCTGACCTGTATGTGTACTTGGCAGCTGAAGACGTCTGTGTTTGTCCCATGTTCATATTTACTCGTATTACTGAGAAAAATTATGTTTCAATATATGGAAATGAGCCTCTAGGAGCAACGGGGGCGTTACCATTACACCTGGAGGCTCCGCTCTCTATGCAACTACTGCATCCTCTTTACTTTGACAGAACCAGGCAGTGAAAACGTCACACCTGGCCCTGTCAAGGTGAGGTGGGGTGAGGTGAGGTGGGGTGATGTGAGGTGATGTGGGGTGATGTGAGGTGGGGTGGGGAGTGCGGCAGTTGCTGACAAAGCAGAGCCTGTAGGTGTAAAGGTAACACCCCCGTTGCTCTTAGAAGTGCGCAGGCGCGGCGAATCTGTTGAACGGCGCTGGATTTCTCCCTAAGAGGAGGACGTAACCATAAGACCCTTGGGCGGGCCAGAGAGTTGAAAGGGGAGGGGTCTCGTATGAAAAGCGACGAGGGGCCTGGGCAACGGCCACATGAACGCCGCCCCTGGGCACCTTCAGACGCTAATAAACATATTGAATAAAAGTGTTTTTCTGAGAAAATCGGCGATGGACAGCAATATGAAAGGTAGCATTCTAATATGGGGGATGTAATAGAGATCCTGGTGTTAGTGTTCAATAATGGTGATTTTAGGTGAAAGACTCCCTTTAATGCATCCGCAGAAGCATTCGAGATGAAGTCTACTGCTTTAAGCATGGTGGGGAACACTACTAGTAACTGGTCTCTGGAGGGTTTATTCTGGATATGGGGCTCCAGTTCTTGTAACCATAATTTTAACGACCTGGCAGTAGAAGTAGTGGCAATATTCGGTTTAAATGCCTGGGTAGAGAGTTCCCATACTTTTTTAAGGTAAACTTCTGCTCGTCTATCCATAGGATCTTTTAAGGCGCCGAGATCTTCAAATGGCAAAGCAGATTTTTATTTTAGAGATTGGGGCATCCAATTTAGGAGGCCTATCCCAGCAGGCGGACTCAGCCTCATCAAAGGGGTATTTTCACTTTTTGGAATAAAAAATTTGTCAGGTTTTTTCCATTATGTTTGAATAAAAAAAATTATGTTTTCATTTAATGGAAACACTATTGATATTTTGTGCCCCAGATCACCAAAACATTATATCTTGGACCGACTTTTGTTCTCTAGATTCATCCACTTTCATAGTGGCTCTTATAGACTTCAGCAAAGGTCTACCTGTGGTTTCTTCATCTGAAGACGAGTTTGAACTTTCTAGAATTTCTCCTTGCTTGTTCTCGTCTGAGGAATCTGAATCAGATACCATGGCAGTGTGACCCTGTTTGCCAGAGGCTGAGGAAGGGAGGCACTTCTTAAAGGGGTTGGCCACTTTCTGGTTACTGTTGACGAATGCGTTTGTGAGATGATTATATGGCACTTACTGATATAGTCTTTGTTGAAATTCTGCACCATTTTCTATACTTCATAAAAGGTATTCTCTCTTGTTTGCCAAGTCTTTTCTGCTGTCCACACAGAGGTCCTGTCCATAAAATGGTGGCTGATGGAGGGTCATGTGACCAGGCAAATTACCTCCATGTGATGTTTCCTCTTTTCAGATACACTGTATCTGCCATCTGCACCAGTTTATTGTAGGTGCAGTGTATTTGAATGCAAGGGACATCACATGGAGGCGATTTGTCTGGTCACATGACCCTCCATCAGCAGCCATTTTATGGACGTGACAGTACAGATTTGCCTAACAAGGGGGCATGACTTATATAGCAAATAGCATAGAATATCACCAAAATCTATATTAGCAAGTGCCATATAGTCATGTTACATACACAATGGGCACAAGTAACCAGAAACATTTTCATTGAATCAGAAACTTCAGATTTGACAATATCCTTAATACTCTAAAGCAGAGATGGGGATTCTTCTCCTACCACCTTATCGACACAATGCTGACATAACTTAGACCAGGAAGGGGCAAGCTTTTTCTTGCATACAGCACACTCTTTCCCTCTGGTCTTTGTGGTAGCTTTCCTAGGGCCCTCTTTGACACTCTACAAAAATAAGAGAACAAGCCCCTATTAGAACCTGACAGATGAAAAAATAAAAGTTGGGGATTGACCCCCTTACCACACCAGGAGTACCCGTCTGGCGTCATGACCCTCCCGGACATCTGCGCGCTGACTACTCTCATCCTCCATTATAGCAGAAAGGGATAGAGCGTCTTCCATAGAGATCCAGATGCTTGTAGGCTGGCTGGGCTCCTTCTGACCGTGCGCAGAGGGAATTTAAATAACCCAGGTTGGGTCCCTGCCGGGGCTCCCATGCGGCCTCAGTAGGAGAAGTCACTCCCCCACTTCTGGAAACGCTCACCGCGTCTGTATTCACTCATCTGTGATCTTCCCCTGACCACAGGTCACAGAGACACGCTGTAGTTTGGTCTGTGTTTAAGGATCCAGCACTCCCATTAAAATGTAGGGGTCCATCAAAAAACACGGACACAACACGAATGGCGACTATGTTTCACGGTTCATTGCTAGGAGATGCTCTTGAAATTAATTTTCAGCTAAGCAGTGTCTGTGGAATATGGATGACATGCGGAGAGCAAAAAACACGGACCAAACACAGATCCTTCACGGATGAACCACTACTTTGTGACGGGTGTCCGCACTGTGGCCCCTTCTGAGGAATAGTGGGGGTCTAGAGTAAGGAGTATATTTCCAAGCAATATACCATCATTTTATCAGATAGGAATAGCCCTTTTAGGGTCAGTATGCATATATTTACATGAAGGTACCCCAAGTTATAGTTTGCAGCACCTATATCTAAATTATCCCATATATACACTCACCTAAAGAATTATTAGGAACACCTGTTCTATTTCTCATGAATGCAATTATCTAGTCAACCAATCACATGGCAGTTGCTTCAATGCATTTAGGGGGGTGGTCCTGGTCAAGACAATCTCCTGAACTCCAAACTGAATGTCAGAATGGGAAAGAAAGGTGATTTAAGCAATTTTGAGCGTGGCATGGTTGTTGGTGCCAGACGGGCCGGTCTGAGTATTTCACAATCTGCTCAGTTACTGGGATTTTCACGCACAACCATTTCTAGGGTTTACAAAGAATGGTGTGAAAAGGGAAAAACATCCAGTATGCGGCAGTCCTGTGGGCGAAAATGCCTTGTGGATGCTAGAGGTCAGAGGAGAATGGGCCGACTGATTCAAGCTGATAGAAGAGCAACGTTGACTGAAATAACCACTCGTTACAACCGAGGTATGCAGCAAAGCATTTGTGAAGCCACAACACGCACAACCTTGAGGCGGATTGGCTACAACAGCAGAAGACCCCACCGGGTACCACTCATCTCCACTACAAATAGGAAAAAGAGGCTACAATTTGCACGAGCTCACCAAAATTGGACTGTTGAAGACTGGAAAAATGTTGGCTGGTCTGATGAGTCTCGATTTCTGTTGAGACATTCAAATGGTAGAGTCCGAATTTGACGTAAACAGAATGAGAACATGTATCCATCCTCTGATGGCTACTTCCAGCAGGATAATGCACCATGTCACAAAGCTCGAATAATTTCAAATTGGTTTCTTGAACATGACAATGAGTTCACTGTACTAAAATGGCCCCCACAGTCACCAGATCTCAACCCAATAGAGCATCTTTGGGATGTGGTGGAACGAGAGCTTCGTGCCCTGGATGTGCATCCCTCAAATCTCCATCAACTGCAAGATGCTATCCTATCAATATGGGCCAACATTTCTAAAGAATGCTATCAGCACCTTGTGGAATCAATGCCATGTAGAATTAAGGCAGTTCTGAAGGCAAAAGGGGGTTCAACACCGTATTAGTATGGTGTTCCTAATAATTCTTTAGGCGAGTGTGTGTGTGTGTGTGTGTGTGTGTGTGTACATATATATATATATATATATATATATATATATATAAAAAAAATGGGCAGCACTCCATGAAGTAAAAAAATACAAAAAACCTTTATTTACCCAAGCAGGACATGCAACGTTTCGGCTCTATGCTGGAGCCTTTCTCAAGGCTTGAGAAAGGCTCCAGCATAGAGCCGAAACGTCGCATGTCCTGCTTGGGTAAATAAAGTTTTTTTTATATTTTTTTACTTCATGGAGTGCTGCCCAGTTTTTGGATTTCTATCTATTGGATTTGCCTGTATCCACATTGGGCCAGCTGCACCCTCTTGTTTGCATCAGAGACGGTGCTGCCACTTTATTTTCTTATATATATATATATATATATATACACACACACAAACTGAAAAGACTAGCGTGGTATTAGCAGGAGGTGCTCAAACCCACATGCAGTCGTGCATATATATAGGGGAGCAAATCCTGCACTTGTGGCCCGTTGCTAATGGCGATCCCCAGCAAAAATGCATTCAGTGGAGGATGCCCGCAGCGAACCACAATAGACATCCCTACGGTGTAGAACATGTCTAAGCCCGGGCACCACGCCAAGGTTTCTCAAGTAGCCCGGGACCTAACACTCTCCTAACTGGGCCGTATGGGCAATACCAGGAGCCAGTGGTGCCCGGGCTTAGACATGTTCTACACCGTAGGACATGTTGACTAATCTCTCAATTTTAAAACCAGTTTGAGGGTTTAGTAAGACCGCAGCGTGCACCTGTCTTTGCTATTTTGTTATATTGTTATATTGATTATGACATCCACACAATTGCTACCTTGTGTGGGATGTCTATTGTGGTACTTGTGGTTCGCTGCGGGCATCCTCCACTGTATGCATTTTTGCTGGGGATCGCCATTAGCAACGGGCCACAAGTGCAGGATTTGCTCCCCTATATATATGCACGACTGCATGTGGGTTTGAGCACCTCCTGCTAATACCACGCTAGTCTTTTCAGTTTGTATATATAGAGATTTCTGGAGGTGTATAAACTCCAATTTAAATGTGCCTGTTTTCCATCTACAGGCCACATTTAGGTGCACCTGTGAGGCCTGGGCCATACCAGCCAGTCTTGAGTGGGACTCGCAGACTCCTCCCTCCTCCCATTGCAAGCATGGATACATGCTGGAGCTAACTGGTGAGTTGTTTGTGAGTCGCCCTCATGCTCCGGTAATTTGCCCACTGGCTCCTGGTATTGCCCATACGGCCCAGTTAGGAGAGTGTTAGGTCCCAAGCTACTTGAGAAACCTTGGCGTGGTGCCCGGGCTTAGACATGTTCTACACCGTAGGACATGTTGACTAATCTCTCAATTTTAAAACCAGTTTGAGGGTTTAGAAAGACCGCAGCGTGCACCTGTCTTTGCTATTTTGTTATATATATATATATATATATATATATATATATACATACACACACACACACACACACACTGAAGAAATATGGTGGCACCAGCAAAAATGAGAAAAAATGAGGGTGCACGTTCACAAGGAAAGAGACTTCTTATCCCAATAATAGATGAGAAAATGAACAGCACTCCTATAGATGATAAAAAATGTCTCCTTTATACACCCGTGCGGAGCAACGTTTCGGCTCAGCACTAGAGCCTTTTACAAGGCCTTGAAAAAGGCTCTAGTGCTGAGCCGAAACGTTGCACCGCACGGGTGAATAAAGGAGACATTTTTTATCATCTATAGGAGTGCTGTTCATTTTCTCATCTATCTATCTATCTATATATACACACACATACACACACACACACATATACAGTCCTGATCAAAAGTTTAAGACCACTTGAAAAATGGCAAAAAATCATAATTTACATTGTCGGATCTTAACAAGGTTCCAAGTAGAGCTTCAGCATGCAACAAGAAGAAATGAGAGTGAGACAAAACATTTTTTGAGCATTCAATTAATTGAAAATAACGATTAAACTGAAACAGGCTGTTTTTCAGCTGATCCAAATTTTAGGACCACATGCCTTTAAAAGGCCAAATCTGTGCAAAGATGTGGATTCATTGTCATTTTCTGTCAGGTAGTCACACATTGTGATGGCAAAGGCAAAAAAACTCTGCCTTTTTTAATGTGGTCGGGTTGTTGAACAGCATAAGCAGGGTCTTTCACAGCGCGCCATCGCTGCTGAGGTGGGACGCAGTAAGACAGTCATTTGGAATTTCTTAAATGATCCTGAGGGTTTTGGAACAAAAAAGTCAAGTGGAAGACCCAAATAAATTTCATCAGCACTGAGCCGGAGGATCCAATTGGCTATCCGTCAAGACACTGGACGATCCTCGACCCAAATTAAGGCCCTTACTGGTGCTGACTGCAGCCCCATAACCATCAGACGACATCCGAGACTGAAGGGCTTCAAAAACAAAAAACGTCTTCAAAGACCTCGTCTCCTTGAACGCCACAGAACTGCTCGTTTGGACTTTGCAATAGAGCACCAAACATGGGACATTCAAAGGTGGAAGAAAGTTTTATTCTCTGATGAGAATTTTTTTTACCTTGATGGTCCTTATGGTTTCCAACGTTACTGGCATGACAAGCAGATCCCACCTGAGATGTTTTCTACGTGCCACAGTGGAGGAGGGCGCCATAATGGTATGGGGTGCTTTTTCCTTCAGTGGGACAATGGAGCTTCTGGAAGTGCAGGGGCGTCAGACGGCCGCTGGCTATGTCCAGATGTTGCAGAGAGCATTCCTCATGACTGAGGGCCCTCATCTATGTGGTAACAACTGGGTTTTTCAACAGGACAACTCTACAGTACACAATGCCCGCAGGACAAGGGACTTCTTCCAGGAGAATAACATCACTCTTTTGGCCCATCCTGCGTGTTCCCCTGATCTAAATCCAATTGCTGCCACTGAGGAAGGGGTAAGAGGTCCCCAAAATGCATCTGGCGTGAACAGCTGAGAACTCCCACCGGACTAATAAGAGGCCTCTACAGTATATGGATGACTTAAAAATCTTCTAAAGACTTTCGAATGATTGGAGCGCTCCAAATAAAATAAAACTTTCAGATCCAACTTTCGGCACCAGTTCCAGCTGCGAGATACAAGTTAGACTTCCGTCACAGACCACGTGATATGCCGGCGTCTGCCTGAACAGCGTGGAAGAATACGTATAGCAGCGATTCCTACATCGGGTATGTAATGCCGCATCTTTGGACACACTAAACTGCAACCCATCCAGGAGCAGGTAAGACCTGTACATCCTCTCTGTATAGTGCAAATCAGCACTTGACTTACCACCATGTGCAGTAATTGGGTCCGGACATTTTACAGCAATAACATTTAGGACCATTCATCCCCATTAAGGACGCTTTGGTCTGCAAGCCGCAAGCCACAATCATATAATCAAATAGCACTATTAAAGAGGACCTTTCACTAGTTTAAAAACTAAAAACGAACTATATCAGTGGGCAGAGCGGCGCCCAGGGGTCCCCCTGCACTTACTAGTATGTCTGGGCGCCACTCCGTTCGCCCGGTATAGGCTCCGGTGTCTGCAGCTCCCTCTGTTGTACTGGGCGGAGTTTTTGTATTAGGGTTGTCCCTTGCTGCAGCGCTGGCCAATTGTAGCGCACAGCTCATAGCCTGGGAGTCCAGCCGTCTGTGATCTGACCTAAATACACTGCTCAAAAAAATAAAGGGAACACAAAAATAACACATCCTAGATCTGAGTTAATTAAATATTCTTCTGAAATACTTTGTTCTTTACATAGTTGAATGTGCTGACAACAAATCACACAAAAATAAAAAAATGGAAATCAAATTTTTCAACCCATGGAGGTCTGGATTTGGAGTCACACTACAGGCTGGTCCAACTTTGATGTAATGTCCTTAAAACAAGTCAAAATGAGGCTCAGTAGTGTGTGTGGCCTCCACGTGCCTGTATGACCTCCCTACAATGCCTGTGCATGCTCCTGATGAGGTGGCGGACGGTCTCCTGAGGGATCTCCTCCCAGACCTGGACTAAAGCATCTGCCAACTCCTGGACAGTCTGTGGTGCAATGTGACGTTGGTGGATAGAGCGAGACATGATGTCCCAGATGTGCTCAATTGGATTCAGGTCTGGGGAACGGGCGGGCCAGTCCATAGCATCAATGCCTTCGTCTTGCAGGAACTGCTGACACACTCCAGCCACATGAGGTCTAGCATTGTCTTGCATTAGGAGGAACCCAGGGCCAACCGCACCAGCATATGGTCTCACAAGGGGTCTGAGGATCTCATCTCGGTACCTAATGGCAGTCAGGCTACCTCTGGCGAGCACATGGAGGACTGTGCGGCCCTCCAAAGAAATGCCACCCCGCACCATTACTGACCCAATGCCAAACCGGTCATGCTGGAGGATGTTGCAGGCAGCAGAACGTTCTCCACGGCGTCTCCAGACTCTGTCACGTCTGTCACATGTGCTCAGTGTGAACCTGCTTCTATCTGTGAAGAGCACAGGGCGCCAGTGGCGAATTTGCCAATCTTGGTGTTCTCTGGCAAATGCCAAACGTCCTGAACGGTGTTGGGCTGTAAGCACAACCTCCACCTGTGGACGTCGGGCCCTCATATCACCCTCATGGAGTCTGTTTCTGACCGTTTGAGCAGACACATGCACATTTGTGGCCTGCTGGAGGTCATTTTGCAGGGCTCTGGCAGTGCTCCTCCTTGCACAAAGGCGGAGGTAGCGGTCCTGCTGCTGGGTTGTTGCCCTCCTACGGCCTCCTCCACGTCTCCTGATGTACTGGCCTGTCTCCTGGTAGCGCCTCCATGCTCTGGAGACTACGCTGACAGACACAGCAAACCTTCTTGCCACAGCTCGCATTGGTATGCCATCCTGGATAAGCTGCACTACCTGAGCCACTTGTGTGGGTTGTAGACTCCGTCTCATGCTACCACTAGAGTGAAAGCACCGCCAGCATTCAAAAGTGACCAAAACATCAGCCAGGAAGCATAGGAACTGAGAAGTGGTCTGTGGTCACCACCTGCAGAACCACTCCTTTATTGGGGGGGTCTTGCTAATTGCCTATAATTTCCACCTGTTGTCTATCCCATTTGCACAACAGCATGTGAAATTGATTGTCACTCAGTGTTGCTTCCTAAGTGGACAGTTTGATTTCACAGAAGTGTGATTGACTTGGAGTTACATTGTCTTGTTTAAGTGTTCCCTTTATTTTTTTGAGCAGTGTACAATGAACAACCTATCACATAGAAAGATGAAAGGCAGAAGGAATGCTCCCAGACAGCTTCTCACTAGTCTGCAGAACATCTCACTGGCTGTTGTTGCAGCTCGGCTTGTCATTCATTGTGTCAAGACGTACTGTATTTTTCGCCCTATAAAGACGCATTTTTCCCCCCCAAAAGTGAGGGGAAAATGTCCCTGTGTCTTATGGGGTTAATACTAATGAGCGCTTCCATTATAGTACCGGAGGACCAGGAAGCGGTGAACGCTCTGTACTCACCGCTTCCTGGTCCTCGGCTGTCGGCTGTGCACAGCGTGAGGGCGCTCTGTGACCTCACGTTGTGCGCGTCAGATCACAGCACAGCCAACAGCAGGAGGTAGAGGATCGCGATGTAGGTGAGGAGCGGCGGCATCCAGGAGCAGGAGAGGTAAGTGTTTTTTTATTTTATAAAACATGAGGCTGCTGGGGGTATAATGGCTGATATGGGTACTGATGAGAGGCATGGGCTCTTATCAGAGGTCTAATTGGGGGTCATTTACATTGGGGTCTGATTTGAGGTCATTGGGCTCTTATTAACATTGGGGCTGTCAGCTGAGGTTTGATTAACGTTGGGGGTCTGACCTGAGGTGTAATGAAAAATATTTTTTTCTTATTGTCCTCCTCTAAAACCTTAGGTGCGCCTTATGTGCCGGTGCGTCTTATAGGGCGCAAAATATGGTAATCAGAACTTAGAAGAAGCCCAGGAAAGGTCTGCAGATAGAGCCACCTCAGGAGGAGTCATGTCAAAAACTAAAGCAGTCAGCAAATTGACAAAAACAAAAGCTTTAAGTTACAGAAAAGATTTATGAGCAGAAATCCTGGACGAGAGCCAGGAAGAAAATATACCGTACTCCAAAAGGCCTCATGCACACGACTGGATTTCATCCATGTGACATCTGCATTTTTTGAACACTGACCACTCATATCTATGGGACACGCACACGCCCGTATTTTTTGCAGATCCGTGTGGCTCCACGAATTATGGAAGATGTCCTATTCTGGTCCGCACTGTGGATGAGACTGGCACTTTCTACTTACGGGAGTGAGAAAATGCAGAATGCAGGGAAGGTATTTTGAAGATGAAAATAAGAACACGTGTGCATGAGGACTAATATGTCAGCACTTGTCTGGTTAACCTTGGTACTGCTGAGGCCAGTGACTGGCTGCAGCAGTATCCAGTCTGCACGAATGGCTGCAGCAGTGGAGGATCATATACATTCTTTTATGACAGTTGCTGGCTTGGGGGAGATTTGTTTATTACTTTGGACAACTGGGTTATCCGAGATGCTGCAGAATCCTGTGCGGCCGGCACTTCTGGGATCACGTCGATCCCAGCCTGGGATTACAACTGGCAGCATGTCCGCGAGTCTGAATCTCTACTAGCGCTGCAGGGTGCTTTGAGGCTTACTTCACACATAAATTTGGTTCACGTTTTTTCACTTCAAAAACCAACACAAAAAATGCTTTTATTTCACATGACATGCAGTTTTTATTGCATTTTCTTGGGCTCTATGTAACCCCCCTCCGATGTCACTGCCTCTGGATCTCTATTAAAAAAAGCCCATAAAATAGCAATACACATTGACCCATGATTTTTTTTAAGCAGAAAAAATAAAATGGATATCTATGGCACAAAAAAAATAAATAAAATGGGACTAAACACATTTTGGTCACATTTCATAATTTCCATGGTCTTACAAAGAAGAATGAGGTGGTGCCTGAAAAAAAAACTACTTTCACTCTAAGGCTGAGTTCACACGGGCGAGTTTTCCGCGCGGGTGCAATGCGGGAGGTGAACGCATTGCACACGCACTGAATCCTGACCCATTCATTTCTATGGGGTTGTGCACATGAGCTGTGATTTTCACGCATCACTTGTGCGTTGCGTGAAAATCGCAGCATGCTCTATATTGTGCGTTTTTCATGCAACACAGGCCCCATAGAAGTGAATGGAGCTGCGTGAAAATCGCAAGCATCCGCAAGCAAGTGCGGATGCGGTGCGATTTTCACGCACGGTTGCTAGGAGACGATCGGGATGGAGACCCGATCATTATTATTTCCCCTTATAACATGGTTATAAGGGAAAATAATAGCATTCTGAATACAGAATGCATACTAAAATAGCGCTGGAGGGGTTAAAAAAAAATTAAAAATTATTTAACTCACCTTAATCCACTTGATCGAGCAGCCCGGCTTCTCTTCTGCCTTCATCTTAGCTGTGTGCAGGAAAAGGACCTGTGGTGACGTCACTCCGGTCATCACATGATCCATCACCATGGTAAAAGATCATGTGACGGACCACGTGATGACCGGAGTGACGTCACCACAGGTCCTTTTCCTGCACACAGCTAAGATGAAGGCAGAAGAGAAGCCAGGCAGCGCGATCAAGTGGATTAAGGTGAGTTAAATAATTTTTTATTTTTTTTTAACCCCTCCAGTGCTATTGTACTATGCATTCTGTATTCAGAATAATATTATTTTCCCTTATAACCATGTTATAAGGGAAAAATAATACAATCTACAGAACACCGATCCCAAGCCTGAACTTCTGTGAAGAAGTTGGGGTTTGGGTACCAAACATGCACGATTTTTCTCACGAGAGTGCAAAACGCATTACAATAATTTGCACGCGCACGGAAAAATCGTGCATGTTCCAGCAACGCACCCGCACCTTTTCCCGCAACGCCCGTGTGAACTCAGCCTAAGGCCTCTCACACGAGCGTGACTGATAAGGTCCGGATGCGTTTAGTGAAACTCGCACCATTTTGCAAGTTCAGTCAGGTGGTGCAATGCGTTTTGATGCGTTTTTCATGTGCGTGATAAAAAACTGATGGTTTACAAACAACATCTCTTAGCAACCATCAGTGAAAAACGCATGGCATCCACACCTGCTTCAGGATGCAATGTGTTTTTCACTGAAGCCCCATTTACTTCTATGGGGCCAGAGCTGCGTGAAAAACGCTGAATATAGAACATGCTGCGTTTTTCACACAAGGCAGAACTGATAAGTAAAAAAAAAACATGTACACGGACCCATTGAAATGAATGGGCAGGATTCAGTGCGGGCGCATTGTTTAGTTGTCTGCATTGTTAATGGACGCAGTAGTAAGGTGCTGCAAAGCCATTAAAGGGATTCTGTCACCTCGTATAACACAAATTCAGATTTTAAACCAGTCATGCTCCACAGCTTACCTTGAATCGGCTGTGCTGTTCTATATTGTAATCCGTCCAGTAGTTTTGCAGAAAAACGACTTTTATAAAACCCTGAAGGTGCCCAGAGGGGCGTTATGTTCCCCTTTGTGTGCCCAGTAACGCCCCTCTTACACAGTGCCCAAAGCGCCTTCCTCCAGAATCCCTAACCGCCCACAGCGTCTCATCCCTCTCCTCCCCCTCCCTGACGGCCGAGCGAAGTCTCGCGCAGACGCAGTACCCACTGAGGGCTGCGCCAGTGCGATTTACTGGAGACTGAGGGAAGAGCGAGCATCGGACGTCACTGGGCTCGGCGCATGCCCAGTGACGACGATGAAGCTCCTGCCCTCAGTCTCCAGCAAATCGCACTGGCGCAGCCCTCAATGGGTACTGCGTCTGCGCGAGACTTCGCTCGGCCGTCAGGGAGGGGGAGGAGAGGGATGAGACGCTGTGGGCGGTTAGGGATTCTGGAGGAAGGCGTTTTGGGCACTGTAAGAGGGACGTTACTGGGCACACAAAGGGGAACATAATGCCCCTCTGGGCACCTTCAGGGTTAATTTGCATAATTATAAAAGTCGTTTTTCTGCAAAACTACTGGACGGATTACAATATAGAACAGCACAGCCGATTCAAGGTAAGCTGTGGAGCATGACTGGTTTAAAATCTGAATTTGTGTTATGAGAGGTGACAGAATCCCTTTAAGGCCTCACGCACAGGACTGTACTTTGTATCAGTATGTCTGTTCATTTCTAGTAATGGAGTGAGAGAAATGCAGATTGCACAAGGAAGGTGTCTGTAATTTACAGATCCGCAGTTTGCGAACCGCAATATGGACATGTGCATGAGGCCTTACAATGTAGACCGTCTAAACCGTGCAGTCTCATTAGTGTAACAATGGCGACAGCGCGGTGTGGACGTATCCTACAGCTATGCCTAGACGGATGATCACTAGCGTTAAATAGACCAGTCCTGTATGGAGACTTACTGGAGGTTCTCCAGGGTATGGACACTTAGTGGGATACGAATATGCAAAGAGGTATCTCCCAAGGAAGAGAACCATCCCGCTAGCGCCACCTCTTGGAAGTGGCTCCCTATGGAGCATTGTTTCCCATGGAACATTACTAGTAAGGCTACTTTCACACCTGCGTTAGGTGCGGATCCGTCTGGTATCTGCACAGACGGATCCGCACCAATAATGCAAACGATTGTATCCGTTCAGAACGGATACGTTTGCATTATTCATTCAAAAAAAAGTCTGTCAAAACGGATCCGTCTTGACTTACATTGAAAGTCAATGGGGGACGGATCCGTTTTCAATTGCACCATATTGTGTCAGTGAAAAACAGATCAGTCCCCGTTGACTTACATTGCAAGTCAGGATGGATCCGTTTGGCTCCGCATAGTCAGACGGTCACCAAAACACTGCAAGCTGCGTTTTAGTGACCGTCTAAAAAAACGCAACGGAGACCAAACGCAGCCAAACTGATGCATTCTGAATGGATCCTTATCCATTCAGAATGCATTGGGGCTGAACCGATCCGTTTTGGGCCGCTTGTGAGAGCCCTGAAACGGATCTTACAAGCGGACCCAGAAACGCCAGTGTGAAAGTAGCCCAAGTCTCCATACAGGACTGGTCTCTTTAAGAAGACTCAGCATCCTGCCCAAGTCTAAATAGAAAATGAAAAGTGCAAGCTCAATGACCTGTCATATGTAAATTAAAAGCTGCTATTAACCCTTTCGCTACCAGCACCATACATGTACGGCACTGGTGCTGTCTTTAAACATGGCACCAACTCGTGCATGCAGCGGGCGCCCATAGCTGGCGGTACTCTGCTGTTTCAAACCGTATGACTTATTAAATGGTGGCATTATAAAAGTAGGGATCGACAGATATTGATTTTTTAGGGCCGATACCAATAATCTGTGAACTTTCAGGCCGATAGCTGATATTTTATACCGATATTCTGTGAATTTTCATAAAAATAAATAAAAATTCCTACACAAATCTGCTAAAAATGAATATGTTTATTGTTAACGTGTAGTTTTTTTTAATTATAAATCTTTCTTTTTCATTTATAATTAATATTTCTTTGTTTTTTCTTTTTTACTAACAGCCCCCTTAGGGACTAGAACCCTTGTCCTATTCACCCCGATAGATCTCTATCAGGGTGAATAGGACTTCACACTGTCCCTGCTGCTCTGTGCCCTGTGTACACAGCAGCATGGAGCTGACTATGGCAACCAGGGCTTCAGTAGCGTCCTGGCTGCCATGGTAACCGATCGGAGCCCCAGGCTACACTGCTGGGGCTCTGATCACAACTGCTAGTGAGGAGGAGGGGAGCCTGTGGCCACTGCGACCAATGATTAATACTGGGGTGCTTAGGTAGGGGGGCGCACTGCGCCACCAATGATTTATACCGGCTATGTGATTCTGCAGCCAGCTCCCGCCTCCTGTATATGAATTAATGAGAGAGTTATCTTCATTGGTGGCGCAGTGGCCACAGACCCTCCCCTCCTCTTGTCCTCCCTCCTCTCATTGGTGGCAGCGGCACAGGGGGAGGGAGAGACACTGCTTCCTTCTCCCCTGTGCTGCTGAGGGAACACTGAGAGCGCTGTCAGCAGTGCGATCTGTGTTCCCAATACGTTATCGGTATATCGGCAAAATAGATGCCGAAACCGATAACGTTCAAAATCCTGAATATCGTCCGATAATATCAGTAAAACCGATAATCAGTCGATCCCTATTATAAAGTACAACTTGTCCCGCAAAAACATGCCCTCATACGGATACGTGAATGGAAAAATAAAAAAGTTATGGCTCCAGGAAGACAGGGAAGTAAAGTTGTGCAGTCCTGTTTGACACTGTATAAAACTATATTTTTCTGAGAACATGTCACCGGCACGTACCGTCTATATACAGTAGGTTATACGGCCATACCGCCTTATAAAAGTATGCTTTACTGCAGGGTCAGAATGTGCCCTTTAGTGCCATTATACACAGGCAGCCATGTACGCATTAGGCTACGTTCACATCTTCACATGCAGCCGTATTTGTCCTTCTGAAACCTGCCATTTATGCCAGAAACACAGCTAGATCCCATTATAGTCAATAGGGGACCGGCGGTAATCTGTTGAACGGAAGCGGGGGATGAATGAGATCCATACCCGGTCAGTTGTGTGTGTGGATTTTCCGTGCAGATCCCACCCTTTGCATTGCACAAGGTAACACATGGGAATTCTGGTGCAGAAACGCAGGGAAATCTGCCCGAATATCACAAACTACACTGCCGAGTGCACGGTACCTTTAGGCCTGATTCACGAGACTGTGTCGGCCGTATCTCCTGGACCTGAACTGCCGACATCATAGTAAGGCAGAGGATCTGAAAACCAGGCCAACACGGTTCCGTTTTGTCCCCATTCATTGTCAATGGGAATAAAACTGACCAGGATGCTTTCCGTTCCATTTTTTGACCGGACACAAAACCACTGCAGGCGAGCATCACTGACTTACGGTACATTGATTTTGCTGCCGGATCCGGTTTGTTCCGTTTCAGTGTAACACAACAAGCACGTCCTAATACATCCGGATGTGTTAAAGAGGACCTTCCTGACATGTCTGTTTAATAAGCTTCATACAGTCCCCATGTAATATCAATTCTGGAGCATCTATTCTTACGGCTCCATGTAATGTCGTGCCATTCCTGTGTTATTTCTACTAGAAGTTCTGAGTCAATTACTAGCAGTCTGCAGTAAGGGTACAGAGGGGGAGGTAACCAGTTGGGGGCGTGTACCTCTATCCAATCAGTGCTGCCATTTTCAGTCTGTGCAGTTACACCCCCAACTGGTCCCCTCCCCTCTGTACCCTTACTGCAGACTGCTAGCAATTCACTCCGAACTTCTAGTAGAAATAACACAGGAATGGGATGACATAACAGAGCCGTAAGAATAGATGCTCCAGAATTGATATTACATGGGGAATGTATGAAGCTATTTAATCCCTTCTGGACCGGGCTCATTTTAACCTTAAAGGGATTCTGTCACCAGGATTAACGCTATAGCGATATTTATATGTGCCCATCAGTCTCCTTGCGGTGTTTAAAATGATCCCACTGTTACTGCTCTGTGTGTGTTAGATTCTTATAAAAACCGATCTTGATACGTAAATCCCCTCTGTCAGGAGCCCAAGGGGTTGTCCCACATCTGTTGGAGCCCAGCACCGCCTACCACTTAATTTATTCACTCCACTTGCCCTGACGTAATTTCTTCTCAGTGCCGTAGTCTCGCACAGGTGCAGTAGACACTGTACGCCCGTGCGGACTACTGGCACCTGCTTCGACGAGTCAACTGCGCATGCGCCGGCTCCCTGCGCACCACGCTGGCACCGGAAAAGGGAGCATGCACAGTTAACTCGTCGAAGCCGGTGCCAGTAGTCCGCACGAGCGCAGACTACAGTGTTGTGCAGCCTCTGCACGGCATCGGGCTGCCTTCTGAGACATCGAGTCCCCGCCACAGCAGTGCAGGGACTCGATGGGCTCCCTCAAACACAAACCCCTTCTATGCCGCGGTGTTAATCCGCAGCCATCGCCGATACGGGGAGTCACAGGACCCCCATCGGCATTGACCCAGGGTGCCTGCTGATTGATTTCAGCAAGCACCCAGTTCCGATGGGGCGTACAGGTACAGGAGTGTCCTTAAGTACCGGGACATCAGGGCGTACCTGTACGCCCTGTGTCCGTAAGAGGTTAAACAGACATGTCAGGAGTGGTGAAAGGTCCTCTTTAACATGAAACAGAACTGTTTTGGACCGGATTCAAGATCATCTTCCGAATCTCAAAACCGAAAACCAAAACACAAGTTTGAGACAGGCGTCATACTGACTGTATGGAACGACGGGTCCGGGAGATGCACCCGACACAGGGGCCATGTTTCTTGGACCGGACATGGTCGTGTGAATCAGGAGTGAAGCTAATAATCCGATACCAACCCTCCCATGAGCGTCTTGCCTCTCAGCCCAACCTGCACATACTGTATGTGTGTGGTACCAGAACCGAGATGATCACTAACAAGACAGCGGCCATAGCAGTAAGTGCAGGGCACTGCCAATGCTCTACAGCAGGGGTGCACAACCTGCGGCCCTTCATATCATTCTGGTGACAGACTATTATGTCTTGTGGCTGCTCACATGCATTTTTCATGTATTTTCCCATTAGATGGGAATCATGTAGGTGTAACCAGACATTTATAGTATATACTGTATGTACAATATGCCATAAATACAGTATTTCAGTTGGTAATACCCCTTTAACTTTTAATTTTCGGCCCTTGGGATTCCTTCAGTCTGACAATGTGGCCCCTAACCAGGAAAGGTTGTGCACCCCTGCTCTACAGGAACGGGTGCCATATAAGACTGTGCTGTCTGCACCAGCGCATGCAGCCATATTTGAAGGGTTCAGCAGTCCGCAATCCACAACATACGGCCAATGTTCTATGTGCACCCGAAAGCCCACAGAAGTGCTTCCGATCCGAGGTTTAGGCTACATTCACACAACATGGATACCGGTGCTCTGACAGATTGCTATACCCTCGTCACTTCCGGTGACACGGCCGCACTGGAAGTGATGAGAATCAGCTGGAGGAAGGGGTGTGCGGTGCTGCGCAAGCGCAGATCCATGGGTAAGTCAAAATTATAGCACAGCTGCGGGAGAAGCGCCCACTTAATGCGCACACTGTGCCTGCGCACTCAGGGGTAGGGAGATCTGATGGAACATTTTGCACTGACAAATCTACCTCCCCTGAGTGCGCACGCGTGGTCGACGAGAGTATATAGCCGCGCGTGCGCACCCTCTCCTACCCAGCCGTGACTCCAGGCGCAGTGTGTGCCAGCCGGTTTTGCGCATGCGCATTAAGTGGGTGCTTCTCCCGCAGCGGTGCTATAATTTTGACTTACCTGTGGATCTGCACTTGCGCAGTGCCGCACACCCCTTCCGGTGCAGCCGGGTATAGCATTCTGTCACTACACCGCCGTGTACGTTCCACATTTTGCAGAGCGCACAGAACTGGCGCTATATAGTAAATGCTCAATCAAGAATAGGACACACTGTATTTTTGGGGGGCTGCAGAACGGAACTACAGCTGGCACACGGTGTGCTGTCCGCATCTTCTGCGGCACCATTGAAATGAATGGGTCCACGCCCTACAGAAGGGATGCGGAAGTCCTATCAGTGACCGTACGGTCCACAATACGGACCCCGAGTACAGCCGTGTGGGCTCCGCTTCTGTGACCGTATGTCCGGGGATACAGGTCCAGTCGTTACTCACAAACCCCTTAGGGCCCACCCACTACAGCTAGAGCCGGCACGCATGCGCAGATGCGATCTTGCTCCAAAGGGCAGACTATAACCCACACGACGCCAGCACTAGGTTATTTGGGCCGGTGACGCTCACATACAGTAGAGGAGGGTTGACATATCACTCACCGTTTGATGTCAGTGACACACTGGCCCTTTAGTTACACAACAAACCGCCCCGGGGACCGGAACCCGGTGCTTCGGTACCGTACAGAGAGCCCACAAGCCAGCTGGAGAAAAGAAAGGGAGGGCAGAAACCTCGCGAGATGAGATCTCGTCCTTAGCTTAGAAATATTAGTGATTCCGTGCTGCCTCCTGGTGGTTGGGAGAAGTTTTACAGGAGGTCCAGTCACAGAAATCTCAATATGATAATATTTGTAGGGGAGGCTAATTCCCCCCACCTTGTGTGTAAAGGGCTGGTGTACACTGACATGTGCAGCGACCTGCTGGGCAGTGCGTGGAGGATGGGAGTGGTAGTTGTGCCAGTGGCAATCTCTCCCAGGGGCTGTGGAGTGACTGGAGGGCACACCCTTTGTACCCTCAGGGCAGACCCTGGTGTTGGGGCTTCTGGCTGATGGTAGTTGGGCTACCCCTGATGTGAGATGTTGGTCTGAGTGCAAGACAAGGCAGCAGGTGCAATGGGCAGCAAATGGTGGACTCTGCAACTGGGCCAGTTGGTATGGATAAGAAAGTCTCTCTTTACTGGGGGCCACTATGGGGGACATTATTACTGCTGGGGGGATCTATGGAAGACATTATTACTGCTGGGGGAGGAGTATGGGGGACATTATAACTGCTGGGGGCGAGTATGGGGGACATTACTGCTGGGGACAACTATGGGGGACATTATTACTGCTGGGGGCAACAATGGGGGACATTATAACTGCAGGGGCGAGTATGGCGGACATTACTGCTGGGGGCAACTATGGGGGACATTATTACTGCTGGGGGCAACTATGGGAGACATTTTTACTGCTGGAGGCAACTATGGGGGACATTATTACTGCTGGGGCAACTAAGGGGGACATTATTACTGCTGGGGGCAACTATGGGGGACATTATTACTGATGGGAGCGAGTATGGGGGACATTATTACTGCTGGGGGCAACTATGGGGGACATTACTGCTGGGGTCCACTATTACTGCTGAGGGCATCTATGGGGGACATTATTACTGCTGGGGGCATCTATGGGGGACATTATTACTGCTGGGGGCAACTATGGGGGACATTATTACTGTTGGGGGCAACTATGTGGGACATTATTACTGTTGGGGGCGAGTATGGGGGACATTATTACTGCTGGGGGCAACTATGGGGGACATTATTACTGCTGGGGCAACTATTGGGACATAATTACTGCTGGGGGCCACTATGGGGGACATTATTACTGCTGGGGGGAACTATGGGGGACATTATTACTGTTGGGGGCGAGTATGGGGGACATTATTACTGCTGGGGCAACTATTGGGGACAGTACTGTTGGGGGCAACTATAGGGGACATTATTACTGCTGGGGGATACTATGGGGGACATTATTACTGCTGGGGGCAACTATGGGGGACATTATTACTGATGGGAGCGAGTACGGGGGACATTATTACTGCTGGGGGCAACTACGGGGGACATTATTACTGCTGGGGTCCACTATTACTGCTGAGGGCATCTATAGGGGACATTATTACTGCTGGGGGCATCTATGGGGGACATTATTACTGCTGGGGGCAACTATGGGGGACATTATTACTGTTGGTGGCAACTATGTGGGACATTATTACTGTTGGGGGCGAGTATGGGGGACATTATTACTGCTGGGGGCAACTATGGGGGACATTATTACTGCTGGGGCAACTATTGGGACATTATTACTGTTGGGGGCGAGTATGGGGGACATTATTACTGTTGGGGGCGAGTATGGGGGACATTATTACTGCTGGGGAAACTATTGGGGACATTTGTACAGTTGGGGGCAACTATGGGGGACATTATTACTGCTGGGGGGCAACAATGGGCTACATTATTACTGTTGGGGGCGAGTATGGGGGACATTACTGCTGGGGGACATTATTACTGCTGGGGGTTACTGTGGGGGACATTATTACTGCCGGGGGTTACTGTGGGGGATATTATTACTGCCGGGGGTCACTATGGGGGACATCATTACTGCTGGGGGCCACTATGGGGGACATTATTACTGCTGGGAGCCACTATGGGGGACATTATTACTGTTGGGGGCATCTATGGGGGACATTATTACTGATGGGGCATCTATGGGGGACATTACTACTGCTGGGGGCCACTATGGGGTGCATTATTACTGCTGGGGCCACTATGGGGTGCATTATTACTGCTGGGGGCCACTATGGGGTACATTATTACTGCTGGGGGCCAGTATAGGAGACATTATTACTTTTGGGGGTGACTATCGGGGACATTACTACTGCTGGGGGCCACTATAGGGGACATTACTACTGCTGGGGGGCACTACGGGGTACATTATTACTGCTGGGGGCCACTATAGGAGACATTATTACTTTTGGGGGTGACTATGGGGGACATTATTACTGCTGGGGGCCACTATGGGGGACATCATGTATACTGTAGGGATTAGGATTTTATAAAAAAAAAAAGTCAATGCAAATCATCCATTTCTAATGTCTGTTTTTAACTGCTGTTAAAACCGGATGCAAAACGGCCATTAAAAGCGGGCAGTTGGCCAGAAAATGGATGCAAAACTAATTAAACAACTGACATTGTGTCAGTTTTTTATGGCCGTTTTTTCACTGGGATGCAGTGAGGTTCTTGTTAAATGCTCCTGCAGATTCCCTGGCTGAGGTGTGCAGATTAAGGGCTGGTTCACATGACTGTTGCCCCTCTGTGCCCGTGCTGTGGACCGCAAATTGCGGTCCGCAATGCACGGGCATCGACCATGGGGCTGCCGCATGCAGATCGCCACCCCATTCACTTGAATGGGGTCTGCAATCCGTCCATTCCGCAAAAAGATAAAGCAAGTTCTATCTTTTTGCGGTGCGGAGGAACAGAACCCACGGAAGCACTCCGCAGTACTTCCGTAGGGTTCCATTCCATGGTTTAGTTCTGCACCGCATCTCCGGATTTGCGGACCCATTCAAGTGAATGGGTCCACATCCGTGATGCGGAATGCACACGGCCGGTGACCCGTGTATTGCGGACCCGCCGTATGCGGGCTGCAATATGGCAACGGTCGTGTGAACAAGCCCTAAGGGCTCATGCCCACGAACGTAAGGGCTCTATGCACGTGCTGCGGTCCGCAATGCACGGGCACCGACTGTGGGGCAGCCGCATGCGGATCGCGGACCTATTCACTTGAATGGGGTCTGCGATCCGCATCCGACAGTCCGCACTGAAAAAAAGTAGTGCATGCACTACTTTTTTGCGGTGCGGAGGCACGGCCAGAAACCCCACGGAAGCACTCCGTAGTGATTCCGTGGGGTTCTGATCTGTGCCTCCGTTCTGCATCTCCGTGATTGCGGACCCATTCAAGTAAATGGGTCCGTGATGCGGAATGCACATGGCCAGTGCCCGTGTATTGTGGACCCGCTGTATGCGGGCCGCAATACGGCCACGAGGGCACACGGACGTGTGCATGAGCCCTAAAGATATGGTTGACAAAACCGTCTCAAAATGTGGAAGGCTGCATTAGCAATGTTTCCTTTCACAGCAGAAAAGTCTGTCTGCCATGAAAGTACACAAAACCATTCTGACTGACACCACAGCATGTCCTTATGGATTCTGGACCTTCTGATTTGCCTTCTCCCTGGAGCACTCTGGTGTAGCAGATGCTTCCTTGGCTGTAGAAGTCTCCAGGATGAAGATTCTCTGAGCTCAGGTCTAGCGCTGAGGAGCTTACACATGTAGCACAGCTAACACTCTACTGCTCTGACTAACCAGGGGGAGGACCCAAGTCTATCTCATTGCAACCTAAAAGGGTGAGCCAAGGTGGTTAACACTTAAACTGTCCATGGAATGCGATTAGGCACAAAATGCAATAAATCATAATATTTTACTTAACAATACAACATTATAGCAATTAACCTTTTGCAGTGACCCTGTTCTGGGCTACTGCAAGTGTTGTGACAGGTGCCATTGTGTCTGTGCGGTGAGACTGCATGAGGTATCAGGGGAAGCAGTGCGCAGGTTCTGAGCTTGGTAGGCCAAGAACAGCCACTAAGTAATGTGTTAAAGGGCTGCAAGATGAAAGGAATAGAGTGACTGAAACCTGAGAAGAGCTGTGCAGTGAGGTCCCTGAGTAGCTATGAGACTGCCGGTGTGAGCTGACGACAGAGACCTAGAGATCATCAATAACGGAGAGGTGTTACACAATGAGACTGGAGTCCATTCATCAGGAGAAACTTGTTGAGCAGTACAGAGAAAGGGACTGTCACTGTCGGGCAGTGCCAGCCCAAAGGAGAGGAGTGACTAGTGGACGGAGGGAGGTTATCTGCTCAAAGGCCTAATGTGAAGCCTGAATATTTGAGTCCTGTAGTGTGTGTGGACTGTGTAAAGGGACAGTGTTAAGCCCTATGGGCTCCTGTTACAGAGTGATCCTTCCTCCTGTCTGTACTGTGCACTGCAAGTTGTTCAGTGTGAAGATACTAGTGGTATTATTACTATCGTGCTGCTACAAGCTGAGCCAAGTGGTCCTTACAGAGGTGGTAGCCCTCTTCATACAGTGTTGGCTACCTCGTGGCTTGTGACTGTACTCCTGTTGAAACACATAATGGGCGACATGCACAGTCAGGCAGTCGGTGAGGTAGTGGCATAGCACGAGGACCCAAAGAAGCACAGGGCAGATCCATAGAAAGCGACTAGTGCAACACGGCAAGATCCGCCTAGGTGGGGCAGAGAGTTGCCTTCAACAACCCACAGTGGTACTGTAGGTACAGGTGAAAGTTGGCAGTCACTTGGGTGCAATCTGGTTGTCATGGACCTGTTGGACTGTCTTACTGTCCCCACTCAAGGAGCACTCAGAAAATTGTCATGTAAACATCAAGCGAGACTGTCCAGTATCCACCAAGACTGTCCAGTAACCACCAAGCATAAGTGTATTCTTTTTTGATAATTCTCTTTTTATTGAGCATCATAAAAGTACATAATGAAAAACTCAGGTAGGACATGATCCTCTGAATGCGAGGATATCCAATGTATGACATATACAAGATACAGATTATACACAGAGCAAATATATATCAGCAGGTACCAAGCTTTGCAGGTAAATAGTGGGGGAGGTTTTTTACCTATAGACTAAGGGGTCTATCAACCTTTTCTGCGTATATCGGGTATATTTTCAACATTATATGTCTTGGTCAACATTGGTAGAGTGAGATACTAGAGGACCAAATAGGGGAAGTAGGTTTGTGATCAGGGAAAAAAGGTAGGGGGAGGGGGAGGAATGTTGGGCGCTGCAGGTTCGAACAGAGTAAATACTTCTGCGTAGTGTTTCAGATGTTGGCATTGTTTTGTAGGGTAGAGTCTGTGTGGCGTCCTCATCTGGGATCTTGATAGGAGTTCCATAATAAGGCTATCTATCTATAGGTTCAACTATCCCCATCCAAACCGGAGGGAATCCAGCACCCTCAGGTAAAAAAGAGGGGGGGGGGGGGGGTCAGGAAAAGCGATCTTCTGGGATATATATCATGGGAACTCTATCATGGGAATCCCGCTCCATATTTACCTCAGGGACAAAATCCTAGCGCATCATCCCACTGCTGTGAAGGAAATAGAAATTTCTGTTTCACATAACAAATGGCTGGCCTACTTCACAAAGGGATGACCATCAAAAAGAGTGAATATTAGATTCTGTAAGTGGTTGTGGTGTTTGACCGTTCTCCTGTGTTACATTGGCACTTACTGTTGGTGCTCACTCCTCGACCTTGTACACACTTCTATAGAACATTAAATATGGATCAGAAAAGTGCTCCTGTATACCCATTAGTTGATTATATGTGTGGATCTACTGAGGAGAGGACGATGATATCAATGCAAGCATGGTTTGTATCTATTGATTGTGGGTTTTATTATGAGGGTCTGGAGGGCATTCTTTCAATCTCCTTGGGACATACACTGGAATACTACAAGTAGGTGCACATACATCTTGTGTGTTGTGTACTGTATATGGTTGCACTGTTTAGAACGTAGCTCAGCCATTAGGATCATGAACTTCTTAGTTGATCAGAACTGGTCATACATTTGAGTAGAATCCATTGTCCACTCTATATTGTAATCTAAAGATCATTTGTACTTGGACATGTGATAGATGAGCTTTCTGCTGATGAATTTCATGTTATGTTCCAGCTTCTGGGTTGTCACCATGCTTGATCCGTCGTGATCAGATCAAGATATACCTATTTTAATTCATGTTGAACGTCTTATTTAAAGGGGCTGCCTCATGAAGACAATGCCTGTTTATATATGAACTTTTAGGACATATAGGCATCATATAGGGGGGTTTCACTTGTCTGTGAACCAAAGTGTAAAGTCACTAAAGGGAATCTGACAGCCCCCAAACTAGAGTAAGTTGTGTATAGTGTGAGGCCTTCTTCACACGAGCGAGATTTCCGTCCTGGAGCGATGCGTGAAGCAAATGCATAGCATCCGGACTGAATCCTCATCCATTCATTTCAGTCGGTTTGTGTACGAGAGTTGTTTTTCTTTGCGTTCAGGAAAAATCGCAGCATGTTCTATATTGTGCGTTTTTCACACAGCTCTGGCTCCATAGAAGTGAAAGGGGCCTGCGTGAAAAACTGATGCAATCCGGATGCAATGTGTTTTTCACTGATGGTTGCTAGGAGATGTAGATTGTTATTATTCAGTTGTTTTTTTACGTGCTTGAAAAACGCATCCAATCCAGATGCAATCCGGACGAAAAAACAAACACACTGAACGCAATCGCAGACAAAACGGGTTAAACTTGCATGCAAAACTATCCGTTTTCTCCGGAACAGATCCTGACACAATCCGTATCACTTGTGTTAAAAATGCCTAAGTGGTGCTGAGTCTGACCTAGGCTACTTGCACACCAGCGTTTTCCTTTTCCACTATTGAGATCCGTCATAGGATCTCAATACCGGGGGAAAACGCTTCCCTTTTGGCTGCATTAATGGTCAATGGGGACAAAACTGAACAGAACGAAACAGAGTGCACCAAAATGCATTCCGTTCCATTTGGTTGTGTCCCCATCGCGGACAAAATAACGCTGCAAGTGACCGTTTTTCTGTCCACAATGTGGTCCGGAGCAAGACGGATCCGTCATGACTCACAATGTAAGTCAATGGGGACGGATCAATTTTCTCGGACACAATAGAAAGCGTCAATGTTATGGTAAAGATAGTACAACCGGATCCGTTCATAATGGATGCAGGCGGTTGTATTATCAGAACAGGTCCATGACGTACCCAGCAAAAAAGCTGGTGTAGAAGTAGCCTTATGTAGTTTTTATCTTCATGCTAACCTGCAGTCCGACTCTGTGCTCCCACAAACCAGCAGTAAAATGCACTGAGAGGACTCCTCTTTGAGTCCTCCCCATTATGTGTGTGAGCTCTGGAGTCCTCACAGTGCATTTTACTGCAGGTTAATGAGTACAGTGTCAGAATGTGAGTGTGAAGATAAAAATTACATAACCGGACTCGGCATCACTTACACTATACACTACTTACTCTAGTGTGGGGGATGTTTCGGAGCTGAAAGATTCCCTTTAAAGGGGTTGTCCCACCAAAAATATTCTACACTTTTCAAACCAGCACCTGGATCTGCATACTTTTGTAATTGCATGTAATTAAAAATTTAGCATAGCCACTGAGTTATTTAATAAAATGTATCTGTATAGCGCCACCTACTGTTTTTTTTCTAATTTCTTTGACCTGCTCACTGAGAAGGCCGCACATGCTCAGTTTCATCCTTCAACTGCCTCCTGAGCTGTGATAGGGAGAGCTGAGACACACCTCCTGAACTGTGATAGGGAGAGCTGAGACACGCCTCCTGAGCTGTGATAGGGAGAGCTGAGACACGCCTCCTGAGCTGTGATAGGGAGAGCTGAGACACACCTCATGAGCTGTAATAGGGAGAGCTGAGATACACCTCATGAGCTGTGATAGGGAGAGCTGAGACACGCCTCCTGAGCTGTGATAGGGAGAGCTGAGACACACCTCCTGAGCTGTGATAGGGTGAGCTGAGACACACCTCCTGAGCTGTGATAGGGTGAGCTGAGACACACCTCCTGAGCTGGGATAGGGAGAGCTGAGACACACCTCCTGAGCTGTAATAGGGAGAGCTGAGACACACCTCCTGAGCTGTAATAGGGAGAACTGAGACACACCTCCTGAGCTGTAATAGGGAGAGCTGAGACACGCCTCCTGAGCTGTGATAGGGAGAGCTGAGACACACAACCTGAGCTGTGATAGGGAGAGCTGAGACACACCTCCTGAGCTGTGATAGGGAGAGCTGAGACACACCTCCTGAGCTGTGATAGGGTGAGCTGAGACACACCTCCTGAGCTGTGATAGGGTAAGCTGAGACACACCTCCTGAGCTGTAATAGGGAGAGCTGAGACACACCTCCTGAGCTGTAATAGGGAGAGCTGAGACACACCTCCTGAGCTGTAATAGGGAGAGCTGAGACACGCCTCCTGAGCTGTGATAGGGAGAGCTGAGACACGCCTCCTGAGCTGTGATAGGGAGAGCTGAGACACACAACCTGAGCTGTGATAGGGAAAGCTGATAAGGCATCCTGAGCTGTGATAGGGAGAGCTGAGACACACCTCCTGAGCTGCGATAGGGAGAGCTGGGACACATCTCCTGAGCTGTGATAGGGAGAGCTGAGACACACCTCCTGAGCTGCGATAGGGAGAGCTGGGACACATCTTCTGAGCTGTGATAGGGAGAGCTGAGACACACCTCCTGAGCTGCGATAGGGAGAGCTGAGACACGCCTCCTGAGCTGCACCAGAAAAGACACTCCCCTCTGAGCTGTCAGCTTGATATAAAGCTATCAGAGCAATGAATGGGGAGATCTCTGGATCCATGTGAGGTACAGGGCTGGTTCTAGCTTTGTTAGAAATAAATTGTGTACTTTATGATGTCTGATTTAAATTTTTTACATTAGTTATGGGTTAACCCCTTTAACTAAGAGGCTCTTGCTTTGGCAGACCTGGCTTATCCATGTGATACATGGTTAGGCCTTATTCACACTGAATCACGGACCTGTGCTGTCCATGTTCTCCGCAAACAGCACACATACATACCCATTGAATTTTAATGTATTTGTATATACATCAGTGGTTTTCCACTGACTGTGGGTCAGTAGAAAAACCATGGAGACATGCGCTACTTTGGTCCGTGATGCAGACCAAGCATGCCCATGGAAGTCTATGGGGCTGTGGAAAACCACTGACATAACACAAACGGCATCCGAATTCTGTCAGTGATTTTCAAGGACCATTTGTAGGAGATGCTCTGGATTTTGAGCTGAGCAGCATCCGTGGAATATGGATGACACACAAGGGCAAAAAATGGACACACGGTTTCTACATGGATGAAACAAGGACGAATTTTCAACGGACGTCAAATGGACACGAAAATGTGAACAAGGTCTTAGACCATTTGTACAGCCATTGTGTAATTCTACATTTCCGCATGTTGCAGTGGAGACGAAAGACCAGTTGTATCTTCTGGTAAACACAGCAGAGCAACAGGCATTTCTGAATCTAGACCACAGCAATTACCAGGCTGGCTTCAAACTGCAAGCCGGGATCGGAGCTTCATGATGTAGCAGGAGCCTGTACTCAGAACCACTGGTGTTAGTAACAGCTGTCTCTTAGCACAGGAGCACTATCACTGCAGACTGAGATCCTGCACTTCCAGCCATCAAAAGACAGTGGGTGGTCTTTAAGGGGTTAAAATAATACTTGAATAAAATGTTATTAATTTGGATTTTGTGTGGATATTATATATATTTACACTCTTCTTTAACCCCTTCTACCCTGGGCCAGTTTTCACCCTTCTGCCCAGGCCATTTTTTGCAAATCTTACATGTCACTTTATATTGTAATAGCTATGGAACACTTTTATTTATCCAAACCATTCTGAGATTGTTTTCTTGTGACACATCGTTCCGTATGTGGCAAAACCTAATATGTATACTTTTTCTTTTTTATTTAAGTTTTACACAATAATAGCATTTTTGAAACCCAAAAAATGATGTTTTAGTGTCTCCATAGTCTGAGACCCATAGCTTTTTTATTTTTTGATTGATTGTCTTAGGTAGGGTCTAATTTTTTGTGGGATGAGGTGACGGTTTAATTGGTACTATTTTGGGGGCATATGCCTTTTTGATCGCTTGGTGTTGCACTTTATGTGATGTTAGGTGACAAAAAATGGCTTTTTTGGCACTGTTTTTTTTTTTTTTTTTTACGTTGTTCCCCTGAGTGGTTAGGTCATGCGATATTTTTACAAAGCAGGTTGTTACAGACACAGCAATACCAAATATGTCTACCTTTTTTTTTATTTATTATTTCACTTTAACACAATAATTTTTTGAAGCAAATAAAATATCATATTTTAGTATCTCCATTGTCTGAGAGTCATAGTTTTTATATTTTTTGACTGATTGTCTTAGGTAGGTTCTAATTTTTTGTGGGATGAGATGACGGTTTGATTGGTACTATTTTGCGGGGCATATGCCTTTTTGATCGCTTCGTGTTGCAATTTTTGTGATGTAAGGTGAAAAAAAATGGCATATTTTGCCACTGTTTTTTTTTTTTTTACAGTGTTCAGCTGTTTTGATAGAGCTGGTTGTTACGGACGCGGCGATACCTAATATGTATACTTTTTTTTATTTATTTCACTTTAACACAATAATAGCATATTTGAAACAAAATGATGTTTTAGTGTCTCCATGTTCTGAGAGCTATAGTTTTTTTTTAAACAATTCACGGACTATAATGTAATAAGGTACCACCTCTGACTGGATAACTAAATTCACTGAAAACAAGGGGAAAGTGAGGTGTGTGCGGTGTATAAAAAACAATAATTTATTGGTATCCACTAAAAACGGGAACAGAAGTGAAAACCAAATAGATTTCCCATATGGAGCGATGCGGCACTGAGATGCTCAGAGGACTGCAAAATATAGGTCATGAGCAGCAGGGGTAAGTGAACTGAACAGTGGGTATTAGCCAAAAACCTCCACCGCCCGCTATCGCCCACAGGGAAATGTATATGTGCTCAACTGGTGAAAAATAGCCCCCACCTCGCTCAGGTGGGTGTGATATCATAAAAACACCACTTGACGCACACTGAGCTCAGGGGGTGATAACGCCAGTAATGCACATGTATGTACCACTGCAGCCAACTCCACTCCCCCTATATGTCAGGGGAGGGAAATGGATATAGATAAGGCAGTGAAATTGCGAGATCCCTAATGAAATCCACATAGATGTCCCAACTGTGTTGTAAGTATTTAGGGAACTGTAAATGCAGACACCCACTGGGGATGCTCCCTAAACACCTGCCTGGTATCTGGTATTGAACGCAGGTGGAGGGATGATGCCCTCAAACTGGGGGACTCGCAAACTAGTTAGCTAATCAGGCACAAAGTTAAGCTTCATCTGAAGCAACGGTTGCCAGGATCTTACAGCTCTGACTATATCATCAGTAATTGAACTCAGCTCTACGCGTTTCATCTATCTTAGATTCATCAGGAGCGGGACTGACTGGCTGTAAAACATGTAAATATAGCTGTACATCAGCTGTCCCACCAGCGTGGTGACAGCCCCCGGCGCTAGTTCGGCCGTGAAGCGGCGGCCGAACGCGCTGCTTTTTGAAGAGAAGGTCCCTCCCTCCTCATGACGTGGGAATCCAGTGCAGGCGAATCACAAGCCAGGGGGCGGCAACCACCGCCTGTCAGCTCCTGGCAGAGACACGGCCGCACGGAATAAAAGATTGCAACATCAAAGACAAGATAGGGAAGGCTACTAAAACAGGAAACTGTGCAAAGGACAAAAAGGGGGATATGGGATGAATGTGCAGTCTGTCCACGATTCATAACTGAGGTCAGAACCCTTGGAAAATATATATTATTAGCGGACCTAGCGGTCCAAAGTCTATGTATAGTGAGCACTATCGGAATATATATAGAACCTATATTGTCAAATGAACCATAACACATATAAGCCACTCAGGGGACCGAAGATGAAATGTAAATTGTCCCCCAGGGCGGCCATGTGATAGATAATGGATATCGACAAGCAATTAAAGTCTGCCAAGATGCAGATAATAAATGGCCCACAATGAAGGCAGCACCGCAAATAGATCAATCGATAAAGCTGACATAGGAGATATGGTCGTTTAGTCCATGAGGTCGCAGCGTCCCTAATTTAAAGGTCCACTGTGCCTCCTTCTGTAGGACTCTTTGATCTAAATTACCTCCGCGAGGAGGAGGCCGTACCACTTCGATCCCCTGAAAGGATATTGCCCGTATGTCACCTGAGTGACAGGTGTTAATGTGACGGGCAATCGGGGTGTCGGCCATTTTGTGGACATCATTTAAATGCTCTCCAATGCGATGTCAGAACTTGCGTATTGTCTTGCCCACATATTGTACCCCACAGGTACATGTAATAAGGTACACCACCCCCACGGTTCTGCAATTGATAAGTAGCTTAAGGCTGACATGTCAGCCTGCATTTGTGGGAGGGGCGTAGGCGCTCTTAAAAGGAGGCACGCCCTCTCCTCATGTGCGGGCGTTTTCGGTGCCTTCCCGCCACGAACGTTACGCCCCTTACAGCAGTGCCGCTAGACAGGTAAGTAAGTCCCGTCATGGTGCCTCCGGTTCCTCCGTCTTCGGCACTTGACGGCCGGGTAAGTTCGGTCACATTCACTGCCCTCACTCACCCTCCACGCCGCGGCGCATCCATTCCAGGCGTCTTCCCTACGTCCGACCTCTGCTCCCGGCACAGTCCACAGGGGGGTCACGTGGGACGCCGGGCATGAGGTCCGCCGCAGCGTCCATGTTGCCCGGCAACGAGTTCAGTGTTCTCCTCCTGCACCTACAAGGCACGACTGCCTCCTAAGCTTCGGGGTGCGCCGCGTCCGGTTGCTTTCCCATTGTGGTCTCGTGGCCGGCTGTCCCTCTGGCTCGGCCCTGGTCTGCACGGCGTCTCTGTTACCCGGCAAGGCCGTTGGTGTCCCCCCCCCTGCGGTCACATGATCTCTCCCTGGTTCCGGTCTGCGCTCCTCTCGTCCACCGCCGCCCTCATCGTACATACCGGGCAAAGCGGGTCCGGCCCGGTCACCCGGGGGTCGGGTCCGTCCAGAGCCAGGGCCGCATCAGGGGTGCCGCTTCCACTCTGCCGCAGCGCTGGCCGGCGGTTGTTAATTTTCAATAAAGTTTCAAAAAAAAAAAGTCTCTCACACGAATACACGTTGCACACGGGAGCAGCGCAAATTTCAATTCACACTAATATCATACACACACAGGAGCAATTTAGCTCATAGTAACTGCTACAGGGTCCCCACGGGCATCCAGAGCCACTGTCAGCTGACTCAGGGAACCTTCCCCGCCCCCTTCCTCCCCTCATTCACTTGCTTCTGTCCTCTCCAGCTAAAATAAAATAAAATAAAAAATGTGTGTGGGTGTGTGTATGTGTATATATATATATATATATGTATATGTGTGTATGTGTGTATGTATATATACATATATATATATGTATGCATGTAGATAAATGAATGAATAAATAAGTTTCAACACTTTCACGCTTCAGAGATAAGTCACTCCACAGGTCAACCCTTCACACCGCACGTTCAGCAATTCCCGCTACCCTCCACGTCAGGTCCCACAACGCAGGGCATCCGCAGCCCACCAGAGTATTTCGTTAGATCACAGGGACGGCTGGGGATCCCTGGGTTGTGGGTCGGTAAATGGCGCAGTCTATGGACTGCTCCGGGCCCCCCCCCCCCCATGCCTCTGACTGTTGTTGCAGACCCTGGGTTTTCGGCCGTGCTAGCCATTTTTTTCTTCTGCCAAGGGTTTTTCAAACAATTTCCGCCCGTGTCGACCACCGCCTGTTCCACTCTGCTACATCTGCGGACGTTTCGGTAAATACTTCTTTTCAGTCACCGTTCTGTCACCAGTCACACGGCGGGTTTGCTTCCTGTCATCCCACCATGTTCATTGCCGGGTTTTCTTCAGGTTTCACGCATGTCATTTCATGCTCCAACATGTCTGTGGCCTGTTCCGTGTCAGGCTCACGCATTATTCATTACCATTTGTTGCCCATGTCGCCACGGGCTCACGTTTTTCCCAGACTATATCTGTTGCCAGTCACACTTCAGGCTCACGTATTATTTGCCGTCAGTGCCTGTTTCAGGGTTATGTTTCCAATATATCATGTCTGTTGCCTGTCACGTTTCAGGCTTACGTTTTTCTTTTCTGTTGCCAGTTACGTTTCTGGCTTACGTTTCTAATCTATCATGTCTCCTGCCTGTTACGTTCAGGCTTACGTTTTTCTTTTCTGTTGCCAGTTACGTTTCTGGCTTACGTTTCTAATCTATCATGTCTGCTGCCTGTTACGCTTCAGGCTTACGTGTTTTCTTTTTGTTGCCAGTTACGTTTCTGGCTTACGTTTCTATATGTATCATGTTGCCTGTTACGCTTCAGGCTTACGTTTTTTCTTTTATTTTTGTCGCCTGTTACGTTTCCGGCTTACGTATCCACTGTACCACGTCTGTTGCCTGTCACGTTTGTCAGGTTCACGTTTCTCTTATGTATTTATTCCCCGTTACGCTTCAGGTTTACGTTTTTTCATCCATTACCGGTTACAGGCCAGGTTCATGCTGTTAATCACTATTCTTTGTCGCTATCATTTTTTTCCAGATTCAATCAATATTATTTTCTACAGTACGACCCCAGTTTTTGTGTTCTTTTTCCAAAAAAAAAAAAAGAGTATTGTTACAGACCCTGGGTACTCTGCCGTTAATCTTCAACCAGGGATCCATGCATCCTTACAGAGGTCATAAAATTCCCCACTTGGGGTTCAACCAGGTAGGTGCCGGTTTTTTAGTCCTTCTCACTCCAGTCACACCCAAAGTTTTTATTCTCTCCACACAGTCAAGCAGCTGCAGCGAAGTATATAAAAAAAAAAAATGATGGTTCCCTATGTCACGGTTGGGACGCATTGGCGCGTTCCGGTCTGCGTAGTCTCCCCCTCACGTTACCAATTATTTTGCAGTCCCCGGGTGCTGCGCCACTCTGGCTGCGCTCGTCAGCCAGGTTGCGCTCATTTGTCCCGTTTGTGCCGACCATCGCTTTCCACTCTCTACATCCACGGAAATTTCCGGCAACTGCTTCATTTTCTACCACACATTCGCGGTCTTCCAGGCTACGCTGCTATGCAACTTCCTATTCCTTTGTCACCCGCGTCAGGGTCACGTCATAGTCACCAGGTTGTCTCCAGTCACGTCTCAGGTCACTTCTTGTTCATGTCACCATGTTTTGTTTCTCTGTCATACCTGTCCACGACAGGCTGTACCTGTCACGTGTCAGGCCTATGTATCAATTGGCGGTAACGGCCAGGCTCACGCCTCTTGCCTCCCACGGCCTGTTCTGTCCAGGCGTCCGTTCCTTTCTCAATCATTGGCCTGTCACGTTTCAGACTCACGCTTTATTACCATTGCCACTTTTTGCGCTTCAGGCTCACGTGCACATCTCACCATGTCGGGTGCCTGCCACGGTTCAAGCTCACGTTTTTTTGTTCAGTGTATCATCTGTTGCCTGTCACGTTCAAACGCACGTTTCAATCTGTCATCTTGTTGCCATGTTTTATCTGTTGCCTGTCACGTTTTCAGGCTCACGTTTTCAATTCATCATCTGTTTCTGTTACGCTTCAGGCTTACGTGTTATTTTCATTATCTGTTGCCTGTTACGTTTCAGGCTTACGTTTCTAATTTATCTTAGGTTGCCTATTACGCTTCAGGCTTACGTGTTATTTTCTTTATCTGTTGCCTGTTACGTTTCAGGCTTACGTTTTCAATTTGTCATAGGTTTGGCTGTTACGCTTCAGGCTTACGTTTCAATCAATCATCTGCTGCCTGTTGCGCTTCAGGCTCACGTGTTTTTATTTTTCAGGTGTTGCCTGTCACGCTTCAGGCTTACGTACATGGCACGCCGTGTCTGCCACCGGCTGCGCATCGATGTACGTTTCCAGTTTCCGTTGCCTCTTTCGTTTAGGGTCCACGTTCGTCACTTCTCATGCCATGGTTATCGCGCTCAGGCGTACATAAGTGTCCGGATCACTCAAAGTCTTACGTGGTATCATTTATTTTCTGTTACCTGTCACTTCAGGTTCACACTGTTAATTTACTGTTTCTGTCGCCTGTCATGTTTTAGACTCGATTCGGTAGTCTTTTCTCCGGTACGATTTCAGGTTTGATGTTTGTTTTCTCTTCAGTTTTCTTTTTCCTGTCTGGGGCCAAGTACGGTTAGCCTTCTCACGTCATTTCACGCTTAGTCCATGGTCCCGCCGTTCAGAGCACTAGACACTCGCTAGTCCTCCTTTAACCACCATTCACGTCTCGGGTGTCGCTTGCAAGGTACGGGGCTTCCTGGTCAAATGTTATTTTCTATTTGTCACTTCGCAGCTGCAGTATGTCGCATTTCCAACATCAAAGAAGGCCTATCTGTACCGGAAACACCCGCATCCAAGCGGCCCTATGGAGTTGGTCAATTCCGAAGTTGGTTACGGAGCTTAACCGGAGAGGGTTCCAATACCCTGTTTCCGCCGTAAAGCAGAGCCGTATAGGCTACTGATGGCTGAACCAGCAGCCCCGGACTTGGAGCAAGTCTCCATGTCCACCCTTCAGGTGTCCCTGGCGCAGCTACATGCCGGGATGGACTCCGTCGCCTCCTTGGTTTTCGGACGTCCAGTCCAGCCTCCTGGCCGTCAAGTCCTACTGGGGGCTGCCACCTGTCCAGTCCACTCTAGCCTTGCCAATAACCTCCACCCTAGGGCCCGTTCCCCCAGGTAGGGTTCCGTACGCTACCGAGACTGCTCCCTCGCTTTTCATTCCCTGCCGCAGCCAAACTGCTTGTCATTACAACGAATGTAGGGCCCCTTCATGCATGTTTCAGGGCTCACCCCCAGCCGATGGGTCCTCAGATTCAGGCCATCCTGTTCCACAACTATCCTTCAACACCTTCAACGATATTTGGCCAAAGTCCAACATTTCTCCATGTTGGAAGACCCCGAAAGTAGGTCGGTTTTCTGTCTCAAACGGTTAGGGGGTGTTCAGAAGAGTAGTCACGCGGTCGTCCCGAGCAGGCAGGCTGTGTCAGGGGATCATTTAGAAGCTTTCCACCTCCCTAGATGGTCTTCCTTTTGGGCTCCTTTCCAGCACTATCATAAAGGCTGCCATGTTCTTTAGTTCCGCGGGTTCTTAGGACACAGCGCATTCACCCACAGTTTCAGTCAGGTCCAAGGGTTTAACCGGGGGTCAGCTGGTATGGCACGACGACCATTTCTCCTCACATCTCCTCACTTCCAACCTCACAGGTGGGTCCACCAGTGGAGGTGAAGTTCCTCCAGTCTACCAACGCATGGGCCCGGTCCAGGTGCACAGGAGCCGGCTGGCAGCTCTGGGGGACTCCGCCCCTGACCGCCCATTGCTCCCGTTCCAGGTCTCGGCCCGCACGGCCTCGCAGTTTCATCTCCCACGTTCGCACCCTGGCGGCGGGCTTGGGTTTCAACCCCAAGACCATTTCAGGACACTCCTTCCGTATTGGAGCTGCATCCGCGGCTTCAAAGCACGACGTCCCCAGCCACGTCATCCGCAAATGGGTCGCTGGCGCTCCTCAGGCTTCTCACGTTACATACCTACCCTCAGGCCGAGATATCCCAGGCATTCCACAGTTTGGTTTTGTAACTTGGTCAGTGGCAAAGGTTTTTCTCTCCCTACTCATATGTATTTTTGCCCCCTTTTAGGCTTACCCGCGGCATGGCTAAGGGCACCTCTCCAGCCATATCAGTTTAGGCAGGTTGGTTTCCTCTCTCAGGTCTCGGCACGTTCGGGGCACCAGCTCTCTGCCGTAGCCATGACCACAAGTAGCTTAAGGCTGACATGTCAGCCTGCATTTGTGGGAGGGGCGTAAGCGCTCTTAAAAGGAGGCACGCCCTCTCCTCATGTGCGGGCGTTTTCGGTGCCCCACCCTCCCTCCCCTTTTCTTTCCATACTCCTCAGGGTATGCCCCCTTTTAGGCTTACCCGCGGCATGGCTAAGGGCACCTCTCCAGCCATATCAGTTTAGGCAGGTTGGTTTCCTCTCTCAGGTCTCGGCACGTTCGGGGCACCAGCTCTCTGCCGTAGCCATGACCACAAATGTATGGATAGCATACGATTTTTGTGTAACCGTACTGCAGAAAGTGGGGCCGGATTTAATGAAAATGCAACTGCCACAGCGAAATGTCCCTTTTAAGGGATTCGTCAACCAGCTGTGGCAGAGTTGATATTTAAGATTGCGACCTCTCCTATACGTAACCGCTGGCGTGGGACTCGCGAGATGACCGACGTCGGGATCCATCTGCAAAATACCCCAATACTTGTGAAGGATTTTGCGAATTGGGTCATTGACCTCATTATAAATGGCAATCAAACGAACCTGACCCTGAGAGTTATCCCTTTCACGAGGATTGAGAAGTAATTCCCGGGTACGTGATAACGCGTCATGATACGCCGAATAAAGTACCTTCCGGGGATAGTCTCTATTGCTAAATCGCTTGGAAAGGTCATCAGCTTTATGCTGAAAATCATCCAGGGATGAGCAATTGCGGCGCACCCTTAGGAATTGACCTTTCGGTATTCCTTTTTTCAAAGGATATGGGTGGCAGCTTCCCCAATGAAGTAAGGTATTAGTTGCTGTGCTTTTGCGATGCAGACTAGTATGAATACTGCCATCATCCGATTTTGTGATGGTCAGGTCAAGAAATGTAATTTTAGTAGAATCAATTTCAGAGGTAGAAATAGGCCGTAGTTGTTTCTGTTCAAAGCCTCTACAAACCCATTAAACTCTGTGGTGGTACCATTCCAGAAAATCAATACATCATCTATGTATCTCACTCAGAGGGTTATGTGACCTGACCATACATTCATCTCGTCTCCAAAAACCGTCTTCCTCTCCCACCAGCCCAGGTACAAATTATTGTAAGATGGCGCACAAGGACTGCCCATGGCAACGCCCCTGAGCTGGTGGTAGAAGCGACGATCAAACAAAAAAAGTTGTGATGTACAAAATCAAGCAACTTGATGACAAATGTGTTATGCGGGCGAAATTCCCTACTCCGTTCCTGTAAAAAGTACTGTACTGCCCTGCAGCCCTCAACGTGCGGGATTGAACTGTAGAGGGCCTCCACGTCAAGACTCGCAAGGAGAGTACCGTATATACTCGAGTATAAGACGAGTTTTTTGGCACATATTTTTGTGCTCAAAAAGCCTCCTCGTCTTATACTCGAGTCTAGTCTAGCTCCGGTAATACAGGCAGTGCGGGGGGCGGCGCTCACTCACTGACGTCACGCGCATGCGCCGCCTAGTGGTAGAAGGCGCGTGACGTCAGTGAGTGAGCGCCGCTCCCCGCACTGCCTGTATTACCGGAGCAAAGACAAAGTAAGAATACTGCTGTGAGCATCGGGGAGGGGGATCTGTGTATGGCACTGTAGGGGGATCTGTGTATGGCACTGTAGGGGGATCTGTGGATGGCACTGTAGGGGGATCTGTGGATGGCACTGTAGGGGGATCTGTGGATGGCACTGTAGGGGGATCTGTGGATGGCACTGTAGGGAGATCTGTGGATGGCACTGTAGGGGGATCTGTGGATGGCACTGTAGGGGGATCTGTGGATGGCACTGTAGGGGGATCTGTGGATGGCACTGTAGGGGGATCTGTGGATGGCACTGTAGGGGGATCTGTGGATGGCACTGTAGGGGGATCTGTGGATGGCACTGTAGGGGGATCTGTGGATGGCACTGTTTAGGGGGGAGATCTGTGGATGGCTCCCTGTATTTAATGCAGAGTGTGTGTGTATATAATGCACACACTCTGCATTAAATACAGGGAGTCACCCTCTTGCAGATGTGTGTATATAATGTAGAGTGTGTGCATTATATACACATACACTCTGCATTATAGCTGCATTTCCCACCCCAGTCTTATACTCGAGTCAATAATTTTTCCCATTTTTTTTGGGTAAAATTAGGGGCTCGGCTTATACTCGGGTCGGCTTATACTCGAGTATATACGGTATTCTCCTCGACGTGCAGGCCATCCAGTTTATTCACGATCTCCATTGAGTCCCTCACGTATGAGGGCAAGCCAACATAAATGGGCGCAGGATAATGTCAACATAGGTACTAACTTGCTGAATAAGACTATTAGTGCCGGATACAATGGGTCTGCCTTTAAGGGAATGTGTACCCTTATGAACCTTGGGCAGACTGTAAAAACACGCCATCTGTGGGTGTTTCAGCAGAAGCGTAACAAATACGGCCTGAAGCCTATGTGGCACTAGAATGGCGCAGGCGATGCTCTATGACAGGACTGCAGGCAATTGAAGTGGAGGCCAGAAGAGGCCTGTGGCTGCATGAAGAGGGTGAGGGGCATTATAATTGTTAGGAGAACTATTGGGGGTGGGAAGAATAGAAGTACAGGGCCTCTATAGGGGCATCATAAGTACTGAGCCTCTATATGTGGCATTATAAATATTGGGCCACTATAGGGGGCATTATAAGTACTGGGCTATTATAAGAGGCACCCTAATTAGTGGGCCACTATCGGGAACATTATAAGTACTGGGCCATTATTAGAGACTCTGTAAGTACTAGACCACTATATGGGACATTATAAGTATTGGGATACTATATGGGACATTACAAGTATTGGGACAATATGGAGGAGACATAATTAATACTGCAACCACTATAGGGGCATATAACTACATGGGACTAGTGTTGAGTGAACTTGTGTTTTAAGTTCGGCATCTAAAGTTCGGGTTATCAAAGAATCGCGTTATGGATTTCGCTACCACGGACCATAACGGAATTTAGAAACCATAACGCAATTCTTCCATAACCCGAACCCGAACTTTAGACGCCGAACTTAAAACACAAGTTCGCTCAACACTCAGGGGATTTATTATTGGGCACAATATGGAGTGCACTACTATTAATGGAGGCACTGTAGGGGAGCATTGTCACATCAGGGGTACTGTTACTAATGAGGGCACTTTGGGAGAGAATTATTGCTATTGGTAGAACTTTTGGGAGTGCTGTTACTATGGGGGGATTATTCCATATAGCATTATTATTTCTGTAGTATAGTATTTGGGGGCATGGGGGAGCACAGCAGGGTGGGTACACCAGGAGGGGGAGGATGGTGGAAAAGTAAAGAACCTAAGATGTCTGTGGGGCAAACTCTGCAGAGACGAGATGTGGCTGAAAGATGTCAACATGGTGGCATAGTCCGAAAGCAGAAGATTAAGTAAGAGAACATCCATATCAGGAGACATCACTGGATGTAGGAGGTGTGCGGTGCTGTATTCTTCTAGGGGCTATATAAATAATAGTCAGTTAAAATAAATGATTACAATTTTAGGATACATTCATACAGATTATGCACGCTGGAAGCAGGAACTTGTGTTGTCCTTGTGTTAACAGTTCTAGCACATTGGTGACCACAGATGGTTGAGTAATGTCACACCTGTGTTAAATATTTGCAAACAGCCATTTGATTGCAGTATTTCACTTAAGTGATGCAAAGGACAGGGTCAATGAAGCTAAAGAACAGTGTACTCTGGCACACTGGGCAGAGGGCAGGACTGTTATTTTCTATAAATGCATAGTGTGCGTCTATGTCGGAGGACTGTCAATAGTGGTCTGCAGGTGAAATATTTGTGATAAATAATAGGACGTTATCAGGTGACATTCACATGTACAGTAGGCCTTCAGAAAGTAGTGCGGATTGTGCCTTCTTACAGAAGTTTTGTGACTGGATTCCATTTCTATATATTGCTTTCAATAAGCCTCTTAGGAACTGTCAGCTCTGCATATCAATCAGTAGCAAATTAGACAGAAAATACCAATTCTTTGAAGCCTTTATCGCCTACTGTCAGTTAATTATGGCATTTATAATTTTTCACATCATAAGATTATCATGTGAATACAGTCCAATAGACCCGGAAATCACTATGATATAGTGAGTTCATGTCAGAGGAGCAGCTGATACATGTGCCATATTTCCTGGACTGCACACGGTCATGTATGTGCGGCCTTAGGATAGTCTGTAAGAACTGCAAAAAGGTCACGCTATCAGCTATAAAAATAAGTTAGACCGAAGATCCATTTGTCATTATGTCCACATAAAAAGCTGTTTGTTGTATGCATTGGAAATTGCCTAGGTCAATCATGACAGGCATTATGAACGTCATAAAACTGGCAGTGAAGATTTATGCTTCTGTTTTTGTTGGCAGGGGTAGCTGACCAAATAGAAGTGTTAGCACAGTAAGAATAGACACGCTGAAATTGCCAAAGTCTATCAATACCTTTGTGTAGGCAGAGTAAAGGGAGTCTGTCAGCACTTTTGACCATGTTTGACTGCTGACAGCAGTAGATAGGGGCCAGAAAAGCAGTACTAAAAACCTACCTTTTATGGAGCTTTTTTTCATCAGGATTAGGCTCCATTCACATGTCAGCTAATGGGTCCGCATCCGTTCCGCAATTTTGCGGAACAGGTGCGGACCCATTCATTTTCTATGGGGACGGAATGGATGCGGACAGCACACAGTGTGCTGTCCGCATCTGCATTTGCTGAGCGCGGTCCCGATCTTCAGGTCCGCAGCTCCGAAAAAGATAGAGCATGTCCTATTCTTGTCCGCAGCTGCGGACAAGAATAGGCATTTCTATAGGGGTGCCGGGCGGGTGTGTTGCGGATTTGCAATTTGCGGGTCCGCAACACACCACGGACGTGTGAATGGAGCCTTAGCTTTTGCAAATACATTAAGTTGTAGTGATTTGTCAGTTGTGAATGAGATGGCTCTTTGAGAGTCGATTTAAGAGTCTTTGCACTCTTTCTCTGTTACATCGGCAGTTGCATAGCTCTGTCCTAGACTGGAACTCAGGGCGGAATCTCCGTTGGGGTTCAGCATGTCACTCCCGATGTCACTTCCACCTGTCTCGCAAAATCTGCCTCCTGCCCACACCAGCTACATCAATGTCTTCGATAAGAAGGAGGCCAGGAACAACTCCCTCCAGAGGCCTAGTCTACCCACTTTCATGTCTGCGTATATCAAGAAGATTTTTGGAAGGGGTTTTATTCCCAAATCTTCCTCCCAGGCTTGAGCTGGGTTCTTCGTACTACCTGTGCTCCAAAGCAAAGACCTGCAGGATTGCTCCTTCCTCTACCGGTACACATCGCCATGGACTTAATTACAGACTTGTCATCTTCCACTAGCTGTACAGTCATCTGGGTGGTATCAGATCGTTTTTCAAAGAAGGGGTGGGGTGGAATTGGAAAAAAACGCAATTCCTCCACAGTTTTACGGGTTTTGTTTCCACGATGTTTCATTTGCGGCAAGACTGACTCGTGCCCTTCATTCTCTGGGTCAGTATGATTACAATGATACCCCATATGTATAGGTTTGTCATGTCTAAATATTGTAAAAATAAATTTTAACTTTGAAAAAAATGATTTTTTTTTTTTACATCACCATATTCTGACCCCTATAACTTTTTTATACTTACCGTATGTATACTGAGCTATATAGGGGCTCATTTTTGCGGGACAATCCATAGTTTTTATTTATACCATTTTGGAGTGTGTGTAACATTTTATAAAAAAATTTTTGGTAAGCGAAGCAATGCAGATTGGCCATTTTGACCCTTTTTTCCGTTACACCATTCGCTGTATTGGAATTAAAAAAATAATATTTTAATAGTATGGGCGTTTTTGGTCGCGGTGATACCCATGATGTTTATATGTATTGTTATTTAGGTATTTATTTTTTTATTATGCTGAAAGGGGGGTGATTTAAACTTTTTTTTTTATATATATTTTTAAACTTTCTTTTTGTGATGATTTTGAAGCTCATATATGAGCTTATAAATTCTATTTTAAAAATTTTAATTTTGCGCTATCAGGGATTTTTAAAGGGAACCTGTCACCTCCAAAACACATTTTAAACCAACATCATTACCTTACATTAGCCCCCAGTGTGTTCCTAATCATGTTTTTTATTCCTTCACTGGTTGTTGTATATTTAATAAAAACGCTGTTTTAATCTGTGTTTTCGCTATCGTCAGAGTTAGTTTGAAGTCAAGGGGGCAGCGGCCTCCTTGCTTCAAGTCAAGCTAAGCCCGCCCCTTACCTGTCCTCCCTTTACTGTGATTGACATCCTGCTGTGAGGCTGGTATCGTGCAAATCTCGTATCTGGTATCGTGCGATCCAGTCTCCGGCTCTCGCACTCAGCCGGCCACTTTCCTCTCTCTGCGCATGCCCCAGGCTTTTCCATCGTGCGCACGCGCCCGGTGCTGCTGTACAGGAACACACTGGGGGCTACTGTAATGTAATGATGTCGGTTTAAAAAGGTTTTGGAGGTGACAGGTTCCCTTTAAAATGAGATTGTCCATTTCTTATCCTGGCCTGCCCTCTGGTGGCCAAAATATTCATTGCAGCATGAACACTACAAGCCTCGTTAGTGATGCTTACAGTGTTCAGCGCGAATACCGATGCCCACATTGGCAACCGGTAGGATTTTGCACATTTAGATGCCATGATCTCACTTGATCACGGCATCTAAAGCCTTTAATTACCGCGATTGGCATTATTGCCGGTCACAGTAATTAGCCGCAGCTCTCTGCTGTATGAAACATCCGAGACCTGCCAGCAATGGCGCCCACTGCACTTGTGAGCGGGAGCCATGTTTACACATCGCTTCAGTGATGGCAGTGAAAGGGTTAAAGAGTAACTCAACTTTTGTTTAAGCTTTTGTAAAATGTCCTAAATGCCCTAATAATAAGTTTTTTTTTAAAATATACTTTATTAAGGTATTTTGTATTTTTAATAGTTTTCTCTCCCTAAAGTGCACCTTTCCCTGTACTCTTTAAATTCACTTTTCTGCACACTGCTGACTTCTCAGTGGTGTACGGAGTACGGAGTCTACAATTTATCAATGGGGCTGCAGCGTACGGAGTACGGGCAGGAGCACACACTGCTACTCCTTCCTGTGCCCTCCTGAGGTTTACTAAATCCTGGCATAGCACATGGGTACCCTGTAGCCTTGTGCTATGCCAGGATTAGCTGAGCGGATCAGGCTCCTGCCTGTGCCTGCTTCACTAAGCTAAAAGCTGACATGTAGGACTTTTAGCTTAGCGAAACAGGCACAGGCAGGAGCCAGCTCCGCTCAGCTAATCCTGGCATAGCACAAGGCTACAGGGTACCCATGTGCTATGCCAGGATTTAGTAAACCTCAGGAGGGCACAGGCAGGAGCATCAATGTGTGCTCCTTCCCGTACTCCCTGTACTGTGGCCCCATTGAGAAACTGTCAACTCCGTACTCTGTACACCACTGAGAAATCAACGGTGTACAGAAAAGAGAATTTAAAGAGCACAGGGAAAGGTGCACTTTAGGGAGGGAAAACCCGTATTAAAAATCAATTAATAAAGTATATTACAAAAAGTATTATTAGGGCATTTATTTATTTATTTTTACAAAAAACGAAATTAAAAGTTTAGTTTTTAAGGCCTGGTTATCTTCTAGGAAGCTAGTGGTGATAGCCCTCTGGGTGTGCCCCTTGGACCTGCTGTTTGCAGAAATTCAACTAGAGGTAGGTTTAACGGTCAACCTACAAGTGCCTCTATGGGTCATGGTGGTGGCTAACCACTACCTGTAATCTATTCAGAGGTGGGAATGTTTGTCCTTTAACCCTCAGGCATGAGGCTAATCCCAGTCATGCATGCCCGGACTTCCGTGGGTCCTATCATTGGCCCACCGCTGCCTTTTGTATACCAATATACTTTAGGCAGACAGTAAGATCAGCAGATCTAATAAATTAAATATTAAGTATTGACTTGCATTGGGGGTCATGCCGTCTTGCTCCGCATCCCAGGAGGGAAAGTAAACTACAACATGTTGTGGTTTGATCTCCGGTATGGGAACGCAACTAAACGGATCGGAATGCATTTTGGGGCATTCCGTTCTGTTCAGTTTTGTCCCCATTGACAATAAATGGGGACACAACTGAAGCGTTTTTTTCTGGTAAAAAGCCCCTATGACGGATCTCAATACCGGAAAACTAAAACGCTAGTGTGAAAGTAGCCTTAGCTGCTCTGCCATCATAGCTGTAAGCTCCTGTGGGTTCCAATCAGGTAACTGCTGTAACATCACATCTGTTTCACTTGTGACATCATAGGTGGGTTTTAGGTAAACTCATGACCCATCACACTCGTGTTTCTATGCGTTTCAGTCAGGTTAGCTTCTGTTATCACAACTGTGTTTCTATCTTGTAACATGGCTGTCAGTTACTTAAATGGACCCTCCAGTTCAAGAAAAATAATTCACATTGAAATTGAAGCCTCATTCACAGTCAGTGTTTTGGTCGGTGATTTACATCTGTGATTTTGAGCCAAAACCAAGATTGGAGCCTCCACAGACATAAGGTATAAGGGAAAGATCTGCTCCTGTTCTGGGTTTAGAGCCGCGCCTGGTTTTGGCTCAAAATCACTGATGGAAATCACTGACCGAACGCTGACATGTGAATGAGGCATAACTGGGGAACAAACAAAACACTTACCCGGTGCCCTCCTTTTCATCTTTTTAGCTGCAGATCCGCCAATTCCTGGGCTCCCTTTCTGCTACCCAAGATGGCCACACCACTTCTCAGTATGCCTTTGCATACTAAGCATTTGGTATCCCGAGATACCTCCTCCTGTCCTTGGATTGGCCCGCACTGCTCATGTGAATAGCGCTGGCCAATCTAGGAGCAGGGCAGGACAAGTGAGAAGCGCCACTGAGAAGTCTGAGAAGAGGTAAGGTCATCTTGAATGGCAGAAAAGGAGTCTGGGAATTAGCAGATCTGCAACAAAAAAATAAGTGTTCTGTTCTTTTCCCAGTTAATGTGAATTTTTGTTCTTGATCTGGAGGGTAATTTTAAGACGCGATCATTTATTTCACAAAAGATGAGGGTCATTTATCAACCAACTATACCAGAATACTGGCATAAAAAAAGTTGCAAACCGTTGATCTGTGACTTTTTAATTGCAATTTGCGCAAAAATGAAATTTTTATGTTGCCATAGCCACTTCCTGAAAAGGGTGCATGGCATTTGTGTGTTGTGGGCAAGGCCATCAGTCCTGATAGACTTCTTATCATGTCTACCATTTTTCTGGCCTAGATTTCAGTCATCATTTACATCTTAAAACTGATTTCACTCTAGGCGCACAGTCTGCCTGAGGTGTGCATCTTGTTAGAACTCAAGAGCATCCTCCGGTGGCACAGGGGATATCAAGACTGGCATAGAAAATGTCAGTCTTGATAAAGGTACCCCTGTGTTACTATTCGGCAAGTTCCTGATTCATCACAAATATGCTTTTTTCTTATCATAAGTGAGTTTCCACCAGGTCAACTATTTTGACAAGTCTGTTTTAGCCAGGTAAATAGCTGGAGGTTTTCTGTGACATCAAAAGTGGGTTTCAAGATGATGTGATATAGCGACTAGTTTTAGTGAGGTAAGCAACTGTGAGATCATAAGTATTTCTAAAAACATAATGGCCCAGGCATAAGCTTAGACAGCCTGCCTAAACCTACACCAGGCTGGATGATAAATCTTAGACACTTTCTCTGACAGCCGAATTTTGGACCAAAATGGTTCATCTTAGGCCACTGTTTCGTGTGAAACTCCGCTTCTGCTAAGCCCTGCCCCTTCGTGTCGGGAGAAAGTGTAGGAACCCTAGATTGCGCCAATTTACGCCACTTTTTTACATCACCTTTCTGTGATGAAGGTTACTGGTATATAAGCATAACTAACAGGGTAGCCAATACAGCAATTGCTATCGAGCCAATTAGTCAGTGGCTGATGGTGATCATGATGAAGTGGGGCCCACAGGTTTAATTTTATTACAAGTATGATTCAGCTGGGTAAACTGCTGTGGCATCACAACTGATGTGAAGTCAGGTAAGCTCAGGGGGTAAACCATGAATTTTATCTCAAGACACGGAGGCTCCTATTGCTTAACCCTTTCTTTACTGTACCACACAGCAGCAAAGAAAAAACAACAACATAACCACCAATGGGCTGATAGCCACGCCCCCTTAGTCCCATAGCTGCCACCCAGCTAAGTATCCACACTGATCTGGTTTCAGGTTTTTGGTGACATTATATGTGTATATTTCACAAATTCGTTATATTTTCCCCTATAGAGAGAGTTTCCCTCTTATATTAGCTTGTACTTCACCCTATTTTGTTCCTTCTATTAGGTTCCTTTACCCTCCTGTTTTTTTTTTTTTGCCTTCCCCTTCCGCCTGCCCCTAGAGTTTCCCCGGTGGTCTTACTTTCACCTGGTCCGTTTCTCCCCGCTCCATTATCGGGGGTTTTCTCTCCTCAGCGTCCGCTCGGCGCGCCCGAGATCTCGCGAATTAGCGCGGGATCTTGGGCGCCATCTTGGTTTTCAACCTCCGCCTTCCTTGCCGTTGCGGCGTCCGAAATCTCGCGAGATTTCGGACGCCATCTTCTCACTTATCGCCGCTCCGCTCTCTGTATTCGGCTGGCGGCTCACAACTACTGCACGCCGGCGGCTGTTCTGTCTTAGGTGTGGGTGACTAACCCCATCTCTCACTGTCCCTTAGCTATTATAGGTTAGTGGGGAGGCAGCGTTTTTCTCTCCAGGGTCTGAGATTATAGTTGTTCACTGTTACCACTGTTACCAGTAAATAATCATTACAATTAGAGGATGTCTTCTCATAGGGCCCTTACACCAGCTCGAGGTAGCTCTGGTCAGGAGGATAACCCTCCTCCTTCTGCCTTACAAGGGTCCATGCCTGCATCAGGTGGAATAGTTCCTATATCCTCGGATGCGCAGGCTCTGGCCCTTCAACAGTCAATTTCTAATGCCATTATGACTGCTATGGGGTCCATGTCATCAGTGCGGACCCATTCCATCTCCCAGGTCCTTATTGCCAACCCGTCCACTAGTCTGCCCCCTAATCCACCTCCCTTGCCAACCCCAGGTTCCTCCAGAATCGATAGCAATGATGGCTCGGTACCATCCCATGACGGCGCGCCTAGGTCGCGCAAACGAGCCTGTCCGCGCCAGGCAGAACGAGCACTGCAATGGAAATCAGCCCGTTCCCATCTGAGTCTGATTCTGACTCCTGCAGAGAGTCCGAGGAGGAGGCTTTACTGGAATCTCCACGCAATTCCGAGGAGGAGGGCATAGACATGGCAGATGACCGAGAGGCATCAGTGGCTTTCTCGCCCCGGCCACTACGGCCTACTTTTACTAAGTCAGCTACGACTTCTAGTTCGCCCGTTCCCCTTGCGGACCCTGCGGGCGATCCATTATTTGATCCATACTCCCTCCACCACCCTAGGTCCGCTGAGTATGTCGGTTACTTAGGGGCTCCCGCCTCACTCGGCCTCGTTTTACTAGTTCCTGGGTCGTCTCCACGGTATTGTCCTTCATTTCGGGTTGGCCGGCTAATGATGGCTTATCACTTCGGCAGTTGTCGGCCAAGTTGGTCACCCTCTCTTTTGTCTTATCTCGTGTAAGAGAGTTTCGGACGCCCGTTCTTTCACTCTGGAGGGGGTGACCTTTAACATCGCTAGACGTACTAAGACAAATATCAGGTCAGTCTCCTATCCTAGTTTCCTTCATCTTTGGCACTTTGCCCTGTCGCATGTTTGAAGGAATACGAATCCAGGACTCTGTCACTTCGGTCCTCATCCTCTTCACAGTTATTAATTTCCTTCCGGAGACCTTTGGGTGAAGTGGATTCTATCCCTGTCGGGTATAGACACTGCGATCTTTACGGCACATTCGGTTCGTGGGGCCTCCGCCACGTCCTTGACTATGTCGGGGGCACGCCTGGAGGATGTCATGAGGCTGGCAGACTGGTCACGGGCATCCACATTTATCGGATCCGCACATGTTCGCCTCTATTGTCAACCGGCTTTAAACTAGCAATAGGAGCCTCCGTGTCTTGAGATAAAATTGCATGATTTTCCTATTTTATGACGTAAAGTCGTGATTTTATGAAAGACACGGAGGCGAGTATTGACCCGCCCTTCTTTTTCCCTCCCTGCGTTGACTTTGGTTTTAGTGAATATTTATGATAGGTGTATGTATTTATATTTGCACCTGGTTATCTGTCCCAGTGTTGTTTTGTAGACGCCTTGGTTGCGTTTGTTCTCCCTACTATTATCTGTTTATTTTTCTCCTAATAGGATGAACCTGGAGAACGTCGGATGAGAGGTTGATCCCCTTCGTTTGCTGACAGTGCTTCGCTGTCGTTTTCAGCTTCGTTTGGTTCTAGTTGCGATGGCTGGTTCCAGTTCATTCGTTTTTCTTCGGATGGAGTTTCGTTGCGTTTCCTTGAGGGTGTCAAGTCGACAAAGAAAGAGGAAGATTGCTAGGATGGAGCTTCCTTTATATGGGACTAAGGGGGCGGGGCTATCAGCCCATTGGTGGTTATGTTCTTGTTTTTTCTTTGCTGCTGTGTGGTACAATAAAGAAAGGGTTAAGCAATATTCGCCTCTGTCTTTCATAAAATCATGCAATTAGCACTCCGCTGTTAGTGTCTGACCTTGGTTATTTAGATACAGCTGAGAGCTGATAATTATGAAACCTGATGTTCTCGCTATTTTGAAGTCTTTTAGGCTGCAAAGCGTGTTTAAAGAATGTATGGTATGAGCTATTCGTCCGGACAACAAAGAAATAATAAATCTAGGAACATCTTTACATTGTACAGTATGTCTTATCTATGGATTGTGGGCTTATCTAAGAGTGCTTCTGGTTATTTATTTATTTATTGACAATAATTTTTAAGGGATTGATGAATATACACAATATTAATTTGCAATATTTGGGAATTGAGTCAGCACAACCTGTATATAGGTGCAGATCACTATGGCGAAATACATATACAAACGGAGAATACAAATGTGATCGCACTCTATATCCAGCATTCTGCCCTGCCTCCATGCTGGATGAGACATTGGTGTACATTTTGGCCAAAGCGTAATAAGCCACTCACCGCGTCAAGGTTGCCTCCATTTGAGTGGAGGCAACCTTGACACGGTGAGTGGCTTATTATGCTTTGGCCAAAATGTACACCAATGTCTCATCCAGCATGGAGGCAGGGCAGAATGCTGGATATAGAGTGCGATCACATTTGTATTCTCCGTTTGTATATGTATTTCGCCATAGTGATCTGCACCTATATACAGGTTGTGCTGACTCAATTCCCAAATTTTTTTCTTTGTAGTATGTATTGGAGGCGTGGCGATCTCCTTTGAGTCATGCACACCTGACCAGTTAATCTGTCCTGGAGGCTGGTTTTAAAGTCAGTATAAAACTGAGTCTGCTTATATAGAACCTACCAGTGGCCATTTGGCTCCAGGAGAAGTATATGGTGGGCTCAGCGTGCATGTTGGTACTTGCATCCCTGGATCCGATGAAAGCTGTAATGGCACCGGACGGGGTTAAAAGCAGAGTGTGCTTGGCGTGCATGCTGACCTGCATTCCCTGGATTTTTGCGGCTGTCATGGCCCATGAACAGGTAGGAACTAGTGATAGGGTCCACTCAAATGGAGGCAACCTTGACGCGGTGAGTGGCTTATTACGCTTTGGCCAAAATGTACACCAATGTCTCATCCAGCATGGAGGCAGGGCAGAATGCTGGATATAGAGTGCGATCACATTTGTATTCTTTATTTGCAATATATTGACTTGTAATCTTGTCTCTGATGCAAATTACACTCCTCAACATTGAAATTTCAACAGCAAGAAGGACAAGCCATAATGTTATAAATTGAGAAAGTAGTAGGTGATCTGCAGATGATCATATTTTCAAGCACTTAGCTTCAATCTGTTATGTTGGAGGGACATAAAAGTTTTGAAGCCACATGAAATCTCAAAAATCAAATCAATCATGTAGGATGATTATGCAATGCCTCCTGTTTTTTTTTGACGTGCTAGTTATTGCCACTTGTTGCAATTGAGAGGGACAGAATTTTAGAACTGAAAGATTTTATCCAGCTACAGGTGTTCCATTGAGCTTATGTTGCCCCTCTCAAAGGCGATCATGGAGCACACTAAAATGCTCTTCTGTGAGGAGTCCTGCTTTTGTGTCAGATGCAATGATATTCAGAAATTGGTCTGGAGATCACGTCGGCAACACCATGACGAGGCCTTCACAAGGGTACGTCACACTGGTCCTACTCCTGGGATTATAGTGTGGTGTGGCATAACGTATGGTAGTCGGACCACTCTAGTCTTCATTTTAAAATGTTTCTACCACTTCATTTTCACATAATTAGCTTTCAGACACTAGCGATACGCTAGTGTCTGCTCTCCCAAACAATCCTAATATAACTGTTTATTGTCCTGCCGTTTCGCTAAAAATCACACTTATATTGATATGCTAATGAGCCTCTATTTGCTATGGGGGCGTCATTAGCACCTAGAGGCTCGGTCTACCTTCCCAAAATGCCGCCGCCCAGCGCGTCCCTCCAGCCCGCCCATCTCCTCCGGAATGCGATCAAGCGGACGAATTCTCGCGCATGCGCTGTGCGCGTCTGTATTCGGCGCATGCGCAGTGAATGTCTGACCGCTTCCCTGCACAGACATCTCCACTGCGCCTGTTCCTCGGAGCACTATGACGTCATCGGCGCAGTGGAGATGTCTGAGCAGGGAAGCGGTCAGACATTCACTGCGCATGCGGCGAATACAGACGCGCAGGGCGCATGCGCGAGAATTAGTCCGCTTGATCGCATTCCGGAGGAGATGGGCGGGCTGGAGGGACGCGCTGGGCGGCGGCATTTTGTGAAGGTAGACCGAGCCTCTAGGTGCTAATGACGCCCCCATAGCACCTAGAGGCTCATTAGCATATCTATACAAGTTTGATTTTTAGCGAAACGGCAGGACAATAAACAGTTATATTAGGATTGTTTGGGAGAGCAGACACTAGCGGATCGCTAGTGTCTGAAAGCTAATTATGTGAAAACGAAGTGGTAGAAACCCTTTAAGTACACTAACAGCTTGGTGTTACATTGATTTGGTCGTGGAACCAGTAATATATCTATTTCTCCAAAGCGTCCCAGGAGCCATTTTTCAACAGGACAATGCCAGGCCGCATGTTGCTTGGGCTACTGTGAGCAGCCTTTGTGGCCTAAATGTGCCAACATGTCCTTCAACATCTCCAGACTTGTCTCCATTAAGCACATCTGGAATGTCATTGGTCAGCAATTGCAAAGGGAACTGCCAGCAGCAAATCTTGATGTGCATGGCCAAGTGCTTTCATCATGGCAGAACATTCCTCAGACAACCATTAACGACCTCATTTATAGCATGCCAAGGCATCTAAATGTGTATATTTTTGTACATGGCGCTCATACTCGATCCTTAATAAATTGAGATTAGAGTTGAGCAAAACTTAAAGCTACTTTCACACTGGCGTTTTGGTTTTCCGTTTGTGACATCCGTTCAGGGCTCTCACAAGCGGTCCAAAACGGATCAGTTTTGCCCTAATGCATTCTGAATGGAAAAGGATCTGCTCAGAATGCATCAGTTTGCCTCCGTTCTGTCTCCATTACGCTTTGGAGGCGGACACCAAAATGCTGCTTGCAGCGTTTTGGTGTCCGTCTGACAAAACTGAGCCAAACGGATCAGTTCTGACACAATGTAAGTCAATGGGGACGTATCTGTTTTCTATGACACAATCTGGCACAATAGAAAACGGATTCGTCCTCCATTGACTTTCAATGATGTTCAAGACTGATCCGTCTTGGCTATGTTAAAGATAATACAAACGGATCCGTTCTGAACATATGCAGACTGTTGTATTATCTGAACGGATCCATCTGTGGAGATCCATGACTGATCCGTACCAAACTCTAGTGTGAAAGTAGCCTAATCTGAAGTCACTTTGTTCAAAACTTCGGAATAATACTGTACAGAGATTAGTCTCCATACAGTATTAGAATGTATGGGCTACGATGAGCCTAAGTTAGTTATTCACGAAGTCGGGTGTACCTTGGAACCGAAGCTGGGTTCGGTTTCAAGTTTTAAAGTGTTTTTTCACTTTAAAAATCAACTACCAAAGTTATTCAACGTCGTCATGAGCAACTTCGTGAAATAACTTACTTCGGTTCATCGGAGCCCATACATTCTAAAAGGTCCATTTACACGTCCGTATGTGTTTTGCGGATCCGCAAAACACGGACACCGGCAATGTGCGTTCAGCATTTTGCGGACCGCACATCGCCGGAACTCTCATAGAAAATGCCTTTTCTTGTCCGCAATTGCAGCACATTCCGGCCCCATTGAAAATGAATGGGTCCGCACCTGTTCCGCAAAATTGCGGAACAGATGCGGACCTATTTCGCAGACATGTGAATGGACCCTTATACTGTACAGAGATGAATCTCCGTAGAGTATTATTCTGAAGTTTTGAACGAAGAGACTTCGGATTAAGCATCTGAAGCTTGCTTCGCTCAAATCTAATTGAGAAGTTTTGAATACTTTTTTCATTTTCTACATTTTTATCATTTGCATATCATTAACGTGTTTATTGATCCTGCAATTTCCATAATTCCACATCTTTTCCTTCTTGGTGTTGCAATTTCAATGTTAAGGAGAGTAAATGGAAGTGATAAAGCGGTTTTACTGGTCTGTAGTTCCTTCTAGAGCAGAGCTTTTCAAACTATGAGATGGACCTCATTGGTGAGGTGCCCACTAGTTGTTGGTAAAGGCACAGCTGAGTTTGACCATATCCAGAATATACCTTTTATGGCTGCAGCAATCTCTGATTTATTAACAGTTAAATTCTCCTCTGCTTATTTTAATGTTACACTGGGTTCAAGATATACAAATTATGATAAATTTTCCATTTTGGCATGGACTGCAACAAATGGTGAGGCCTTAGTAGAAACTGAAAAAGAAACGCTGATCTAGAGCAAAAGAGCAGTGCAAGAGAACTGCATAACACACAAAATGTATGTTCATTCACCACTCTTATGAACAGGTTTAGGATAGGAAAAAAATGTCTGATCAATCGGGGTCTGGTCTCAGAATGTGCCTGAGTAAACCATGAATAGGATACAGCACTCCGGCAAAGGTAATAAAACACTGAAGGCCTGTCCAAAGGATAGAACATCCATGCTAAAGTCCAGAAGAACTGATAGATTCAGGTTTTCCTTATAAATATGTTATACCAATAAAAACGGCAGAATTCCCAATAAACTACAGTGCAACAACATTCCCTAATTATGCCATTAAAGAAGACACGAGACACAACATGTAAGAACTTTGCTTAGTTTTTTTAAATAATATTGTGGTCTTATTACATTTGTAAAATTTATTACTACAAATCTAAAACAGATTTTTAGCTGTTGTAACACTAAGTCTAAAATAATAAGACAGGAAAAGTAAGAGAAGACATTGGGAACAACATCCTTGAAGGAAATAAAACATGGTTGATGACGACAGAGGGATATTTCTTTAAAGACTCTATAAAAATGCAAATAGGGTGCTGGCTTGGTACAGAAATAGGAGAATTCAATGAGAATTAGCCCAAATATGCCTCGTCAACCATGGGAAATAAAATGTAAAATCTGTCCTCAAACCACAAAACTTCAAATGTGTTTCAACACCTTCTTAACATTAATTCTTCAGCTCTAGGCCTCCAATCTTCTACTGGAGTACAACCACCCTTGTGTGCGAAGCTGCTCTGCGAACTCTTACTTCTACTTTGTGTCAAGCTTGGCCATTTCCTGCACATAGATCCCAATGCTTTCGCTGTCAAACAGAAGGAAGTAAATATTCTTCACAGTGGATGAGCTGGAGGAGCCAAAATGGCTGGAGATGGCTCGCAGAATGACCTGAGCCGCTGTCTGCTTGGGAAAGCCGTTTCTGCATGGTGAGACAAGCACAAAAAATGTTGGTCATAAATCATTTGCAACACATTGTAACAACTTCAGCACCATTATGACTACATGGGACAGAATGTAGATTTTGCTGCGGACCGGTCACTGATTTCACCCTATGCATTGCACAGGGTAAAATCCACAAAATAAATTGACATGTTGCAGCTTTAAAGAGTAACTAAACTTTTATAATAATTTTTAATATGTCCCTAATAAAAAAATTCTAATATACTTTTAATTTATTCATTTTCTATTTCTACTATACTTTTACATCCCTAAAGCACACTATTCAGTGTGTGCTTAAAACGCAGTTCTCCCTACACCGCTGACAGCTCAGCGGTGTACGGAGTACTCATTTTATGAATGGGCATCAGCAGCGCAGGTAGTATGGGCAGGAGCACACATTGCTGCTCCTGCCCGTGCTCCCCGGACAATTACTAACTCTTGGCATAGTACACGGGTACCCTGTACCCATGTACTATGCCAGGATTAACTGAGCGGAGCGGGCTCCTGCCTGCTCCTCTAAGCTAAGAGAATTGCATGACAATTCTCTTAGCTTATCAAATCCAGGCATAGTACATGGGTACAGGGTACCCGTGTACTATGCCAAGAGTTAGTAATTGTCCAGGGAGCACGGGCAGGAGCAGCAATGAGCGCTCCTGCCCTTACTCCTTGCACTGCTGCTGCTCATTCATAAAATGAGTACTCCGTACACCTCTGAGCTGTCAGCGGTGTAGGGAGAACTGAGTTTTAAGCACACACGGAATGGTGCGCTTTAGGGATGTAAAAGTATAGTAAAAATAGAAAATTAATAAAGTATATTAGAATTTTTTTTGGGGGGGGGGGGGGGGGGGGATTAGGGACAACATATTACAAATTATTATAAAAGTTTAGTTACTCTTTAATTCCTCAAGCAAAAGGACAATTTTCGTATTTGGAGGTTCGGTTTTTCCTCCCCCCTTCCAAGAGCCATAACTTTTTTTACCTTTACATTCACCCAGCCTTATATGGGCTTATTTATTTTGCAGGACAAGTTGTATTTTTAGTGACACCATTTAATTCACTCTATCTTGTATTGGAAAATAAATCTTTGCCGGGGGAAATAAAAAAAAAAAGCACATTCACCATAGTTTTTTCAGGTTTTTATGGCGTTTACTATACGTTAACAATGACATGGAAAGCTTATTTTGCGGGTCAGTACTATTACGGAAAAACCAAATTTTTGTAGTATTTATTTCAAATTGGTAAAAAAAATAAAAATGCATTGCCATATCATGACAACCATAACTTTTTTTGTGTTTTCATCTACAGAGCTGTGCGACGGCTTGTTTTTTCGCAAGGTGAGCTCTAGTTTCTTTCTTGGACCATTTTGGGGTACATTTGACTTTTTTATCACTCTTTATTCAATTTTAGGGCAGTGACAAAAATGGCAAATGGCGCATTTAGATTTCTTTTCCTGTTACTGTATTCAATGTCCATTAAAAACATTTTTTATTGTTTCTTTTTTATACACGGTATGTAAAATTGGATAAGTGAGGGAGCGATTAGAATTTTTAGATTCTTTAAAACCTTTTTACCCCCACTGTAATTTAGTCCCCTTAGAGAATTTCAATATGTGATCGTCTGATTGCTTGTACCATAGACTTCAATTGAATACTATTGCAGTCTATGGGATTTTTACAAGCTGCCTGTCAATCCATGCCACAGGCTTTGCAGGCAGCTCATTATGACAGGAGCCTCCACAAGACCTTAGGCTATCACAGCAGCCAATAGGAACTCCGCAATTTCACCACAGGGCCCCCTCTCCCTCTAACTACACAGGTGCCGCGGTTGCCATTGACAGCGGCATCTGAAAGGTTAAATGACCAAGATCAAGATCATCGCCAGTCATTGAGGCTGGGTGCTGGCTGTATCGTACAGTCAGCACCCGCCATGTATGGAGTGGGAAGGAACAGCTGCTGACTCCTTTCCATCGACTCTTGCACCATGCTGACATCACAAAGGGGTTAAAATTCGCACTGCAGGTGAATTTGTACTGTGGATATTTTTACAGCAGGTGGATGAGGTGTCTTAAAATCCAATTCACTTTGCTGCTACTGTAAAATGCTGCAGATTTGCAGCATGCAAATCTGAAGTGTAACTGTCCTATGAGGACATCAAGTAATATGGCATCCATAATCCAACTAAGGCTCTGTTCACACTTCATTTTAGTAACATTTTGTGTATGCTTTAGGAAATCTTCCTGTGCATACACTGAACATATCCACAAGGCTCCATTCACCTGGCATTTGTCAAAAGAGTTGTCATACCTCTATTATATGGGAAAGTATAGTTTGCTGTGCTTTCCTATACAATGGAAGCCTGTGGGCGGCCTAGGCCATGGCCTACATTGCAGGTTTCATCCCTACATATGACTGACATTAATACAGCGCTACTAATGGTGGATTTGGCAAACAATCTGTACACACCTGCCACTTGGGAAAGAAGGAAATGCCACAGATTTGAGCTTCTTCTCTTCAGCGACTGATAAACAGTTCTTGATGGTCTTCTCCAGCTGCTCTTCACACTTGTCTGCTCCCCACTGCGGGATGTGGCAGTGGATGACAAACTTGGCTGCTAATCCATTCGCTTGACTCAGGGCAGCTAACAAAGAAAGCATAGTCATTTATAGAGATGGTGACTTCATGAGTTCTTCAAATATGAAGCAAATAATTAAAAGGAAAAATGTGAAACAATATTCTACAGTTAAATTCAAAAATGCTAACTGTTGAGTACGTAGATACTTTACTTATCTTCTACAGACTGTAAGCTGTTTTCTTTTCCGTTAAGATAAAAAGTCAAATTCAGAGTTCTGTCGGTTTCCTGTTCCCACAACAGTACATTGTGGGAGCGCACAGAACTAAGCTATTGGGTTACTCCTTCTATGTACATTAAAACGGCAACAACTTATTAACCACTTGCTGCCCGCCCGCTGACTATATGCGTCCGGGCGGTTGGCAAGCATCACTGCACAGATGTTTTAAAAAGTTCTCGCAGAGAACACAGCTGCAGGCTAATCGTGCAGCTGCTGGAGCGGGGAGACCGCTGTCCGTAACAGCATGGCTCCCCTTAGAGAAGGCAGGGACAGTGTTTTATGGTCCGTGCCTTCCTGATCGCTGTATACACAGCACTCAATGAGAATCGTGTATACACATCAGGAAGCGGCATTCGAACCCAGCGATCAGTGATTGTTGAGGGCTTAGTAGACCCCGCACAGCTCTGCAGAGAGGTTGTACACCTGTGTACAACCTCTCTGTGGGCTGTATTCCCCCTGTAACTGGGGCTACTATGTCACCATTTAGCTTTCCGTTATTCTGATCTGTCAGAAGAACAGAAAGAAAAAAACTGATTTGTTATTTTGAGCATCAGTTTGTGTCCGTTCTGTCAGAGACAGTTGGGCTAGTTTCACAGCAGTGAACACCCTGCCAGATCTCTTTGCATTCCGGCATTGCCAGAAGTTTGTAAATCTCAGTCTGGCCCCATTAACTATAATGGGGACCTGCGGAGATCTGGCTGCAACCTGGCAAATATGCAGAGAATCGGATGGAAGAAAACCTGCATGCAGTACTTTTTGTCAAAAATAACGGATCTCTGATGGAAGTGACACAAACTGATCATAACTGATGCTAGAAAAAAGACGGATCAGTTATTTTTATTTATATTATTAGTTTATTCTGATCCGTTTTTTCTTCTATTTCTCTTGTTCTAACAGTACTGAAGAACGGAAAGATAAACGGTGAAGTCAGCCTTACAAGAGAAATCAGCAATAAAAAAATAAAAAATGTAATGTTAAATGTCCCCCAAAAGGTGTTTGTACAAAGCAAAGTAAAAAAAAATATTAAAATAAAAAGGCTGCCACACCACAGCTTCTAGCCCCACCCTGGTGGGTGACTAACCTATACATCCCATGAATAAAAGTGACCGTTATTGAATGAGTACATCATTAAAAAAATAAATAGTTGCATGCTGTGCTATTAAATTTATTTTTTATGCGAAACCTTACTTTATAACATTTTCGTGGCTATAAAAAATACGAAAATAAAAAATGACAAAACAATAAAGCCCCATATATCATTAATAAAGGCGCAAAAATGATTACATAACTCATTTGCTAAAAAAAAGTAATGGAAAATGCCCCTGGTCAGGAAGGTGGGTAAATGGGCCGGACTTTAATGGGAACCTGTTACCATGAAAATGCAGTGCAGTCTGCAGGCAGCTTGTTATAGAGCAGGAGGAGCTGAGCAGACATTATACAGTTTTGTGGGGAAAGATTCAGTAGTCATGAGAGCGGTCCTATTCACTGACTGACAGCCTTTCTTGTGTGAATATGTATACACTTATAGCGGTCACTGATTAGGACTGCACAAAGCTATTGGGGGAGTTATCAAACTGGTGTAAAGTAGAACCGGCTCAGTTGCCCATAGCAACCAATCAGATTCCACCTTTCATTTTTGACAGCTCCTTTGGAAAATGAACAATGCAATCTGATTGGTTGCTATGGGCAACTGAGCCAGTTCAACTTTACACCAGTTTGATAAATGACCCCGTATATATTATTCTGCTCAGCTCCTTCTGCTTTATGACATGCTAACTGAAAATTGCCCTTAATTTCATGGTGACAGGTTCCCTTAAAAGGGACATGTGCTGCTAGATTGCCACTAGCACGTCCACAATATACATTTTCCATAGCTCTATATATACAAATGAGACAAGTAAGGAGCCCAAGGGGCTGTTACCAATGTTTCAGGAGCCCAGCACCGCCCCCATCCTCTCTGAATCTCCTCCTTGCTCCCCTGATGTCACATAGAAACACATAGAAACATAGAATGTGTCGGCAGATAAGAACCATTTGGCCCATCTAGTCTGTCCAATATACTGAGTACTATGGATAGCCCTTGTCCCTATCTTATATGAAGGATGGCCTTATGCCTATCCCATGCATGCTTAAACATGCCCTTCACTGTATTTGCAGCTACCACTTCTGCAGGAAGGCTATTCCATGCATCCACTACTCTCTCAGTAAAGTAATACTTCCTGATATTACTTTTAAACCTTTGAAGCATAGTAATCTAGTGCCCTATTGTCAGCATTATAGACAAGGATAGGACTGTTCTATTAGGCCTCATGCACACAACCGTTTTTGTGGTCCGCATCCGTGCAGCATTTTTTGCGGCTCAGGTGCGGACCCATTCACTTAAATGGGGCAGCAAAAAAAAACAAAAAAAACAAAAAAAAACATCCGTTGCTCCGTTCCGTGGCCCCGCAAAAAAAATATAGCATGTCCTATTCTTGTCCGTTTTGCGGACAAGAATAGGCATTTCTACAATGGGCCGCCTGTTCCATTCTGCAAATTACGGAAGGCACACGGGCGAAGATTCAATATTAGGGGTGCTTTTAGAGTGGGGGAATTGGGGGGCACCTAAAGCAGAGGCATTGGGGGGACCTAGGGCAGAGTTCCCCCAATGCCACTCTGAACTCTGCAGAGAGCAGCACACATACACAGATCTATGTCTGCTATAAACAAATCCCATATTCTCCCCTTACAGTCTCCTACAGCTCACTGCTGTCACACACCTGAGAAATCAGCCCAGCACCGCAGAGGAGTCCTTCTCTCCAGCGGCCACAGTTTCCTGACAGCAGGGAGGGCAGGAGGGGGCAGACACCTTCTCTCATCCTTCACATCCAGAAGCCACAGAAGTCTAGAAGATACTGTGGGGCCTCCTGTACAATGTACACCAGTAGGAGGCTGCATCACTGTGTGATACTGCCACCTAGTGGTTACAATAATTATCTCTCCTGAGAAAGGAGAAATAGGACTCATCTTCTCTCTGGCGCAGGAGACTGGGGGCCCACCGAGGAATCCCCATCTTCCCCGGTGGGCCAGTCCGAGCCTGGTCACCACTGTGTACTGATCACAGAAATTAATATTACTTTACCTCCAGTCAACTCCAAAGGTCCATGAGATTTACGAAGCTCTTTCACAGCTTCCAGGAACTCTTTTCCTCCAGCTTTTTCCAAGGCATTTCCTATACACAAAAAGACATGACAACTATGATTAGCATGATAGTACCAAGCCATTTTTGGGCTTCAGGCTATACAACAAGACAGCGATCCCAGGTCTGGTTTGATAAAGAGTAAGTTGTAGTGGATATACTGTATATACTGTACTTGCAGTTCTCACTTCAACCAGTGTGAAGACCCAGACCCCAGCTAGAGATAGAGCAGGTTGAAGTGGATACACTGCATATACTGTAGTTGCAGCACTCACTTCAACCAGTGTGAAGAGCAGAGGGAGGGGTGCAGAGCAGAGGAGGATGTGCTGGCAGCATGCAGGAAGTGATGGAGGATCTGTGATGCTTCTTCTGTTCCTATATGGCTACAGATGACACCAGGAGAATGGTAACAGATTTGTTTCATGTTATCACCCTCTCTTATCACTTGCTCATCTAATTGCTCCACTGCCCCTAACCAAGGCTACTTTCACACTCGCGTTTTGTGCAGATCCATCATGGACGGATCCGTTCAGATGATACAACCACCTGCCTCCGTTCAGAATGGATCTGTTTGTATTATCTTTAACACAGCTAAGACAGATCCGTCTTGAACACCATTGAAAGTCAATGGAGGACGGATCTGTTTTCTATTGTGCCAGATTGTGTTAGTGAAAACGGATCCGTCCCCATTGACTTACATTGTGTGCCAGGACGGATCCGTTTGGCTCAGTTTCATCAGCGTTTTGGTGTCAGTCTCCAAGGCGGAATGGAGACTGAACTGATGCATTCTGAGCGGATCCTTTTCCATTTAGAATGCATTAGAATGCAAACTGATCCGTTTTGGACCGCTTGCGAGAGCCCTGAACGGATCTCACAAACGGAAAGCCAAAACGCCAGTGTGAAAGTAGCCTAAGCTGTTTATTGAATGCATGCCCAGCTGTTTAATCTACCAGATGCTGAGTTTTTGATTGCAGCACCTAAGCGGTTTTACAGAAAAAGTTTAAAAAATAACTTTTTTCCCCTTACACAATAAAAATTTATAAATGACACATAATTGTGCTAAAGTAATTAAACAAACTATATAACTGTAGTATTGTAATAATAGGTGTACATGTGTCTTTGGTAAACCAGATGTTTTTCTGCAAAATAGGGAGATGAGATGAACTTTTACAAATATTAGTTCATAATGTATCATTAAAATTAATGGCAGAGCTGACTGTTTGGGCCTGATTAACCTGTAAGAGCTTATTCTACAAGTAGGTTTTTGCTTGGAAGTGCACAATGTTGACTATAAAGCTGTTTTCACATCAAGTTTTTGTCCCATGTTTATGGTATACACATGACAGATGTCTCAGATGGATGCTATACAAAAAAAAATAATTATATAATTTTTTTTTTGCTGGACTCAGAAGACGGAAAAGTGTAGTGTACTACGCTTTTGCATAATTTTTCCCGAGCGTATATGTGAAATGTGGGACCAAAACATGATGTGAACAGCAACTCCTATCATTCTTTGTTCATCCCTAGTTGATTGATGCCCTGGTCAAATTGACAGTTGGTAACTACTGTAAGGGATCACTCTCTCACAGGGCGTCACAATCACAGACTTCTCCTCTGACAACGGGGTTCAAGTCCAAATGGTGCTTTAATTTTGGCACTTCAGCACCATCACACACAGCAAAAATAAACACCTGCTCGTCTGGGCACTAGCTAATACAGAGGTCTTCTCCCTGTCTCACCTCTAAAGCACAGTTTACACACAGGGTCTCAGGCTCCAACCCTTAGCAGGTCAGCTCACCAAACATAAGTCCAGGGGAGAGATCCGGCTTCACTAAGCCATATGGTTTAGCAGCCCACCTGGCTGTGACCACACAAGAATCTCAGGCTTCCCTCTCTGTAGGGTCACTTCCTCTCCCCCAGACTTATACACAGAGGATTTATCCCTCTTTGAATAATCCAGCTGGCCTCACCTGGGGCCAAAGAACCTGTAATGGACTAGGGGTGTGGACTGGAAGACTCCCACTACCAACCTGTCTCCCAGTCCAAAGAAATCCAGCCCATACAACTTGAAATGAAATTTCTGGAGCAGTTTTTTATTTCATTTCTGGATTTCAGGTCTCACCTAGCAAAACTGAAAAAACCGGGTGAGATGCACACCGCACCATACCTCTACCGTGCACTTTACTGTACACATTACGACACTACATAATAAAAAAAAAAATTGGCTTCCTCTGGATGAACACTGTAGGATAATAAATTGAACTAAACAATTTCTCTCTTTTCAACCTCACTAATAATGTAAATATCAAATTAATATATAAATCTTACCTATATCTTCTTTTAGGTCAATTTCCGCTGTTGTTGGATGGATGATGCCTTCAACTTTCATTGAGCCTATATGACCAAGATCACTCTGAGTCAAGGACAACTTAGTAAAAAACAAAAAAACAAACAGTTAATACAAATCTTTTTGACCGTGCAGTGCTAATTATGTATTCCATTATCTTGATGAATTTACAGAGGAGCCTTTCCCCATAGCAACAAATCCAATTCAGCTCACATAATGAAAGCTACAATATGCTACTGGTAACTTCCCCACTTTCAGCTTGTGTTAAATTCCCAATGTATTTTATATTAAGGTTAAATTAAAACTCACCTTCTGCCCAAGCAAAAGACTTTTTGAAGAAAGGATAGTAAAGCCATCTCCTGGTCCATCATCGGAAGTGGAACTGGATGCGCCTTCCTTTCCATCTGCTTGTTTTTCCTGTTAGGAGGTAGATAAAATCTAGGTTTGTGAACAACACTATGCAAAACCCTGTATTTGTTAAAAAGAACATATTACAATATACATTTAATTCCTTATAGCACAAAGGAGAGATGTTGTTCCAGTAGAGAAAAGTTGTGTTTTATATCCTTTTCCCTACACAAACTCATCCTTGCACATTCAAATTCAGCATATATCGTTTTGGAATGGAGAGCAGCACAATGCAAATGCTCGCCACATTTTTCAGATTCTTATTTATTAAAATTTTTGTAAATCATGTATCATTTTTTTTTCACTTCACACATACCTGCTACTTTGTGTTGGTCTATCACATAAAATACATTTAAGTTTCTGGGTGTAATGTAAAATTATGTGGAAAAGTTCAAGGGGTACAAATATTTTTTCAAGGCACAGTGCAAACCCCAATAAAGAAATACTGAATCTAAAAAATGAGCTGTATAGAAAAGACTGGACCGCCTGGCAATTTAACATGTATGGGGAGCTCACGATTCTCCCACAAGAGATATTACGGGAAGGAAAGACCCGGTGCATTGAATTTCTCCCGAAGAGATAAGAAGCTGCCAAGTGTTAGCAGCTTCTCCTCTCTATCCATTGAACACACATACACATTCTGCTGAACCAAGCACGTATGTGTATGGGAGAGTCAGGAGACATAGCTGTTGGGCCGACAGCTATTACTGTGTAAGCACCTAAAGTGTCAGCTTATTGTGAAATATTTCAGATATTTTAGGGGAGATTTATCAAGGCTTTTATGCCACAAAAGTGGCGTTAAGTCACAGATTATGCTGTACAACATATTTGCACCTAGGGTTGTTTCGGGTATCGAACTTTCGATACCCAATTGATACTTTTAGCCCGGTATTGATACGATACCGGGATCTGTCTTTTATCGATTTTACTGCATAGCCCAGTATAAAGTGAATATGGATCGCGCTGCTATCAGCGCGGCCATGTTCCCTCAGCAGCACAGGAAAGAAGGAAGCAGTCTCTCCCTCCCCCCTGTGCTCAAATGAGAGCGCAGAGGGGCGGAGGAAGGGAGGGGCTGTGGCCACTGCGCCACCAATGATAACTAACGTTTAATACATTACAAATACAAGCGACAGAAACACATTGCCGGCACCCTGCCTCTGACAGGGCGCTATGATCCACGGCAATTAACCCCTCAGGTGGCGCAGTACGCCCTCCCCTTCCCCAGTATTAAAATCATTGGTGTCACTGGCCACAGAGTCCCCTCACCTCGTCTCATTGGTGGCAGTTTCTGATCGGAGCCCCAGCATTGTAATCGCGGGGCTCCGATCGGTTACCATGGCAGCCAGGAAGCTACTGAAGCCCTGGCTGCCATGGTAATCTCCCTGCTGCTGTGTGTACTATGCACAGGGCATAGTACACACAGACATTGAGCTGTCCGATTTTTTTCAGGACCCATTGAAAATGAATGGGTCCAGATCTGGTCCGCAAAAAAACGGAACAGATCAGGAAAGAAACAACGGACGTGTGAATAAGGCCTAATACATCAGTTAATTCAGTGTGTTTTAGTGCATCAATATACCAGTGTAAATTCAGTGCATTTTAATTGCACATTTAATTACAAAAAAGTGTCAATTTTGTTACAGTTTATAATCAAGCAGTTCAGCACATTTTAGTGCAATGTGTTCATAGAAGGGAACATTTAAATTTTGTCTTTGTTTATTCCCCAAAAAACTGTTGCAATTTTGCTACCATTTATAATTGCACAATTCAACGCATTTTGGCGAGTCAATACCAGTGTGCTTGTATGTGTTAAGGGACCATTTTTGGAACATTTTTAATTTTAACCCACAGCGGTCACTAAGGGGTCCCTCACATGAAAGCCGCATTCCTGCTCTAACAGTCCAGACTGGCAGGAGTGCTGAACCAGGCTGTTTGACCCCTTACATGCTGCGGGCATTGACGCCTGCCGCATGTAAGTGGTGACAGAGGGAGTGGACTACCTCTGTCTCCCATCAGCACCCCGCAAGTGAGATTGCAGGGTGCCAGTGTGCGTATAGGCAGGCTGGGACCTGGTGTAGGCCCCAAACCTGCCTTGATTGCTTCTCTGGCGCAGCCTGCTGGTCAATGTCAGTCTAGCACTGATATGAAAATGTAATGCACTATAGCAGGGATACTTAACCTGCGGCCCTCCAGCTGTTGCAAAACTACAACTCTTGGACAGCCTACAACTAGGAATGGTGGGAGTTGTAGTTTTATAACAGCTGGAGGGCCGCAGGTTGAGCATCCCAGCACTATAGGGATAGTGCATTGTATTTTTGAAGAAATCAAAGATTGTCTGTAATAGTCCCCTTGTGGGACTATTAGGTGGTTAAAAAAAAAAAAATTATGAAATTTAAAAAAAATTCTAATAAAAACAGTTTTTTCCCCATGGAATAAAATGCTTTTCAATGAAAAAAAAAAGTGCAAAAATAAAATCTCCCATATGTTTGGTATTGCTGTGTCTGTAACGACCTGCACTACACAAATATCATGTAAATTATCCCCTATGGTGAACGCCCAAAAAAAAAAGAAAAGAAAAAAAAAAAAAAAAACAGAATTGCAAAGTCGCCACCAAAAAATTTTTTACTTATCAAAAAGTGTTATTTTCACCAAAAAGAGATCAATAAATACTATAAGTCATCCTGCAAAAATCAAGCCCTCACACAACTCCATAGAAAGAAAAATTTTAAAAGTTAGGGTCGTGGGATGTGGTGACGCAAAAAGATTTTCATTTTTTTTTTAAAAAGGGGGTTCTATTGCACAAAAGTAGTAAAACAGTAAAAACTACATGTAAGTAATAATACTGACCCTGAGAATAAAGTGGCAGTATTCCTTTTTTTTTTTTCCCCATCTCCCTCCCAGTAAGAGTTAATAAAAGTTATTCAGAAAGTTATGTGTACCCCCCAAAATGGCACCATTAAAAACTATAATTTGTCCTGCAAAAACAAGCCCTCATACAGCTACATAGACAAAAAAAAAAAAAAAAAAAAGTTATAGCTCTTGGAAGGCGAAAACGGAAAAAAAAAAAAATTAAGAAAAGCGCTTGGTAAGTAAGGCCCAAAACAGGCTGGTTACCAAGGGGTTAAAAAGCATAAAAAATCCGATGGCGCAGTGTGTTTTTAAACAGGCTGTTTGTTAACACTGTCAACCATGCATTTACCCATAGAGATAGATATATATATCTCTCTCTCTCTCTCTCTCTCTCTCTCTCTCTCTCAGTGCCACACTGACATTATTTACTATTGCTGTCATTGCGTTAAAGAGCCTGAAAGAGGGAGAAAACAAGAGAAAAAAAAAGAAAGACAAGAGAAAAAAATATGAGTCCTAATATATCTCAGAGTGTCATATGCCAATTTTAGGCCAATTGGAGCACCTCTGATTCAGGTAGAATCAAATCGGACTCAAATCAAATTTTGTGACTGATTCTTTAGAACTGGACCGGAAACGGACTTCAAGAAACCAGCACCATAGTAATGACATGCCACAGTCCCTGGTAATAATTCTTACCTTTCTGAGTACTTTGCTCTTCCCAGCTTTTGCCTTCTTGGTCAGTTTGTCCAATGCTTTGCCACTTTTTTTCTTTTTCTTCTCTACGGGCTGAGAAAGGATAGTCTCTTTGCCGCGGGTACCACGCTTTTTAGCCAAGAGCTCAGGGTGAATTCTTGGCAGGACTCCTCCACTTGCAATTGTCACCCCTCTAAGTAACTAAGAGAATGGAAAAAACATAGATAACAAAGGGGGTTCAAACTGTTTAAAGTTTGAATTAATTGGAAAATATTTTTATTGCAGGATCCACTGTTCACAATAGGCGATGGGGGCAGCTCCACCCCCTTCACAATGTCCGCTGCATAGGTCACAGAGAATGTCTAGAAAACTCTTATAGATGTCAATGAAAGTCTCCTCTCTATTGTGTTCTATGTTTTATGTGGCTGCTGTAATGCATATCTACAAATTCTGTTAGAAGCTTGGGAAAGATGGCAGCCTCCACAATCATGTACACAAAACAGAACAAGAAATGTACAGTCTAGAGACAGTTTATCAGCAAAGATTTGGTCACGTCGTTCTACACTGCACTCTATGAAAGGTTCAGTTGGGAAACTAGGCAGCAGATAAACTCCTCCACAACTTCCACAGGTTCAATTCCATCCCGAATATCAGGAAAAGTTATACATATACCTGATTGAGTTCTTCATCATTGGCAACTGCTAAGAGTATGTGCCTTGGAGTAATCCTTCCTTTCTTATTGTCTCTGGCTGCATTCCCTGCAAGCTCCAAGATCTCAGCTGCAAGTCAAGAAAACAGCAGTAAGTAAAAATATACTCTAAAATATAAAACACCTAGTACAGAGCTGCAGTGACCCATTAATCCATAAGAAAAGGTCTACATCAGGGATCAGCAACCTTCCGCACTCCAGCTGCAAACATGTATGGCTGTTGCTTTAACTCCCATAGAAGTGACTGAAGCATTCTGGGAGTTGTAGTTCCTGAAAAGCTGGAGTGTTGGAGGTTGCTGATCCCTGGTCTATAGACCGGATGCAAATCGACTTCGGATGTTTCATCTGAATTCGATTCACTCATCCCTATTTCTAACCTTTCTAAAAAATAAATAAACATTTATTCCCAATATGATAAGGATATATCCTTATCATATTGGGAATAAATGTTTTTTTATTTTTTAGAAAGGTTAGAAATAGGGATGAGTGAATCGAATTCAGATGAAACATCCGAAGTCGATTTGCATAAAACTCTGTTCTAATACTGTACGGAGCAGGAGTTCCGTACAGTATTAGAATGTTTTGGCTGTGATGAGCCGAAGTTATTGCTTCGCGAAGTCTCGTGAGACTTCGGGTAATAACTTCATAAATTAATTTGTACTGGAAAAAAAAACATTTCCGGAACTCAGGTTCGGTTCCAGGTGGTACCTTGGAAATGAACCAGAGTTCGGGAAATGTTTTTTTCCAGTACAAATTAATTTATGAAGTTATTACCCGAAGTCTCACAAGACTTCGCGAAGCAATAACGTCGGCTCATCACAGCCAATACATTCTAATACTGTACGGAGCTCCTGCTCCGTACAGTATTAGAACAAAGTTTTATGCGAATCTGATTCGCTCATCCCTAGTTAGAAAGCCAATACATATTACTGGCTTCTTTATAGTCATATACTGTGTCTGTGAATAAACCAGTAACAGGTTTTAGGTTTCTAATCATTAAAAACACTATTCTCAATATAGTAAGGGCTTTTATTATTATTATTATTATGTATTATAGTATATCCTTTTATTATGGGTTAAATGAGGGAAAAAATAACACATAAGGGTGCATTCACATGACCGTATGTATTTTGTGGTCTGCAAAAAATACCGATGACATCCGTCTGAAGTCCGTGTTGCATCTATTTTTTTTCTGATCCATTGTAAAAATGCTTATTTTCGTCTGTAAAACGGACGAGAATAGGACAGGTTTTATTTTTTTGTGGGGGTTGTGGAACGGACATACGGATGCAGACAGCACATGGTGTGCCATCTAGATTTTTTGCAGACTCATTGAAATCAATGGGTCTGCATCCAATCCGCAAAAAATGCGGATCGGATGCGGTTGTGTGAATGGGGCCCCAAGTCTCTTCTGGAATTTTAGCTTAAAGGGAACATGTCATGTGGATATTTGATTATAATCTAACTAATTATATACAATCATTAACTACTAAAAAGTACCTTAGATGTATTCACTTACTGGTGTGACAGATGGTTATCTCATAATATGCACACAAAGATGCCGCATGCTAATGAGCTGATTTGAGTCCGGCGTGATGTCATTGAGTCCAGCGTATATTTAATTCAGAGCTATAGCCACTCCCCTGCCCACCTGCTGCTGGTTCATATGGTAACAAACTGTCATTCAGCAGCAGGTGGGCGGGGAGAGTCAGGAGCTCATGAATATTCATGACTCATCACTATTAGCTGGAGCTTTTCAATACAAGATGTTGGCAGATTGACTGGGTCAATTAAAGAAAGTGACCCAGCATTGTGCTAAGAGAATCACTTATTTATGTTGCCCTTAGTTAGGACACCATAAAACTGGTGACAGGTTCCCTTTAAAGAGGGATTCCGGTAGGTACAAGTTATCCTCTATTCACCGTTTTCGTGATCGGTGGGCGTCCCAGCAGTAGGACCCCCACTGATCACGAAAACGGGGCTCTGTACCCACTGCAGGCCCCTTGTTGCTTCACTAAAATGACCAGACCGGCCGGTCGCACATGTGCACAGCCGCTACATTAATTTCTATGGATGTTCTGGAGATTGCCGGATAACTTGTTCCTACCGGAATACCCCTTTCAAATCACTACATGCAGAGCACTTAGCAGTAAGCTATAACATTATCACATTGAGAAGGGTTTCTGATCATAGAAAAAACACCCAACACATATTACTGATGTCTTTAATCATACATTGAGCCTTTGAATGAAGCAGACATATGTATATTAACTTTCTAAGCAGATCTCAGTGTGATAATACTATACCATGTTGTGTATATGATATGTAGATGCTAGGACACAACTCTGCCCTCAACATACTGATGTCTAGTCCTGTCAATTAAGGGGAGGGGGAGTGTACAAAGCATAAGGCGTACTACAAACAGTGCTCAAAGGATTCAGCCCTGCCCCCTGGTGCTCAACCTTACTCATTTGCATATGAATAAAACAAGATATCTCTGCAGCCATTTAGCATACAGACAAAAGAAAGTTTATTGTTTTAATCAGCATGATGAGCCCTACCATGCAGTATGCCTGGTTTAATAGGGTTGATCATGCTGAAAGAGCCTCTTTAAATGAGCAAAGCAAGAATCCGTGTTGCTTACCTGCCAAATACTCGATGACAGCAGCCATATAAACAGGGGCACCCATGCCTATCCTGTACTTGTGTGTGCCTCTTCTTAAGTAACGCATCATTCTACCAACTGGAAATATTACTCCAGCCCTGGCCGAGCGGGACAATTTGGTGGTCTTCTTCTTCCCCCCTCGTGCAGACATCTTTGTTTTGTCTAGTGCCCGTTTCTGAGAATTGCAAACGCTTTTTAATCAACTGGAATCACAAAAAAAAAAGAAACAAAATTAATTAGATTTACACGATACACTGCTATTAGAGATCTCTATAATAAGCTCATTCCAATAAGAAAATATTCTGGGCTCCCAGTTAAATAAATAAATACAGAAAAAAAGCTTTGCCACATTTGACTCCTATGTATAAAAACGTAAAGGATAAATTATTTTAATGGTTGCAAAACTGAAATCAATTTTATTACTATTAAGTTCACATGTGCGGCAAGCAGATATGGCATCTATGCCTGAAAGCAGCCAGATCACCGCCGGACAAGTAACTGTGGGCTGTCCGGCGGCAGCGGTTACACTACACTGTATGCTGTCCGGCGGCAGCGGTTACACTACACTGTGGGCTGTCCGGCGGCAGCGGTTACACTACACTGTGGGCTGTCCGGCGGCAGCGGTTACACTACACTGTGGGCTGTCCGGCGGCAGCGGTTACACTACACTGTGGGCTGTCCGGCGGCAGCGGTTACACTACACTGTGGGCTGTCCGGCGGCAGCGGTTACACTACACTGTAAATTGACTGATCAAAGCACTTACAGATTATGGACTGAGTGACTGACAGCTGCACTGCCCCTCGCCGCAGTGACTGACAGGCTGCTGTGTAAACATGTAGCAGCAGCCGCCTGTAATTATCTGTGGAGACGGGCAGAGGAAGGAGGGTGAGGTGTTCCCCTCATGAATATAGCAGACTCATAAGTATTGACATGGGACAGGTGAACATTTATGTCACAGATGCCACCACAAAAGATCATACAGAAGCCACACTGTACAAAGTAAGTCTGTGTACTGTGGTAAATTTTCTGAAAGCATCTGGGTATATATGGTTTCTCTCTCCATCTTGTATTTTTTACCTTCTCCAGGTCAATAATAAGACACCTTACCAGTCTCATGTTTCATTACTGCCCTGTCAAATTAATAACTCAGTTTCATCCACCATCCCTTCCTGATTCTACCTCCCTGAGATGGCTCCTCAGACACGCTGTCTATAAAATGGAGGTTCATGTTACTATGGCAACCACACTCATCTCATCCTACAAAGATAATTAAAGGCACAGGAGAAACAAACCAGGATCACAAGTAACCTAGACTTGTCCAGACAACACACCCATGTATCTGCCTCTCAGAATCTTCTTCTGTTGATCCCACTTATGCCATACCTTGAAACTTTTGAGTAGATCGACACTATGTGCGGCACGGCAATTTTTTTCCACACTAGGTGATGCCTCTAACTCCGCCCAAAAGATAACTATACACCTGATCCCACCTAGTCCCCTAAATGTCCCCACATAGTAATTATTCCCCCTTTATGCCACCACACAGTATTTATGCCCACATTGTGCCTCCTTAACAGATTATACCCAGATATATGCCCCTTTCACAGTAATATGCCCAGATATGTGCCTCCTTCAGTGGTTACGACAGATATGTTCCCCCTCCCAGTAGTAATGCCCAGATATGTGCCCCTCAGTAGTTATGCCCAGATATGTGCCCCCTCACAGTAGTTATGCAAATAAATAAACCTCATCACAGTAATAAGCCCTATGTGACCCCCTCACAGTAATATGCTCAGATATGTGCCCCCTCACAGTAATATGCCCAGTTATGTACCCCTTCACAGTAAGTAAACAAACTCTACATACTCACCTCGTTCCTCCGATGATCTCCCCAGCAGCAGCAGCAGGATACACACGGAGATGCTGCTCTGTGTAGGAGGAGGAGCACAGCTGACTCCTGGCCCCGCCCCTTGCACAGACCAGCAGTCTGGGGCGCCAACAGGGGGAGGAATGATGGAGCAGGGAGGGGACGGCTCTCTGCTTCATCATTATAGGCAGCTGTCTCTGCGTTCTATGAAAGCAGAGACAGCTGCCTGAAAGTGGGACACATCTCCCCCGCTCTGGGACCACTGGACAGCCACTGTAATCTGGGACTGTCCCGCCGGATCCGGGACGGTTGGGAGGTATGCTGGCCATATACGTATGTATGTGTAGCTATGTCTACGTCATTCAAAGTGTTTTCAGGGTTATCTAGGAGTACACATTTTGCCTCCTACCAGGTTTTCCAATTGAATACAGTGCTGCTCAGATTTTTGCTAGGGTCTTGACTTTATACATGGTAGCCCATGTGCAGATACCATGTCCTCAAGTCACCTTACTTATCTAAAGACGCACATTGGTTCTGCGCAATGCAATATTGTCTGCTGACTATATGTCTCCGTGCGTTTGTTGCACATTTAAAGTCAGCACTGAGCTCCCTTCTAATATAAACTTACAGACAACCTACAGAAGTGCCATCGGAACTCATAACCAAGTACCGCATCGGAAAATTTCAAGGTCTGTTACATTCATTTATTTTATGCACTTATATAGCACAGCTTCTAATCCAAATTTTCACAGTTTGTGGATCATAAAGTGCCAATGTAAAGCTTTATTTATAAATGTTGTGTCTTGGTTACTTTCCATTACTTGGTGAAGTCTCCAGCTCCTAAAGCACTGACAGGTGAAGAAATGACTAAAGAACGTGGTTTTGAAGGAAGTGGAAATCTCTCTGAACTTCTTGTACTGTTCAGGCTCATGAAGCAGAACTATTCCTTAGGCTACAAAACCACTGCCATATTATGGATTTCTGACACAGTTTATCCTGTACCTCTGTGGGCTTTTGCTTTTAGACTGAGATTTTCTCATAGATTCTGTATAAATGCATGAAAAAAAAAAAAAAAAAAAAAGAGGTCATTCATTTCTGATCATGGGGGTCCTACACCCAGGACCCACGCTGATCAGCTGTGTGAGAAGGCACAGGCACTCCCGCAAGCTCCGCGATCCTTCTTCATGCTCACTAAGCACAGCGTGTACATTGTATAGAGGCTGTGCTTGGGATCGCGCTCAGCCCCATTCACTTCAATGGGACGGAGCGGTGCCTAGGCCATGTGACCGATAAACATGTCATCACTGGACTAGGAAAATCTGAGAGAAGGCCGTGGCACTACTGCGAGCGCTGGTGCCTTCTCAAACAGATGATCGTTGGGGTCCAGGGAGACAAATGTGAAATGCAGACTTTGTTGAATTTGTACTTTTACAGGAATTAAGGCTATGCTCACATGTGCGGCATAAACTCCAGTACTCTGTTCCGGCAAAGGAATGGAGTACCGCAGTTTACTGTAACTGGACATGACCATGCACCACCGGATCCCCATGGGAACCAACAGAGATCCAGACGCTTTCTGCAGAAATACCAGCTTTCGTTCAGAAAACCGCCATTTATGCCAGAAAGCAGTCCGATCCTATTACAGTCAATGGGGATACAGTGGTGTGCGCCGGTATCTGGCTATGCTGGATACAGTAAACTCCAGTACATAGCACCATAGTTTATGCCGCATATGTGAACGTAGCCTTAAAAAAAACGTAGACATTTTAATCATATCTCATGTATCAAACTAACACCTCTATTTATCAAAACTAGTAGCAAACAGGATGTTGAAACAGCAACAGATGATCGGTTACCACCTCTCCATTGTTCTCTCCTCTCCCTAAAGGCTTTTTTTGGTTTTGGTTTTTTACACGGGCTGAAAATTTAGGCAATTATTGGGAAGGATTATTCCTAGGAACGCTTGTAACAATAACTGCACTGTGTAAAGGTGTTGCAATTCTCCCTGTGAATGAGCAAATCCTCGTTCATCGGGTGAAAGCATACTTCAAGCGGACACTAAAATCATTGTAAGCAAGGATCTGCTACCCAGAAACAATAAATCCAAGCATGGCCGCAGCAGCATGGCCACTGCTCGGTGTAGCTCCAGACTAACTGCGATTGTCCAAACAGTCATGCTTTCCGCTGATGCAGCTGCCCAGAATTTTAATCATGTCTTTGTTCACACCTTCCACTAAACAATCAGTATTATCCAGACAGATCAATACCATGTAACCTAACAGTCAAAGCTACTGCTGGGCAAAAATAGACAGATAATGAATCAAGTGGTTAAACACATTTATGGTGTTCTCAGGATGCTTTTGTATGTCTATTATTAATGAAAAATGAATCTTTCCTGAAGAATCCATTCACGTGTAGGGTCACTTGTCAGAATTTAATACGATTCCCTGGCTCACTTAATGGAATTTTTCTTCATACTGTCAGGGGAGAATTAAACTTGAAATAATGGATTGATATACAATAAGACGGACATCCTAAATGCCGCTGTTCAGTATTAATTCATGGTTGTACTATTGCATTTAAATGCCCATTTACCACTGAAATGTGGACTTTTTCATTACAAATGTTTCACTCCCAGGTTTCTCTGAAAGCGAACATACAAATTTAAACTGGTATTATGCCGCTAAGTCTCAATTGCTTAGAGTAATGAGAATGTTTGAACGGGGGGGGGGGGGGGGGGGCGATTGTTGTTGTTTGGCAACCAATAGCAAGCCGCGACGGGAACGAGCCTCCCTAGCATCGCGGGTGACGGCCTGCTAATGGCTGCACCCCCCATCACCAGATGTTTTGATCCGTGCGACAGGGAGATGCAGCGGCCGCCATCAGGAGCGGGTGCTGATGAGAGGGGTAAGTATAAACTGTATGAGGTGGCCGGGCATTTTGGGGGGCATTATAAGGGTTGGATAACCCTGTTAAAGAGGTTGTCTGGTCCCAAAATCTAAATTCTTTTTATGTGCCGCTAACATCCCTCACCATGCATATATATGCCACCAATACCTGTTTTTCATGTCTGTGTTTTCTCCCTGTCTGGGCATCAGACTATCCTAGCAGATCTGTTTATTTTCCTAGTTTCCGGTTTTGTTGAATAGTTAACTTTATTGATAAAAGTCTTGCTACACTGCAGAGTGATGAGTGACAGGCTGGCTTTGCCCCCCACTGTTCAGTCTGCAGGAGCTACTCCCACTACATGTGACCATGTTACTAAAGCCATACATGAATCCAGATAGCCTTTTTCTCACTCAGTGTCTAAAGGTCCCTTTACATGGGACAACAGAGCAGCAAATTATCGTGAAGGAACAATCTGCTTTTCGCAGATGGAGGAGAACGCTGCATTTACATGCAGCAATCGCTAATGCCATTGCCCATACCCATACGGAATCATTGTTTGCCGACAGCAGATTGTATTTACATAGCACAACCTGCTGCCGGCAAATAACGATTTTTGTGTACGCACAAACGATCGGATTACCCTATTAATCAGTGGTACATTTACACCGCCAGATAATCGCTACCGAGCGTTCCTGAACGCTCATTAACGATTATCTTTAAGATTCTTGGCCCATGTAAAGGGCCCTTAAAGGGCTTCTGTCAGCCCACTAAACCGTTTTTTGTTTTTGCTTAATAATAACCCCTACACTGCGATTTATCCATACATAAGTAAAATAATAATTTTGGTTCAGTAGAATTTGCTAAAACCCTATTTTTATAATATGTAAATTACCTTGCTACCAGCAAGTAGGGCGGCTACTTGCTGGTAGCAGCCGCATCCTCCGATGGTAATGACGCCCCCTCGGCTTGTTGATTGACAGGGCCAGCGGACGGGATCTTTCTCCGCTGGCCCTGCCTGTTTTCATTCAATATCTGGCGCCTGCGCCGCGGCCGTACCTATCTTCAATCGGCGCAGGCGCACTGAGAGGCGGCCACTCACTCGGCCGCTTCATCCTCAATGCGCCTGCGCCGGGTGTAGATGTGACGTCATTGGCGCAGGCGCATTGAGGATGAAGCGGCCGAGTGAGTGGCCGCCTCTCAGTGCGCCTGCGCCGATTGAAGATAGGTACGGCTGTGGCGCAGGCGCCAGATATTGAATGAAAACAGGCAGGGCCAGCGGAGAAAGATCCCGTCCGCTGGCCCTGTCAATCAACAAGCCGAGGGGGCGTCATTACCATCGGAGGATGCGGCTGCTACCAGCAAGTAGCCGCCCTACTTGCTGGTAGCAAGGTAATTTACATATTATAAAAATAGGGTTTTAGCAAATTCTACTGAACCAAAATTATTATTTTACTTATGTATGGATAAATCGCAGTGTAGGGGTTATTATTAAGCAAAAAAAAAAAAAAAAAACGGTTTAGTGGGCTGACAGAAGCCCTTTAAATCACATCACTATCAGTCCACAGGCTCTTTCCTCACCATCTAGGAGAGCAATAAGCAGCTTGAATCAGCAAGCACATCAAATTACATCTGTATCTAATCCAGGGCCGGCTCTATAATAAGGCAGACCAAGCGGCTGCTTGAGGGCGCAGAGAAGGGGGGGTGGCACCAGGGTGGAACATTTTTATATATATTTTTTAAATACATAACTTGCGGACTTGCCCCGCCGGGCCTGGGCGCCCGTCCCACCCTGCAGGTGTGCAGTGCGGCCCCAGCCCTGACAGAGCGGCACACAGGCTCAGCAGCAGCACGGCAACACAGACAGTAACGGGGTCAGGGGGATGTGACTGCCGAGTGGAGCTGCGGAGGTCTGGAGACTGGAGGCGGAGCTGTTTGTGGTGAGTAACTGTGTGGACAAATGTCTCTGAGTAGTCTGTGCAGCCCTCAGGGAGAAATGTACAGTTGCAAGAAAAAGTATGTGAACCCTTTGGAATTATTGGATTTCTGCACAAATTGGTCGTAAAATGTGATCTGATCTTCATCTAAGTCACAACAATAGACAATCACAGTCTGCTTAAACTAATAACACACAAAGAATTAAATGTTACCATGTTTTTATTGAACACACCATGTAAACATTCACAGTGAACCCCTAGACTAATGACATCTCCAAGAGCTAATTGGAGTGAGGTGTCAGCCAACTGGAGTCCAATCAATGAGATGAGATTGGAGGTGTTGGTTACAGCTGCCCTGCCCTATAAAAAACACACACCAGTTCTGGGTTTGCTTTTCACAAGAAGCATTGCCTGATGTGAATGATGCCTTGCACAAAAGAGCTCTCAGAAGACCTATGATTAAGAATTGTTGACTTGCATAAAGCTGGAAAGGGTTATAAAAGTATCTCCAAAAGCCTTGCTGTTCATCAGTCCACGGTAAGACAAATTCTCTATAAATGGAGAAAGTTCAGCACTGCTGCTACTCTCCCTAGGAGTGGCCGTCCTGTAAAGATGACTGCAAGAGCACAGTGCAGACTGCTCAATGAGGTGAAGAAGAATCCTAAAGTGTCAGCTAAAGGCTTACAAAAGTCTCTGTTAGCGAATCTACGATACGTAAAACACTAAACAAGAGTGGATTTCATGGGAGGATACCACAGAGGAAACGACTGCTGTCCAAAAAAAACCATTGCTGCACGTTTACAGTTTGCACAAGAGCACCTGGATGTTCCACAGCAGTACTGGCAAAATATTCTGTGGACAGATTACGGTAAACCAAAGTTGAGTTGTTTAGAAGAAACACACAACACTATGTGTGGAGAAAAAGAGGCACAGCACACCAACATCAAAACCTCATCCCAACTGTGAAGTATGGTGGTGGGGGCATCATGGTTTGGGGCTGCTTTGCTGCGTCAGGGCCTGGACGGATTGCCATCATCGAAGGAAAAATGAATTCCCAAGTTTATCAAGACATTTTGCAGGAGAACTTAAAGAGAACCTGTCACCATGATTTTGCGCATAGAGCTGGGGACATGGGCTGCTAGATGGCCACTAGCACATCTGCAGTACCCAGGTCCCACAGCTCTCCGCGCTTTTATTGTGTTAAAAAACAGTTTTGAGTGATATGCAAATTAGCTGATATGAGTCCTGTAGCCGGAGATGAGTCAAGCGTCAAGGAGCCCAGCACCGCCCCGCGTCCTCCGAATCTCCTCCTTGCCGGCTGACGTCACATAGCTGGAGCGACGAAATCTCGTGATGCGCGAGCTAGCGCATGCGCAGTGTCGGCATCATGTTCATTCCCTGTGCTGGCATCAGCACAGGGAACGAACTACGCATGCGCTAGCTCGCGCATCGCGAGATTTCGGCGCTCCAGCTCTGTGACGTCAGCTGGCAAGGAGGAGAACCGGAGGACGCAGGGCGGTGCTGGGCTCCTTGACGCTTCACTCATCTCCGGCTACAGGACTCATATCAGCTAATTTGCATATCACTCAAAACTGTTTTTTAACACAATAAAAGCGCGGAGAGCTATGGGACCTGGGTACTGCAGATGTGCTAGTGGCCATCTAGCAGCCCATGTCCCCAGCTCTATGCGCAAAATCATGGTGACAGGTTCTCTTTAAGGCCATCTGTCGACCAGCTGAAGCTCAGCAGAAGATGGGTGTTGCAACAGGACAACGACCCAAAGCATAGAAGTAAATCAACAACAGAATGGCTTAAACAGAAGAAAATACGCCTTCTGGAGTGGCCCAGTCATTGTCCTGACCTCAACCCGATTGAGATGCTGTGGCATGACGTCAAGAAAGCGATTCACACCAGACATCCCTAGAATATTGCTGAACTGAAACAGTTCTGTAAAGAGGAATGGTCAAGAATTACTCCTGACCGTTGTGCACGTCTGATCTGCAACTACAGGAAACGTTTGGTTGAAGTTATTGCTGCCAAAGGAGGTTCAACCAGTTATTAAATCCAAGGGTTGACATACTTTTTCCACCTGCACTTTGAATGTTTACATGGTGTGTTCAATAAAAACATGGCAACATTTAATTCTTTGTGTGTTATTAGTTTAAGCAGACTGTGATTGTCTATTGTTGTGACTTAGATGAAGATCAGATACATTTTATGACCAATTTGTGCAGAAATCCATATCAGTCCAAAGGGTTCACATACTTTTTCTTGCAACTGTATGTGGCATGAGGAGGGGGGGGTTGAAATGGACACATGATGGAGGGGGAGAGAAATGTGACAACATGGATGGGGGGGGGGGGAGAGAAAATTCTATCAGCGAAATTGCAGAAGGCCTCGATGGAAAGGTGGAAAGGCGTGTCTTTTTGCTGATGACACAAAGATTTGTAACAGGGTTTATGTTCCTGGAGGGATACACCAAATGGAAAAGGATTTAGGAAAACTAGAGGAATGGTCAAAAATCTGGCAACTAAAATTTTATGTTGATAAGTGCAAGATAATGCACCTGGGGCGTAAAAACCCAAGAGCAAAATATAAAATCAGTGATACAGTCCTAACCTCAGTATCTGAGGAAAGGGATTTAGGGGTCATTATTTCAGAAGACTTAAAAGGGCTTCTGTCACCCCACTAAACGCTGCTTCTTTTTTTTTTTGTGTACTTATAATCCCTATCCTGCCATACATTATGTTATTAATAATTTTCGTTCAGTAGATTTAGCAAAAAACTTACTTTTATGATATGCTAATTACCTGTCTTCCAGCAAGTAGGGCGTCTACTTGCTGGTAGCAGCTGCAGAAAACCGCCCCCTCCTTCTGTTGATTGACAGGGCCAGCCGCGATCTCCTCCTCCGGTGGCCCTGTCAGCATTTAAAAAATTGCGCGCCTGTGTTGATTCGGCGCAGGCGCACTGAGATAAGGAGGATCGCCTCCTCAGCACTCCCTCAGTGCGCCTGCGCCAATGACGTCTTCTCTTTCGGTGAGAAACCAAAAAAGCCACGTGCATTCTGCAAAAAAAAAAAGGCAAATCGTGCTTTTTTTTAATCATTATTTTTTTCCTGTTCCGGCATTCACCGCATAATTTTTTTTATATTTTAATAGTTTGGACTTTTTAGATGTGGCGATATGTGATATGTTTATTATTTATATATTTTATATGTAAAATAGGGAAAGGGGGATGATTTATACTTAATATTTTGGCGTTTGTTTTTTTTTACTTTTAATTTAATAACCATTTCCCCCCTTAGGGGCTAGAACCTGGGATCTTTTTTGGATGCTCTCTTTTTGGTCCTGCCTGCTGAAGGGTTCATCTTGGCTTATCATGTGTGATACACATGTGATACGTATATGACCATGATAAGCCTGGGGAACACTGACCGTGTACAGGCCACATCTTCCAGGCAGACTGACTCTCCTGACCTGAACTGACTGTATGACAATGTAGCCAGTCTCTATCTGATCGTGGGGTCTGTATCCATGATGAGGTGAGTACACGACAGTCGCCCTGCGGTCAGGTAAAGACTGATTGTATCATACATTACATACAGGCAGTGCGTGTCAGGGAAACCGCGGTCGGCCTGAAAAATTTGGCCGACACATGTGACATGGATTCCTGGGTCCATTACGCCCCCATAGTGATATCCACCCCCCCGCCCAGTGACAGTGCCTCCCATGTCGCATCCACAGTGCCCTCCATGACCCCAGTGACATCCACAGTGCACCCATAACAGAGACATTCCCAGTGACCCCATAAGTGTGTCATCTACAGCGACAGCCACAGCACCTCCCATGTGCCCTCCGTGCCCATGTGCCATCCACAGTGCCCCTTTACAGAGCCCAGCACAGGCTTCGTGAATGGTTCTGTCAGCTATGACAGCCTGTTCATTGCAGCGATATAAAACAGAGGCTTCGGACTGAATCCTTCAGCTGAACACTGGAACACAGTCAGAAGATAACGGGCCCGTCAGTGCAAGAGGCAGTGATGTCAGTAAGCCTCATCACCAGCCTGGCCTTGTCACTCATATCCGGGGGGGAAGTGCTATCCACAATACAGGGCAGAGCTTTTGGCGCGACGAGGTGCAAGGGTGCCGCCCTCATTGCACCAAAGAGTTAGTTTGCATATCAGAATGGACTTAAATTTCTCTGCAACAGAGCCACAGATCTGGATGGGGGCAGAATCATTTGAATCAGCAGAACTCTTCAATACTGAGATATGTGCTGACAAATTCCCTCTAACATAACCACATATTTATATAACAATATTGTACGATGTCTGAGACACAGAATCCATCATTTTGACAGGTGCCAATTTATTTAGCACAATGTCGTTATTTGCTGATCACTGGTGTCTGACTGCCAGGATCCCAAAGGCATGAGCTGCTAAAAGAGCCTGAGGAACTCTGTGGAGCACTGCAGTTCCTTGTAGGTATTACAACTTAGCCCTATTTACTTCAGTAAAGCCAAGTTGCCATTCCCTACCCGGCGCCTGGACATGGGCACTGCCATGTAATGAAAAGTCCCTTTATGCCTTTTTACCAAGGGGTTCCCCATGTTGGATATACCTACCACTAACTGTGGACTTGTGACTGTGCCTCACTCAGTTTTCTGCCACAGATTTGAAGTTGGACGTGCCATGCATCCAATGCAGATGCAGTGGAAACAGATTTAGCTAATAGGACTATTAGTATGTGACTATTAATTATATCATAAGTGATAACCAGCATGGGTTTAGGAGGACAGGAGTTGTCAGACTAACCTGATTTGTTTTTATGAGGTTTATGGATGCCTGGACAGAGGGGCGGCTGTGGGTGTAGCGTTCTAGGATCTTGCAAAGGATTTTCATACTGTCCCTCATAGATTTATAGGTAAAATATAGTTTATTGGTAAAATAAGGTCTATAAGGCTTAGAAAGTCTATTTTGTAAATGGATTAAAAACTGGCTGAGGGACCATGTCCAGAGAGTTGTGGTCAATGATTCCTATTCAGAATGGTCCCGGGATATAGAGGACGGGATTAATAGCACCAAGCTATGTAGTACTGTACAGTCTATGGAAGATGTCCATATACCACAAGCTGACTTGGACCCCAAGTCCTAGGGGAAGCAAAACCCGAGTGGGGGAGGAGAGCCAGACAATGTGCAAAACTAAAACAGCAAATGGTGTGCCCCAAAAGACAAGGGAGTACTCACTAGATGTGGTTGTGATGAACGTACAACAGCTTGAAGAGAATTAAATAGCAGTGCGCACGGCCTCTCCAGTAGTAATGTACTACGCAAGAGCTTGACACAGATACCACGTAGTGAAGAAGACAAAAGGCGGCTCAAAGCAGTGCTGCAAGGGATGAAGATCTTCCAAGACTTTTCAGAAAATACTTTTATTAAGTGCACGGACAATGCGTTTCGGAGTTGTACCAACCCCCTTCATCAGTTAACACCATCATGGTGTTACTTACATAATGAAGGGGTTGGCACAACCCCGAAACACATTGTCCATGCACTTAATAAAAGTATTTTCAGAAAACTCTCTTTTGATCCCTTGCAGCACTGCTTTGAGCCTTCTTTTTCTTCTTGGCCTGGAAGAGTCACTTAAAGAGAAGGAATTGGGTGTACTTGTAGTTCATGGATTAAATAACTGCATGCAATGTCAATCAGCTGCTTCTAACAACAACAGGTTACTGTAATGTATTAAACGAGGCATGAACTCACGGGGCAGTAATGTAATATTACCACTTTACAAAGTGTTGGTGCGGCCTCATTTGGAATATGGAGTTCAGTTCTGGGCACCAGTCCATAGAAAGGACGCACTGCAGCTGGAAAAGTACAGAGGAGAGCGACTAACCTGATAAGGGGCATGGAGGGGTCTCAATTTAGGAGGAAATATTAAAACAATGACATTTATTTAATGCTGAGAAGAGACGTCTAAGGGGCAACATGATTAACCTATTTAAATCTAAAAATGGGCCATACAAAAAATATTATGAAGATCTGTTCCATGTAAGGAAAGATTAAAGGACCTTAACATGTATAGCTTGGAAGAAAGACGAGACAGAAGGGATATGATAGAAACTTTTAAATACATAAAGGGAATCAACTCGGTAAAGGAAGAGAGCATATTTAAAAGAAGAAAAACTACCACAAGAGGACACAGTTTTAAATTAGAGGGGCAAAGGTTTAAAAGTAATATCAGGAAGTATTACTTTACTGAGAGAGTAGTGGATGCATGGAATAGCCTTCCTGCAGAAGTAGTAGCTGCAAATACAGTGAAGGAGTTTAAGCATGCATGGGATAGGCATAAGGCCATCCTTCATATAAGATAGGGCCAGGGGCTATCCATAGTATTCAGTATATTGGGCAGACTGGATGGGCCGAATGGTTCTTATCTGCCGACACATTCTATGTTTCTATGTAAAATCTCCTCAAAAGACAAGGGGGCACTGCCTCCGACTGGAGAAGAAAATGTTCAGTCTCCAGAAGCGTCAACTCTTCTTTACTGTAAGAACTGTAAAAGTAAATTACATTAATTATTATCCCTTGGTTGAACTTGGACTTATGTCTTTTGTTCAACCGCATTAAATATTAACTTGGT